>NC_140516.1:25504625-25874625 GCF_964339955.1 Pipistrellus hanaki
TTTTTAAATAGTTCTAGGACAAAGAATATAGCTATAGGACAAATAGGACCTTGTTTTTGTTTCATGATACACATAAACAAAATTTTTGGCTGGCCTATTATGTTTCTGACAAATACAAGCATTTCCTCCTCTTGGAAATGTTTTTCTGATACTTTAAAAAATTATTTCTGGTATTTCTTGGAACCATATCATAATTAGATAGATCCCGGTTTCCAGCTCAAGTGTTGCTGAAGACTTGAGGGAATCGGGAAAGAGCATTTATTCTACTTAGAGAGAAATGTGGCCTCTGCAGTTTGTGACAAATATTATGGGGAAAGAGGGTGAGACTTGTATTTGACCCAAACCCTGGAACACTATTCCAGTTTAATCATTTAGAATCCCCAAAGGGAATATATAGTAACAGAATAAGATGGTAGAGTCAAGGAGCATTTTTTATTATGCCTTGGCTCTAAAAACTACTGTAGCACTTTGATGGTGTACGCTAGGGGTGTCGAACTCAATCAGAGAAGGGGCCAAAATCTAAAATCCAGCCTAAATCGCGGGCCAAATGGTTTACTGAACAGTCATAAACTGACAATGTCATAAACTGACAGCGGAGTGCAGTGATGACAGCGCGGTGCGGGCCACATTGCAAGGCCTGGCGGGCTGGATTTGGCCCGCAGGCCTTGTGTTTGACACATGTGGTCTACGCTGAGTCATATGGAAAACTTATTTTTTCCCATCTTAAGCTGTATGAAGACCATCCCCGCCCCAACTATTTTACTAGCTGCCCTTTGGAATGATCTGGGATTTAAAACAAAAACAAAAACACAAAACACTGTTGCTTTGAGTTCTCTTCCTTGCCACCAGAGATATTGGCCAAGTTAGAATAATATGTGGCTTGACCAACAGAATTTTAAAATTCTAACAAGGTGGATTCTAATGTGTAACGATGGATAATAACACTAGTTTCCCTCTCCCCCAATTAAATGCAACCCCTGAGTCTCAGATCCTTGTGCTTCCATGGCAAGGCCTGAGCACCAGCAATGATTTAAAGAACTAGAAGTTCTAGAAGGCCTCAGGAAGCAGTCATCTCCAGACTCATCTCCCTCAGGTAGAGGTAGGTCTACAAAGAGAGAAGGGGGTCAGGAAGAAACAAAGACTACATATCTTCCCCCAGGACATAGAAGGACCTTCTATGATTCCTTCTCCAGTTAAAGGAATCAATTAAAAGAGAAAGGCCAAAACCGGTTTGGCTCAGTGGATAGAGCATCGGCCTGCGGACTGAAGGGTCTCAGGTTCGATTCCGGTCAAGGGCATGTACCTTGGTTGTGGGCACATCCCCAGTAGGGGGTGTGCAGGAGGCAGCTGATCGATAAATCTCTCTCATCAATGTTTCTAACTCTCTATCACTCTCTTTTCCTCTCTGTAAAAAATCAATAAAATATATATAAAAAAAGAGAAAGAACATACATTTATGTACATGATCTTTAACTCTCTTGCAAATGCACATCAAGGATGGAGGTCAATCCAGAGATAAAATTTTCATCCTTAAGAGTAGAATGAGATGAGAAGGTCAGGAAAATATTAGTATTAATCCCTTTTTCATGAGACCTGTTGCTCAGTCATTGCCTCTACACCTGTGACCATAAGACGGGTAGTTTGGTCTCTTATGGCTTTCAGGAATGTCTGATGTTGCCCTAGAAAGATTTTTGGAGGTTAGCCTAACACCACTCTACATTATCGGAAAAGTGTTTGCTTTAAAAGATTATTTTTTAATTGATTCCAGAAAGGAAGGCGAGGGAGGGAGGGAGAGAGAGAGAGAAGAGAGAGAGAGAGAGAGAGAGAGAGAGAGAGAGAGAGAGAGAGAGAGAGAGAGAGAGAGAGATTAGCAATGAGAGAGAATCATTGATTGGCTGCCTCCTGCATGCCCACCCTGGGGATCAAGCATGTGCCCGGACAATAATGGAACCATGATCTCCTAGTTCATAGGTTGATGCTCAACCATGCTAGCCAGGCAAAAAAAAAAGCCACTGCTTTTTATTTTTGACTTGAATTTTATTAAAATGTTTTATTTGATCCTTGTCAAGATGATACACCACGGAGTCATATTGCCTGAGTTTAGTATCCCAGGGTCACTGATTACTATCCGTGTGGACCTTAGTAAAATTCTTAGTCTTTCTGAACCTCAGTTTCATCATTTAAAAAATATACGGTATATATATTTTATTGATTTTTTTACAGAGAGGAGGAGAGAGGGATAGAGAGCTAGAAACATCGATGAGAGAGAAACATCGACCAGCTGCCTCTTGCACACTCCCTGCCTGGGATGTGCCCGCAACCAATGTACGTGCCCTTTACCAGAATTGAATCTGGGACCTTTCAGTTCGCAGACCGATGCTCTACCACTGAGCCAAACCAGTTTCGGCTCAGTTTCATCATTTTTGAAGTCATGTACCTACTCCATAAGGTTGTGGCGAATAACAAATAATAAATAAAAATATAAGTACATAACAATTGAATAATAAATACATTTTAAAATATCTGTATCCTAGCACTCAATGTAGAGTCTAGCACATAGTTAAGAGCTGGGTCTGTGCTAGATGCTTCTCCTTTTCCTCTGCCCCTCCAACCAGCTAACCGCATAGTGTTTTACTCTTTGCTCCAGAGCGAAGTTCAGAGAAAGGTAACAATAATAATGGCTTCTAACATTTATTAATTATATGCTAGGCACTTTTCAGACATAATTTAATGCAATTTCCGCATTAACAATCTGGAGTGGCTAGTATCATTGTATATCTTGTTTTATTGGCGAGAAACCTGTGGCTCAGAGATGCTACTAAGTAATCTGCCAAAACAACCTGTAAATAAATATGGACATAGGGTTTTAAACCCAGGCCTATCCACTTTATAATTCTTTGTTTTACCCAAGGTATTAGATCTCCGTTCTCCTTGCTGCCATAGAAATATTACAGTCCCTAAATATTACAAAGTCAGCAGTTTCCCCCATGTTTTCCTTGGTTGACCTGCTCCCTGTCAGAGGTCTCTTATTTGGAATCTGGGTTTCTTGTACAGCAGCTGCTTTCCTCTGGTACTGCTCCTTCAGCACTTCCCAACATCTGAAGGTTTGGGTTAATTTAATTCCACTTCCACGCGTCCTAGGGTTCCGAAATCCCAGCAGTACAGAATACATAACACAGCAGCAAATATTGTACTATCCCTGTTTAGCAGTGGGAGCAGTGTTTTCCTCGAGTAACACGTCCTTTGATAAAGAATTGGAACTTAACATACATTGTCCTAGATCTACATCGCTGATAAGGACTGTAGCCTGAGGCTGAGTTTTCTCTGGGAGAAGGTGATTGATAGAGGGAACAGGCCGGTGCGGCAGAAAGATTTTGTGGTTCCAGCTCTGCCAGGTGGTCCTCAATCTCTGCCAGTGTTCCAGCGTGGAGGACCTGTGAACCTACAACTCCGTTGGGGAGGACTCTCCCATCAGGAAGTTAATTGTGACACGATAACTCTTGTACGCGGGGAGGGTTACAAATTGTCTTTTCTCCACAGGTGGCATCTAAAGTTCCTGTCTTTAAAAAAAAAATTCTTTGATTAAGGTATCACATATTTGTCCTCATCCCCCCATTCCCATCCCAAACCCCTCCCCAAGCATGCCCCCACCCCCCTGTTGTCCATGACCACTGGCCAGGCCCATATGCATGCACACAAGTCCTTTGGTTGATCTCTCCCCTTACCCCCACCCTCCCCTACCTTCCCTCTGAGCTCCTGTCCCAATCATTGTCCGTTGATATTGGGCTCTGCTGACTAATGAGTTTGCCAACCACTGCAATAAAGGATTTAGTCAGACCTTCTTTGAACTAACCTGACCCCCATTCTCTCTAGCCTCTAGGAATAGAGTGAATTTTAAGAGAGGCTGTGATCATTTACCTTGAACTTTAACCCCGTTGGAAGTTGTATCTCTTGGAATTGTAATCCAGGTACTTGACCAATCTATAACAGTCTTTGGGATAAAGTAAGAGGTAGTTAAAGGGAATATAAAAGAGCAATGCACATTTTCCCATTAAGCCTCAGAGATCCTGAGCCCATCCATCACTGTGAATTTAGGGATTCATGGGAAAGCTCAGACAGGCTCCTGTGCTTAGGACACTTTCAGACATTGCCCTATGTATCTGTTCATTTGGCTGTTGCCTTCTTCCCTTTATCATGTCCTTTATTATGTAATAAACTGGCAAATGTAAGTAAGAGTATCCCTGAGTCCTGTGAGCTGTTCCAATAAATAACAATCCCAGGAGTAGGAGGTCATGGGCACCCCTGATTCATAACCAAGTTGTACAGAAGTTGTGAGTAACCTGGGGACCTGCTGGTTGTCATTAGCATCTGAAGTGGTTGGCAGTTTCAGGGAACTGGGCCCTCGCTGTGGGATGCGATGCATTCTCTATGCAGACAGTGTCAGAACTAAGTTAAATTGTAGGACAGCCAGCTGGTATTACAGGGAATTGCTTGGTGTGGGAACCTGCCCTCTCCACACCCCTTTCTCTACTCCAACTCCCCCCCTCCTACACACACACACACACACATACACACACACACACACACACACACGTGGTGCCAGAAGTGCTGTGAGTGTGGTAATAATGTGAGAGTAAAGGAAAAACCCAGGAGGGAGGAAGTACTGAGATTTTCATTCCACAACTCCTCCCCAGGATCAGCTCTTTTTATTCCCACCACAGGCTCCTGAGATTAACACCATATTACCTCATCAGGGTCTTATTTAGAGGCTCACATGGTTTGCACCTCCTCCAGAGACCCTGTCTGTTTACGTGGCTCCTGGCTCCTCAAGGCTCTCCATTCTTGCACCCACTCCAGAGGTTTGTACTCTGCTTATCCCTGTCTCCCCTTCCCTTCCTGGTGAAATGGGTCCTCTTTTCTTAGGCTTCTGTTATTGAAAGGGACACAGTCATTTATACCCCAGAGTGGTTCTTAGCCCTGGCTGCTAATTAGAAACACCTGGGTAGCTTTTAAAACTTATCCACACTGAGCTCCATCCCAATCAATTAAGTCACATCCTGTGTGCATGGTGCCTGCACACCAAAACCCTAGGAGACTCTCAGCTGATGCTCATACGCAGTCAGGACTGGGAGCCACTGTGGTAATGGCTCAGGTCAGAACTTGTTACACTTTTGAGTCTGAACTGCTGCTCTCAACATCCAACTCCAAAGGAGGACTTGGGGTGAGACTTTCCGTTTTCGGGAAAAGCATGTATAGGCGGAGGGAATGAGCTGGGCTGGAGGAGGAAGGAGGCTTCCTTAATCCACACCCATCAGGGCTTGGTCAGGAAAGAGTGTGGTGGGGAAGCTGGTGCTGGCGGTTGGCTCCTCTTTTTCCTCTGCAGTGATATGGAGAAGGGCAGCAAGTGGCCAAGAAAGGAATAACGTTTGCTGCGTTTGGGACACATTTTCAAGAGCCATGAATTGAGTTAAATCATAGGACATTCAGCTGGTGTTACAGAGAATTGCTTGTAGCATAAACCACAGCGCTATGCTACATATATTGCACTTCCTTGTCTTCTCTGAGTAAGTCTACATGTATGTGTTTGTGTAAAAATAGATTTGGTTCTGACATTTTTGCCATAGCTTGGGAGACTTCCAGAGAAGTTTGACTTCCTAAGTAACCAGCATTATCAATGAAATATGTCTCTGTGGATGTCTGGCTGATTATTGTGAAAAACACCATCCATCAAGTGAAGACATATATGTAATAATTAGTGACCAGAGAGTCACCATTCATCCCTCCTGTGGGGTGTTGTTCTTGCTTCTGCTAACATTGCTGTGATTATTTGTTTTATGTGCTTCTGCCCAACTTAAGTGGTGGGCTCTATTTTTTTTTCCTATTTTTATTTTTTAAAATATATTTTTATTGATTTCAGAGAGGAATGGAGAGGGAGAGAGATAAAAACATCAATGATGAGAGAGAATCATCCATTGGCTGCCTTCTGAATGCCTCCTACTGGGGATGGAGCCGGCAACTCGGGCATGTGCCCTTGCCCGGAATGGAACCTGGGACACATCAGTTCTCAGGCTGATGCACTATTTTTTTTAGCTAAACCAGCTAGGGCTGAGCTCTATTTTTAAAAAGTATCTACTTATTTATCACCTTTTCTACCACAATGCAGGCTTCATGAATATAGGCACATACTTATCTTTTTTTTTCTTTTTTATATTTTATTGATTTTTTATAGAGAGGAAGGGAGAGAGATAGAGAGCCAAAAACGTCTATGAGGAAGAAACATTGTCCAACTGCCTCCTGCACACTCCCCACCGGGGATGTGCCCGCAACCAATGTACATGCCCCTGACCGGAATCGAACCCGGGACCCTTCAGTCCGCAGACCGACGCTCTACCACTGAGCGAAACCGGTTTCAGCGGAACATACTTATCTTGTTCCTTATTGTATCCCAACACCTCGCATAGTGCCTGTGATGGTAGACACTCACATAGTCCATGAATGAATGACTAAAGCATTGACTCCAGAGCTGGTTTTCTTGCTCCTTCTATAAATCGATAAAGTCAGTTGCAGAAGTAAAATTGCCCAATGATCCATTTTCTCTTATTTCTGTTTAGTTAAGATGCTTACATTTGTGGCATCTTTGTTTACTCCTCTACAAAGATGCTTTCTTTGTCTCTAAGAAGGATTTTCTATTATGTATTATTTTAATTGTACATCTAAGAAGCCTAACGGCATCAACCTCCCCTTGTTTCATTCAGAGTTTTGTGATCCTTCCATGTTTGATTCATGTTGATGTTTGTAGGCTGTGATCAGCTAAAAGCTGAATTCTAAAGTGCTGGAATAAGACTTCCCTTAAAAATAGTATGACAGACTAGCAGTGACCATATTCATATACCTATGAAAGTAATTTCATACCTTATTCCCTATGCAGGTTTTCCAATATTGTATTCATATTTGGACAAAATGTAAAAATAGGATCCCCCCCCCCACTTTTTCTCTCCTCATCAACACTATATTTATATATTTTTTCCAGTCAGAAATGAATCTCATTTTAATGGAGAGCCATGCATCAGAGTTCTTAATGGCCTGTCTATGACTGACTGGATCTCTCCATAAACAAAATCTAATGTGGAATATTCCGTGCAATGTTCAGGATGACTGCTTTCTTATCCTTTTAATTTCCTTTTGTAAATGTTTAGTTAAAAAATACATGTATCACATTCCATTTCAATGTTTTCCCAGTAGAACTAGAGGGTCAAACTGTGCCATTGAGGGTCTCTTCAATTTACCATTTTAACCAAGTTTCCTTTTGCTAATTGCTTTAGTCACAATACATTTTCAAAGAAGACTGCTGACTGCCTGCTAGTTATTCTCTTAAAAATTGTTTGTATCACTTCTAACTAATAATAATAGCAAGGAATGTGGCTCGGTGAGGTTGATGGAGTGCAAACATTTGAGTAAACCAGAACTTATAAATTGAGATGCCATTTATTAAAGAGTTTTATAACTCTATGAGCCTTGGGATGAAAGCAAAATTTCATTTGCTATATGATGCTGTTTGATGGGATGTTGGACACTAAAGATCAACATCTAATAGGATTCTACCTCAGGGTGGGACCCCAACAGTTTATTTGTATGAGTTTTTGATGCAGCTTTACATCCTTCTTATGAATGACATTTGTTAAATGGCAGTTAGAGCTACCTGACTGTAATCTAGGTCAGAGCTTTATAAAATTGGCATGAAACTTTTAATGAGTTTGTAAATATCTCCTCTAAAATTTGCATTCAACCTATTTATTAGGATAGAAGTTGTCTTGAAAAGCTAAAGTCTCTCTCTTAGGTTTCCTTGTAAGATTGATCTGGAAATGGATATTGGTAATGTTTGCCCACCATGTGAATGTACTTAATGCCATAGAATTGTTTACTTATAAGTGGTTAGAATGGTAGATTTTACTACAATAAAAAATTAAAAAAAAGGACAACAGCCACCAAATGTAATAGAGAAGATTAACAAAAGCAAAACTGGTAGACATTTGGCAAGATCAATCAAGAAAAAGAAGAAAATATATAAAAACAAAAATAGAATGAAAAAGGGGAAATAACTGTACATACAATAAATATTTTAAAAATAAAGATAACTTTGGTTTGATTGGATTTTGGTTAAAAGGTATTTTTTGAAACAAGAGAACTGAAAACTGTGAATGAATTGAATTATTTTTAATTGTACTGAATGTGTAACTGATGTATTGGATACACATGCCTAATTTTTAGTGATAAAAGTTACTTTTATCATTTTTAAGTAGAAATTTTTATGACATCTGGGATTTGCATAAAAACAATTCAGAAAAAAAGTGGTGGGAGATAATATGGAATGATAATGTCAGAGTGTTGGTAACTGTGAAAGCTTTGATGGGTAGGTGAAGATCTATTATTTTTACTTTTTTATTTATTTGAAACGTTCTAAAGTAAGATATACATAAAATAACAAAAAACATTAGGAACAACTGAAACAATTGCATATTTCTGTTTTTTTGAGATACCTTTGCCCACCTACCTGAAGATAAAGAAAGAGCAAGGGAGACAGAGAGAATTTATTCATGTTCAGAATGTTAACATTCAATTTCATGCTTAAAATAATTGTTTCTTTGGGTGAAACTCCTTGAGCAAAGCTTCAAAGTACATTTTAAGGAAAAAATGCATTTAATTTTCACCAAACACTTTCATTTCTACGATAATTCCCTGGCTTTGTGCATCATTTGGAGATGGAAAAGCTACTTGCATGAAAGGGACTGTTGCAAAGCAATTGGTAAATTTCAACAAACAATTCTTTTGTGGAAAACAGCATGAGCAGGACAATACTCTTCAGTCTCTAAAATGTTTGAAATGCCTTATTTGGTGTCATTATCTTAACCATGATTGAAAAAATAAATCAACATTATTCTAACTTGTTCTACACAAATCCTAAGTGGGAATGTACTTAGTATTAGACTCTTCAGGGGATGTTTCCTTCTCACAGGTAGGCTGACTGATGGCCCCGGAAGACATCCAGGTTCTAATGTCTAGAATTTATGTAGCAAAAGGGATTTTTTAAGATGTGTTAAAGAACTTTTGAGATGGGAGAATATCCTGAGTTATCTAGGTGGACCTTCAAAGTCCACAAATATCTTTATCAGAGGAAGGCAGAGGGAGACGTTGTGGTTCTAGGAGAACATCAAAAAGAGAAGAAAGTGGAGTGAGAGGAGTGTCACACAGGGGCAGAGGATGACATGATAATGGAAGCACTACTCTGCTGCCTTTGAAGATGAAGGGAGGGGGTCATGAACCAGGGAATGCAGCTCTAGAAGCTGGAAGAGGAAACAGATTTTCCTACAGGGCCTCTGGAGGGAGTGAGGCCCTGTCAACATGTTGAAACTAATTTTGGACTTCTGGCCTCTAGAACTGTAAAATGATTAATTATGTTGTTTAGGCCATCAAATTGTGGTAATTTGTTATGGCAGCCATAGGAATCTAATACATCACCTACCTCTTCCTCTTGTGAGAATGACTGGGGGTGTGGAACAGAGGGCCTGGCCTGTGGGGTGTGTATCAGAAGCACATGAAAGTGAATATATGGTTTTATCTTTTTTTCCCCCCTTCAGGCACAGGTTTGTACAACTGAATGAGAGGTCTGCTATGTTGGTTCTCACCTTTACCACAGAGACTGTTTATAGGTTTTATTTGGTATTTCTGCCTGATTCTTTATTCTCCAAATTCCTTGGCTCTGAAAGTATCTTTTAGGGATTAGAGATAAGGATGAAAACTTCATTGTGTGGTCCTAGGAGGGATCTAATACCCTGGGCTATGCCCACCTACCAGTAAGTAGCTTTGGAGAAGTAGATTTGGAGAGATGATGTTGTAGTCCAAGCATGTCAAACTCAAAGGTTAATCATGGGCCAAATGAACAAGGTTTAAGTTTATGTGGCCGCAAAAAAATAAAAACTTCAATTTTCATAAAACATAGTTTTATTTCAATGGAGACTTGCTGAATACAAAGGGCTGAAATAAATGAGTAATTGTTAACATAAAATAATAGAACATTTTAATAAAATTTAATATTTTTCTTGAACATTAACTTACCAGACACTGAATAATTATAGAAATTAATAGGCGTAACACAAATAAACCTATTTTTTTGTGCTCTGAAAGCAAAATTATTTCCTGTTGCACACACTAAACAAGTCAGTCCAAGACTAATGACATGGCAAGCGGTTGCTAAAATATTCCTGCTAGTATTAGTGGAGAGAAATAGTGTGCCTGTGCATAAGGTGCATAAAGGAAATGAATGTAACATGATTATAGTAATCAGTCATTAGTGAACATTGTAGTTCGTTATTAATAATCTATAATAATAAAATAAGTCTTTCTGGACATTCTTCTGCAGTGGATTCTAGGACAACCCAGGTTTGATTTCAGTCAAGGGCACATGCCTGGGTTGCAGGCTTGATTTCCAGAAGGGCCCTGCTGGAGGCAGCTGATCAATGATTCTCTCTCATCATTGATATTTCTTTTTCTCTCCCTCTCCCTTCCTCTCTAAAAAAAAATAAAAAATATTGTTCCTTGGTGTCCAAATGGTCTGTCCCTTCCCCCTACCCCCAGTTATTCAAGATGATATAAAATGATGACATTATAGGAAAACATTTACTTTCTCATTTCTGCAGAGAGGCAGGCTTCATTTTTTTTTTTATGAATATTTACAGGGTATCAAACATGCAAAAATTTATGTGATGCTAGATAGAGTAAGATATAAGACAGAAGAACTGTTTATGTTTTTGTTTATTCTGCTTTCCATAACTTGTGGGAATAAACCAGCCTAAACCCCATGGTATTATGCTCTCCTACTGAACGTTTTTCATGGTTAGGTGCTCCCAGATGAAGGAAGCTTCATGATACAACAGCCATGGCCTCAGTAGGCTGAAACAGATTATCCAAAGTTTCCCAGAAAGGTCACTACTAGAATCAAATTTAATTGAGCTTAACAAGCATTTCTTGTCCATTATATGAGTCCAATATTTGGCTAGTGTTGGATGAGCTATATAACCATGGCATATTTCAATATTCAAGAGTAAGGTTTCATGGTGTTACATGCAAAGTGCTTTTTTGCACAATTAGGGAATTTGCTTTCCGTTAACTCCAGTTGGGTTGTGACTGCCACTAATGTACTGACGTGCCAAAGAACACTGAGAAAGCGGTGTTGAGTTTAAAGAGGAGCAGCTTCAGACAGACAGACCTATGACATTCCTTTCCTGGCAAGTACAGTAAGCAGAGAAATAATAGGGTAAGACAACTATTCGTAGGGACTCTAAAGAGAACGTCATGTATTTGTAGGTTCAAAGTCTAAGAACCGTACAGAGAATTATAGGAAATCTGAAACAAGAAAAAGGCCTCCTCACACCAAACTTTACTAGGAAAGACAGAGAGAATACAGAGGGTGATAATGAGGAGGGCGTCAACTTGAAATTGATTTCCCCATCAACATCATCATCATCATCATCATCATCACTACCATCTCCACCACCACATTGACCTATTTAGTGTTTATTGTGACTCAGGCTCTGTGTTTATGTGTTTTAGTTTACCTAATTTTCCAAAGAACTATATGAGATTGTTCCTTTTATGCTGGTTTTATAGATGAGAAAACTGGAGAGGTTAACTACTTTGTTAAAGATTACACAACCAGTATGTAGTGAAGCCATTACTCAAGTAGATTGTTCTGCCTTAAGGTCTGCCTATCTATCTATCTATCTATCTATCTATCTATCTATCTATCTATCTACAATATCTATCTATCTACCTATCTATCTATCATCTATCTATCATCTTCTATAATCTATCTATGGATATAGATATATTCAAGAATGAGAGGGAATCCTTGATTGACTGCATCCTGCATTCCCCCTACTGGGGATTGAACTACAACCCGACACATGTCCAGACTAGGAATCGAACCATGACCTCCTGGTTCATAGATCAATGCTCAACCACTGAGCCACACCGACTGGGCTGCCTTAAGATCTTAATTATCATACTACATGAGCTTACCATTAAATGCTATATACTATATAGTTTCCATTTCACCATTTGGGCTCATCGTTCCCAACAAATCTGTTTGTCACCTTCTGTTTATAGTTAAATATACCATTCAGGTTTATTTCTGTATAGCTACCCACAATGAATGGACACTTTTTACCCATTGCACTCAGAATTCTGGTAACTGGAGTTGATACAAACAATGTTTTCTACAGAATGGTCTGTTTTACAAGACTTAATTATTTTTGGACATGCTGCTGATATAGTCTTTATTATAATAATTTGAAGCCCTTTTCTATTTATAAAAGAAACTACTAAAGCAAGCATGTAAAATCAACCACAATGGCATTTCTTCTGTTGAAGCACAATATAAATGTCTTTTAAAGTGAGAATACATTGAAAATCTTCAACCCTTTCTCTTTATTGTTTACTTCTCAACTGGTTTGGATTGTCATTACAGAGTTTGAGTTCTCTGGGAAGAACTGTTTTGTTTTAAACTATCTTGATAGCAGGGCTCTTGTTGCATTAGCAATGACAGCCTGCCAGACTGTTTTCTTCTATGTAGAATGCTGTTGCTAGCTTTTTAATCATCATTTTATTCTGGAGATTATTCCTCTTCTAAATAATAAAAAAGTAAAGAATCCTGTTTGTTTTTGTTGGCACAATTGTATTTTGAGTATGGTTTTGGATATTTCATTTAAATATGATTCTATTGAAGTGATTATCTTTGGGTCTTTATGCCAGAAATAGTGACGCTTGACTAATAGTCTAGTTTTTCTGGTTGCTCTTCTCTCTTCCCATCATTTTTAAATCATGCAAATTGTGGCCTAAAAACATTTAAAAATGTTCCTTTTATAGCATATTTCCCCTCTTGAGTTTTGCCTTCCACTAAAGGTTCAGGACAAAATGATCCACTTTTCTCTTTCTGTACTTTGTAAAAATTATGAAATAAACCTGGCCAGTCTGGCTTATTTGGTTGGAGCATCGTCCTATGCACCGAAAGGTTGAGGGTTTGATTCCCCTTTTGGGATGGGTATGGAAGGCAGCTGATCTATGTTTCTCTCTCACATCAATGACTCTCTCTCTTTCTCAATGATAAAAAATAATTAAAATTATAAAATAGCCATTTATTTATTTATTTATTTGTTTGTTTGCCTGTTCAGCTTTTCATTTCTAGAATTCATCTTATTGAATTCATCTTATTGATAGGTATCACTGCTTTTCTCTTAGTATTCAGAATATTCTTTGTTATTATGATGGATAAGAGAGAGAAATAAAAAGGGATGTTTATCAGTGGAATTTGAGGTCATTTTGAACAATTATTATTTGTGGTTGAGGCTAACTTTAGTCTTCTGAAAGCAAGAGTTAAATTTGTTCCATTTAACACCAATGATTCTATAATATTTTGTACTGGTTTACATGAGTATATGTATATGCATTTTGTTTTAGAGTAGGGGTGTCGAACTCAATCAGAGAAAGGGCCAAAATCTAAAATCCAGCCTAAATCGCGGGCCGAATGGTTTACTGAACAGTCATAAACTGACAATGTCATAAACTGACAGCGGAGTGCAGTGATGACAGCGCGGTGCGGGCCACATTGCAAGGCCTGGCGGGCTGGATTTGGCCCGCGGGCCTTGTGTTTGACACATGTGTTTTAGAGTATAATTTTGGTAATTTGTTCTTAGCATCGTCTCTTTTCCCAGAGTTGTCTTACTGTCTCCAGGAGTCAGATCTACCCACCCAGGGGCCATCTGATTGTAGTAGGAATATATTAGGGCAATACTAACCCTTTGACTTTGAGAATTTGACAAACCTCATTGAAACAAAGTACCTGTAGATATTTCATACAAATTGTAACTGAGGACTGCTGTGCCATCAGTTACCAAGGTAGCTAGCGACTCTTTCCTCTCCCTCTTGAACCACAGGCTCTCAAGTGTCTGCCTCTTTCTTTATGTTGCTCCATTCTCCTTTTCTACAGATTAGTATCATCTGTTTACACATTTGTCTCCACCCAAATGATGAACTCAGAGTCACATCAATTATATTTTAGTTCAGTTATATTCTACCCACTGAGTACAGCTGAGATAGCTTTAAATTTAAATTCTTGAAAAGGTACTTGATTGTGTGTTGGCTAGACAATGGGTGGCCAGGTCTTGGCCCTGGTGTCTAATATCGATCCAATCAATCACAGCCATGTTGCAATGGGTAACCTGTGAACTTCACACTGCTTTGGGGTTGAGGCCAGAGCAGGCATATTGACAGACTAGAAGTAATAGGAATGGTGACTGGCTAAGGAGGTAAGTCTTTAGAAAACCTATTTTGTTTACAGACCAAATTACCCTTTTTGTTTAATATATAAATAAACTCAGCTGTGTGTTTGAAGAAAAATACCTCATCATATCTGTAACCTACTTTCACTGACCTTTTAGGCCCTTTCAATTACATCAAAAGCAGTTGTATAGGACTCTCCTCGCTTTCTCCCTATTTTATTGTTTACTTTCTTTCTGCCTGGCTGTTGGCCTTCACTTTCTCACTCATGTAGATACCAGTGCAACCCCTTTGGTTAGAAGGCAGATCTGTTGGCTTTTCTGGACCCTGACTCCTTCCTCTTCTAACCCCTCAGGGAGTTTATCCCACGTTAACTAAGTTTTTTCAACCCAACTCCAGTACTAGATTATTTGGACCCCCTTTGAGGAGACATCGTTCGAATGTTTTTAGCTTACTTAGGCGGTTTTCCAATTTCTAAGAAGAGTGTATGGAAACTTTTAACTGGCAGCGCAATTAGTTTCTTATAACTTTTTGGTTAGGTCTCAAAAGTAGGAGATAAATTATTATTATTTTTTAAACATAAATGAGGAATAAATTAGCACTTAGGCAGGAAGCAGACTGGACTATTACAGGGAGAAATCTAGGTCAGCAAAGTCATCTTATTGGAAGGGCATCCTAGCCAGGGCAGCATCTCTTCAGGCAACAGATACTAGTTAATTGCACGTATAAATTCCTCATCTTCAGATTTTTGACATTTCATCTTGGCTACCTTTGAGGCCTGTATTAGAGTTTTATTTGAGGTGCAGAGAAATCACTCATTTCACAATTATCTCGCAGGCCTCTTGATAAATTCATCACTGGTCTTCCTATTCAAGGATTTCATAATAAATCTGCATCCCTTAATGGCAACATCAAAGCGCAGATGCTCTTCCTCTCCTGCCCAAGATCTATGCCCTGACACAGGATATTGTGTCACATCTAATCCCAGCACACCAAGCGGTTATTCAGTTTGTACAGTCGCCTGAATGAATCACGTTATCAGCCTTCAAAAGTCAGAGTTAGGAGCAGAATTGCTTGTGGAAGTTTCAGCGTTCAGCTGTACTGCACAAAATGATTTAAACTGGAGTCAGAGGGCAAAATCTGGGGACTGATGTAGCAATGATGAGGTGTCCTACATTCCTCGGGCTGTCTTTTTCTACTTGTGCTCAGGGAACTTGGCTAGAACAGAGGGTGCTAGGTATGAGGAGGAACACACAGTGAAGTTTCTGGCTTCTTTGGAGCTCCATGTCCTCAGTAAAATGAAAATGTTGGATGGGATTAGTAGTTTCTAGCTCAGGCAGTGGGTTGCTTGGGGGTATTGTGACTGGTTGCAACGTGTGTCACAGGTCATTTATTACAGATTACATTAAAAATAGAGGCCTCTGGCTGGTATAGCTCAGTCTTATGAGCATCATTCTAAGCATCCAGAGGCCGCTGGTTCAATTCTGGTCAGGGCACATGCCAGGGTTGTGGGCTCCATCCTTAATAAGGGACATGCAGGAGGCAGCTGATTGATGTTTCTCTCCCATCATCATCGATGTTTCTCTTTCTTCCTCTCCCTTCTCCCTCTCTCTCTCAAATTGATTAAAAATATATTTAAAAAAAGTAGTGAGGTTTGGGAAATAATGTTCTTAAAGAGTGAATTCAAGGCTGTTCCTAATTATGATTCCTCTCATTTGCTTTCATTAAGGTATGTTTTTAAAATTAAAAGATTAGAGAGGTGTATTAGTTTCCGAGGACTACCACAATAAAAGTACCACAAACTGGGTGGCTTAGCACAATAGATATTTATTCTCTCACAGTTCTGGAGGCCAGAAGTCCATCTGTGCACAGCTTTTTAATTACAAAGTTCTTTTTCCAAAGAATCGTTGTGTGGAGGAGAAAAAAGTTTAAGGTCCTTTCAGACCCTATGTCAGGGAGGCCTAGATCTAGCAGCCTTTTCAGAGTTTCTCTTGTGTTTAATTCATGTGCCCATGGGTTGTGAGGTATGGAGCATGACTCCAGCTCCCCCTCAAATGCCTTGTTGCGAATCACTGACCATTAGGACCAGGGCATCAGTCTGGCTAACCCCTGAGACCCATGGGGGCACTTGGGATTCATGGCTAGGCCTTAGAATCTGGGGTTATTCAAACTCCCCGGGCACCTGGGGATGTGCCTCCGGTCCAGCTGTTCTGATGGAGAAGTCTGCAGAAAGACAACCTATGAGACAAACAAAAGCACAACTGCTCCAGGTGGTGCACAGCTCAGGGCCCAGAGCCCAGTGGAGCAGAATGTTCTTTCTCTCCATGTGCACCCCTGCCCACTTCCACAAATGGATTGCCTAGTGACACAGTTTGGGGAGAAAAAAAATAAATGGGAGAAAAAAAATCGCTGCTTTGGATTGAAGTCACTTTATGGATGGAAAAGCAGGCCCACAGAACACCAAGGCAGGTGTGGCAGAACCCCCTTCCCCAAACAGTACTTCTGGTAGAAACTCAGAATTCCTGTGGATTTGCCTTTTTCCAGGACATTACCTGAGTACATGAGCATGATGTGACTTCTGGAACCCGGCTTCTTTCACTGGACATAATAGCTCTGAGGTTCATCCATGTTGTTGCTTTTTGGTGGCATTCCCATTCATTTTCCCCCCAGTGTATATCCATTGTATGGATGTAGTAGTTAGTTTTATCTACATTTCACCCAATGAAAGATACTTGGGTTATTTCATTTTTTAAAATAAAACATCTATAGACATTTATGTAAAAATATTCATGCATATCAGTACTTAATTGCTATAAATATACAGCAGATAATTTTTAAATGGAAAGAAGAAAAACTTTGGGGAGAATAGTGTAGTGGTGGTAAGAATAAACATTTCTCACCTGTAGTAGCTATGCTCGATATTCCGTTAGCAGGGCTGGACTCATGGGTATGTGACCTATGAGCTGCACAGGCCTGGATCTATGAAGAGCCCCTGCTTGGTTTAATGATCTGTGGCAACTATCTTGGGGCCCCACAAATGATGTACTTAGATTAATAATCATAATCGGTGGGAAATTTTCAAATCTGCCACTCTTTCCCAGTCTTGGATATTCGTATATCATAGTTCCCCACATCACCCTTTATTCTTTTCTTTCCCAGTTCATAGAACAAGAATATTCTGTCAAATAGGAACACACCCTCTAGAGATAAATAGAGGCCATAGCTGAGAAGCTTAAGGACACCGGTTTCTACCACCTGGTGAATAAGCTCTGGCAATTGGCATGTTTAAGGTTGTGTCTAAGTCACCAGGCAGTATCAAGATATGGGATGACATTTTAGGGCAGCAGTAAACTGCCCTTCCCTTTAAATGTCTCCTGCCTCCTAACCACTATGATTGTACGTGGTTATAGTGTTATGTAATATTCCTAGTTATTTCATAGCTTTTAAAAACTTGAAAGCCTCTTTTTTTGACTGATTGTCATGAGGGTAGTGCCTTACTTTCCTAAGGCTGTCATCATAAGTTACCACAAACTTGGTGGCTTCAAACAACTGATGAGAGAGAAACATCCTCCAGCTGCCTCTTGCACACCCCTCACTGGGGTTCAAACTGGCAACCCAGGCATGTGCCTTAACTGGTAATTGAACCAGTGACCTGACTGGGAAGGAATCAAACCATTGCATAGGATGATACTCAACTAACTGAGCCCTGCTGGCTGGGCAGAATGGTTTTTCTTCTTCTTTTTTTTTTTTATAATCTCAAAATCCTTAATTTCATTGTCAAAGACCCCTTTTCCAAATAAGACCATGTTCATTGATTCCAGTTAGAAATATCTTTTTGAGGAGCCATCATATCAACCCACCATAGGTAAGATATGCCTTTGGTTAGTAAAACCCCTTATGTTTCTGTGAGCCAAAAACTTTCTGTCTTATTAAATAATGTTGTCTAGTCCTATATGTATTATGGCCATAGATGGACTCACTGGACTCACTGGTGTCCACTGATACCAGCTATGCCAACATACAAAAGCTAACAGTTAAACTTCTAGGAATTTCGCAAACCAGTTGTTTCACACAGTCATTTAAAAAATATATATACATTTTATTGAATTTTATAGAGAGGAAGGGAGAGAGATAGAGAGTTAGAAACATCGATGAGAGAGAAACATTGATCAGCTGCCTCCTGCACACCTACTGGGGATGTGCCCACAACCAAGATACATGCCCTTGCCCAGAATCAAACCTGGGACCCTCCAGTCCGCAGGCCAATGCTCTATCCCCTGAGCCAAACCAGTGAGGGTCACAGTCATTATTAAAATTTAAATTATAAAAATTTAGTTAAATAAGTTAAATTAAAACTAAAATGACATTTACTCAAAACTCCTCACTTTCTAATTATTTGACTACATTTTAATATTATGTTCTCTTGAGGTTATTTACATCTTTTGTATCTGTGTGGTGGGTTAGTGAGCAACTCTTCCTGAACTCCAAGTGCAGTCACATTGGTAGCTTGAAATTACTCATTGTGGGAGTGTTTACACCATGGAAATTAGCAAGTGCTACACATCAGGGCCTACTCTCTCCCACAGAGTTGGTTGTTAAACAATTCTCAGCACTCTGCTGATACTGGTAACCATGACAGTGTATCAAGAAATTTCTGAACAAGGAACCTGCCTGTGACTATGGATACAATATGCCCTGGATGTTTAAAGTTAACTATAGTTTCAGTGAGCAACTCAAGAAATACGTGTAATTAAATGTGATTTACAATTTTTATTAAAAAATATATTTTTTATTGATTTCAGAGAGGAAGGGAGAGTGAGAGATAGAAATATCAATGATGCGAGAAAATCATTGATTAGCTGCCTCCTGCATGGCCCCTACTGGGGATCGAGCCTGCAACTTGGGCATGTGCCCTTGACCAAAATTGAACCCAGGACCCTCCAGTCTGCAGGTCGATGCTCTATCCACTGAGGCATTCCAGCTAGGGCAACAATTTTTAAGACTACATTATGACTCTACCTATTACTAAATTCACAAGTCGAAAAAAAAAAAATCCTTTGCCAATCTACAAGTCCTCACTTTCGTTTTGGAAAATAATGCCTTTGAACCTCAGATGATAACAAATATTTTCAAGAGCGCAAAGTTGATAGTTCTAGCTGGTTTGGCTCAATGGATAGAGGGTCAGCCTGCGGACTGTAAGGGTTCCAGGTTTGATTCTGACCAAGGGCACATGCCTAGGTTGTGGGCTCCATCCACAGTAAGGGATAGCCAATCAATGATTCTTTCTCATCATTGATGTTTCTATCTCTCTCTCCTCCCTTACTCTCTAAAATCAATAAAATATATTTTAAAAAAGTGCAAAGTTGATTGTTTGTAAATACTGGCAAACCTTTTATTTGGGCCAGCTCAGGGATAAGATGCCAAAGATGCTCCGTGAAGCTTGGAGTTGGCCAGGCTCTTAACTTGCTGCGATCTAATGAAATATTTTAGTTTTTTCGACTTTTTCTGTTTCCTTTGTTATGCACTGGAACCCCAGGCATTAGCTGGAAGTGAATTAAATGGCCCCAGAAGCCATGATTTTTGCAGCCAGCAAGATATTAGAACTGAATTGATTATCTGGAGGTGTTTGCATATGGAAGCAGCCCTCCTACCTATTCATTTCCATTTTTACCTAAAAGGTATGTGGATAGCTTGTTAGAGGGTTAGACCCCTCTGCCCATGTGGCTTCTGAATCTGGGATGAATACTTAAAACCCATAAAAGGGAAATCATAAATAAAAGCAAATGTGACAGAGAAGAAATATACTTCCAAATATATTAGAAACTATAACTTAGGCACTGTCAAATAAAAAAACCAAATCCAGATTCAGGTAAGGAGAGACTTTATATGAAAAGACTACTATCATTAGAGGAGGGGATTATTATAATAGGAGGAAAGGAGCTATTGCAATAGGAAAACACTGACCATAATATGTATAAGGATCTCAAAAACCAATCAGAAAGGGTCTTTCTTTTATAGGGAAGAGTAAATAAGCCTAGAAGGAACGGGGTGTGGGGAGTGGGGTGAGAAGGTGGTGAATTGAACAGATGAGCAGGAAATGCCTTCTTGATGGTTAGCTGATTCTTAGGAGAAGCTGTCAAGGCTCTCTCCTTCCTCTGCTCCCCCCCCCTCCCCCTACACACACTTCTCAGTGGTTCCTTATGCTCCCAATACTTGCTCAAACTCAAGGGCAGGTCAAAGTTCAGGGGCCTGAGGGAAGAGGAGCCTGAGGAAAATGTGCCAGGCCAAGTGAGTGGGCATTTCTCAGATCATCCAGTGGGGGCAAACAGATGAAGTAATTATATGACAAAGAATTTGGGAGGCTGTACCTGGACTTGTCATGGATAAACAGTGGGGGTCATCTGTGGGTCTTTCATAAGTCACATTGTTCCCGGTGGAAGTAGAGTGAGTTTCTTGGGGTACTGTTACCACAGGATTTCCAGAGGCCCCCATGGGAGGATGAGATAGTGCAGGGAGCTTTATTTCCATGGAATTACATCCCGGAGTTTCTAAGGTCCCCTTTCTTATCCAACCATGAAAGTATAGCTGGGGCTTCTGTAGAGCTAACCATCAGAGCCAGTATCCCAGAGTTTCCTTTCCATACTGAAGCCAGTCCAGTCCAGCCTCAAGCTAGTTAAGCTTATGTTTTCCACTGCAGTCCTAATGTGTGTGGGGTCCACATGAGAGCCAAGAGTCACAAGAGTCGTAAGTGCAACAAGATCCCCAAGAGTGAAGAGAGCATTCCTTTGTTGAGGGGATTAGGTATTCCCAAACTTTTGTTGGTTTGCAGTGGCCATGCCCATGCTGGGGAGGGTGGTTCTGGGATGGGTGCACAGTCTGTGAGGAAGACCCTTTGCTCCTTTGGGTTGTGGATAGTTAATGCGTAAGTAAGGAGTGGAGGCTCCTGGGATGTGGTGGCACCTGGCTCTTCTCTTTATTATGCCCCCTGGAAGTTAATTCCAAGTCCCAACATACACTCAGGAATGTACCGTATTTTTCGGACCATAAGACGCCCTTTTTTCCCCCCCAGAAGTGGGGGGGAAAAGTCCCTGTGTCTTATGGTCCAAATATAGCCTACACATATACTGTAAAAAAAAAGTTTTTTTACTTGCCCGGCTCTGTGTGGTCTCTGTGTGCTTGCCCGGCTCTAAAATGGTTCTAAATGCTGCTGTTTACTTTACAGGGTTGATTACATGTGTTTATGACTGTGATGTTGGGTTTTAATGCACATAAAATATTTTAGGACACTATTTGTTTCAGAATCTTTTTTTCTTCATTTCCCTTCTCTAAAAACTGGTGCGTCTTATGGTCCGGTGCGTCCTATGGTCCAAAAAATACAGTAAGTAGTTTTTGGTTGCTTTTGCCCTGCAGTTGTTAACCGATGAACTCCTCCACTCTGCCTCCCTCTCTCTGGCCGGCTGTAATTTAATTTAGGACATCTCAGAATTTTCTCCTTGTCTTGGTCTTGGGGGATGGGGATGGGGTGTGGGGTCACATAGCCTGTATCTCAATGTCATTTCTCTCACTACTTTTTACATCCTGGAGCGTGTCACTAAAACTCTCTGAGCACCTTTCCACTTCTGCAAAATGCAGAAAATAGGATGTGCTGATGGGTTTGTGGTGAGGATTAACCTGAATGAGTGTCCGCATGCCAAAGAACACAGACAAGATACTGAGCAAATGTTAGTTTCCCTCTCTAATTCATTAAATATTAGTACATGCAGAAAACTAGCCTAGACACTCTAGGGGCCCTACTGTTAAGGAAGGAACACTTTAATTGGGGAATCAGATAGATATATTAAGGTATCTGTGTGCATATCAATTCACACTTTCAGAAACCTCACCTACAACGACACAATTTTGTCACCATTTGAAATTAATTTTATAACTTCATCCTGCAGCTTACTCATAATTTCAACGTAGGTGGTTCCTTTTATCACCCTCCCTCTGTCTTGGGCACTTAGACCCTTTGCATCAAAGTTTTACTAATGGAAACGCTATGCCCCTCCCGACTAGCACTGTATTAGTAGTTTTGACTGCAGCTGCATTGCGTGCGAGGAATATAGATCTGGACTGGAATCTTTGTCTTCCAGACTGCCTTTCTCTTTCTGCACCTGCTTGTTTCAGATGTCTAGCACAGACCAGTTTTAACTCCTCAGTGGCTGCCAAACACCAAGGCAGTTAAGTGAAATCCCCCGCGTCCCTCCCTGCCTGAGTGGGAAATCATGGTTAAAAGATAAAAAAGCATCCAGTTGACCTTCATGGATGCCACCTAAACCCACAAGGGGAGCTGCCTCAGTGGCATCACCATAGAGGAGCAGGTCCACGTGGGCCTGGGGGCCAGGGAACACCGGGCTGTAGGCAGCGTGTGACAATCTGGTTGAAAAGGTGACCTGATTCTGCTCTGCCAAGCTCCTGTGTCTCTCTTCTCTTCGGGGACAGGGGTGGAGCTGCAGGACTGGAGGAGGCATTGACACCACAGCAGACACTCTGCAAATGATTCTGTTTTGCACTCGGTAAAGGTCACCCTGTCCATCATGACCATGAGGGGCACCTGTGACTTTCTTTCTAGGCTCTGTGACTCTGAGTTTCACTTTGGAATCATGGAAACTGGGGTCAGCTCCTTCAAGAGGCAACACAAAGATTTTGTAGACTTATTTTAAGTCGTGAGAGAGGGACTCAATTGCCACCTTGTGACTGCAAAATGACCCTGATGAGGGCCATTCTTAATCCAGCAAGGGAGAACTGTTTCGTTTTTAAGTTCTTCAGTATATTATGGTATTTGCTAGGCATGGAATAGACATGCAAAATAGAGATTTATGATGAGAAACTTTTTTTGTGTGTGTATTTCTTTCATTTTTAATTCTTTATTGTGTAAGAATTACATATATTTCCCTTTTCCCCCCATTGACCTCTTCTCAGCTGTTCCCACCTGCCTAGTGTCTGTGTCACTAGGTTATGCTTATCTGCATGCATTCAAATCCTTTGGCTGACCTCCTACCTCCCCCCTTCTCTCCTGCCTTCCCTCTGAGGTTTGATGGTCTGTTCAATGCTTCTGTGTCTCTTGATCTATTTTTGTTCATCAGTTTATGTTGTTCATTATATTCCACAAATGAGTGAGATCATGTGATATTTACCTTTCTCTGATTGGCTTATTTCACTTAGCATAATGCTCTCCAGGTCCATCCATGCTGTTGCAAATGTAAGAGTTCCTTCTTTTTTATAGCTGCATAGTATTCCATTGTGTAGACGTACAATACTACAGTTTTCTAATCCACTCGTCTGCTGATAGGCACTTAGGCTGTTTCCAAATCTTGGCTATTGTAAATTGTGTTGCTGTGAATATAGGGGTGCATATATTCTTTCTGATTGGTGTTTCTGTTTTTTGGGGGGTATATTCCTAGAAGTGGGATTACTAGGTCAAATGGGAATTCCATTTTAAATTTTTTGAGGAAACTCCACATTGTCTTCCACAGCGGCTGCACCAGTCTTCATTCCCACCAGCAGTGCATGAGGGTTCCTTTTTCTCCACATCCTCGCTAGACTTGTCAGTTTGTTGATTTGTTGATGACAGCCATTCTGACAGGTGTGAGATGGTACCTCATTGTCATTTTGATTTGCATCTCTGGGATGATTAGTGACTTTGAGCATGTTTTCTTATATGTCTCTTTGCCTTTTGTATGTCTTCTTTCGAAAAGTGTCTTTTTAGGTCCTTTGCCCATTTTTTGTTTGTATTGTTTATCTTCCTTTTATTATCGGATATGACATTGGCAAATATGTTCTCCCATGCAGTAGGCTCTCTTGTTGTTTTGTTGATGGTTTCTTTTGTTGTGCAGAAGTTTTTTTTATTTTTGATGTGTAGTACATTTGTTTATTTTCTCCTTAGTTTCCATTGTCCTAGGAGCTCTATCAGTAAAGATATTGCTATGACATATGTCTGATATTTTGCTGCCAATGGATTCTTCTAAGATTTTTATGGATTTCCTGTCTTATGTTTAAGTCCTTTATCATTTTTAGTTTATTTTTGTGTATGGTGTAAGCTGCTGATGGTCTAATTTCCTTTTTTTTTTTTTTTTTTTTTTGCATTTATCTGTCCAATGTTCCCAGCACCATTTATTGAAGAGACTGTCTTGATTCCATTGTATGCTCTTAAAAAAAAAAAAATATATATATATATATATATATATATATATATATATATATATATATATATATTTTATAGGGAGGAAGGGAGGGGGGATAGAGAGTTAGAAACATTGATGAGAGGCTGAACATCAACTGCCTCCTACACACCCACTACTGGGGATGTGCCTGCAACCAAGGTACATGCCCTTGACGGGAATCAAACCTGGGACTCTTCTGCCAGCAGGCCGATGCTCTGTCCACTGAGCTAAACTGGTTACGGCCCATTGTATGCTTTTGCCTCTTTTGTCAAATATTAATGGAGCATAATGACTTGGCTTTTGGTGCCTGAAAATAGGGCTGATTAATGAGAGAGAGAGAGAGAGAGAGAGAGAGAGAGAGAGAGAGAGAGAGAGAGAGAGAGAAAGAGAGACATATTGATTATTTGCCTGGATCAGGGATCGAACCAGCAATTTGAGTATTTGCCCTGACTCCCTGACTAGAAATGAAATCTGCCACCTTTTGGTGCATGAAATTATAATCAATTGAGCCATACTGGCTAGGACTGTGATTAATTTTATAAAGGTTTTGGAGAAACACTCAGACCCATGGATTCTTTAAATGGAGCACAAAATTGCCAATAGAAAGTTATATAATGTAGCCGATGTACAGTGAGCAAGCCATTGATACTGGTGAATAATTTATTTGGTCAGGTACAAACTAAAACTTGGAACACAAAACAATTTCACACTCATGTACTGTTTAAAACTTTTAAGTTTAAAATGATTGTAGATTCACAGGAATTCATAAAAACAACATAGACGGAGTCTTGTATCCTTCACCTAATTTCTCCCCATAGTAAGAGATGTTGCATAACAATAGTACAATATGACTGTGAAAATGGCATTAGTACAATCCACAGAGATTATTCCAATTTTACCAATTTTGAGTGCATGTGTGTCAATAGTTTTATGCAATTTCATCCCATTTTTAAATATGTGTAGCTCCCACCACAATCAAGGCATAGAACTGCTCCATTACCAGGAGGGTTCTTCCTATTATCGCTTTATGGCCACCTCTCCCCTCTCCCCATTCCTAACTCCTAGTAACCACCAATCTGTTCTCCATCTGGATAATTTTGCTTCTGTGTTTTTATATTTGGGGAGATGACTATGCCCTTTGCCCATTTTCTAATTGAATTGGCTTTTCTTTTTTATTGTTGTGTTTTGAGAGTTCTTTAACTATTCTAGATATAAGTCCATTGTCAGATATGTGAGAAACATTGATCAGTTGCCTCCCAAACACACCTCTGCCAGGTATTGAACCACAATCTGGGTATGTACCTGACCCGGAATCAAACCCACAACCCTTGGCTGCACAGTACAAAGTTCCAACCTACTGAGCCACATTGGGCTCCATTTCCCTTTTTGATTGGCTAGGAATTTATTTTTCAAAATGTAGCAGGTATCACCTCCTCTAAGAAGCTTCCATCCCCCTCCCCAGCTATCACCTCCCACCCCTCTACTTTGGCTTTTTGCAATTAGAGCTACTACTTGTATGTAACTCTAATTGCACCTACTAGGGTTCTAATTTATTTATTTATATGTGTGTCTCTAAAAGGCTTTGAACTCCAACAAAGGCAGCGACTGTCTTATTTGTGCTGCTACAGCAAACAGCACAGTGTCTGACCATTAATGACTTTCTAGACTTATCAATTATAAAAAGAAAGGCTAATCCCTGCTCATAGAGAGAAGGCATACTTTGAATGCCCACAGAGCTCAGGCAGGTAACAAATATGTGAGTTGAATGAAAATCATACAATAGAGAATGGTGTGTCCTATTGTGAATGGAGGAGCTTCACAGATTCACTTAGAGATATTCAAATTAAATCTGAAGAAGCATTATGCCAGGCAAGCCAAAAATACCTGCAGGCAGAATAGGCATATGGGTTGCAGATTTCAAATCTTGCCTAGAGAGTTTATAATCTCATTAGAGGGAAAAAAAATTCCTAAGAGAAACAAAACATGACTTAATAATAATAAAAAAGGGCTGTTTCAAAGAACTCCAGCAGAGCAACTCCAAGGAGCAGAGGAAATGATTGGGAAAGCCATAGGTCACATCTTCTAAGTGGTTTCTCTAATCACAAGCATGTACATCGACTTTATTATTATATTAATTTTATTAGAATATTATAGTTAAATATTACTATATTTATTTTATTAGAATACATAATAAATATATAACATATAGTTTATATACTTTATTATATTTATTAGAATATAAGTATTTATATTTTTTATTCAGGGTGTGATACATAATTTTTTTACGAGAGGCCCGTTGCAGGAAGATTCCTGCAAGAATAGGGCTTTCTGCAGCTGTCTTTGCCACTCCGCTTGCTGCCCTCCCTTCTCAGCAGCCCTGCCTGCTTCCCTAGTCTCCGCTGCCCTGCCTGCTTCTCTGCAGCTGCACTCCCTTCTGTAGCACTTGGCTTCTTTCTAGGCTGTCTTCAGTCTTTGCTCTGCACCTGGATATGTAAATTAACTGCCATCTTGGTTGGGCTAATTTGCATATTTGCTCCTGATTGGCTGGTGGGCATAGCAGATGTACAGTCAATTTGCATGTTTCTCTTTTATTAGATAGGATAGATTTCTACATATGCTGGATACTAATCTTTTTAAAAAATATATATTTTATTGATTTTTCTTATGGAGAGGAAGGGAGCGGGATAGAGAGTTAGAAACATCGATGAGAGAGAAACATTAATCAGCTGCCTCCTGCATACCTCCCACTGGGGATGTGCCCACAACAACGGTACATGCCCTTGGCCAGAATTGAACCAGGGACCTTTCAGTCTGCAGGCTGATGCTCTATCCACTGAGCCAAACCGGTTTCGGCAAATATTTTTAGTTATATGGGTTGCAAATATCTTCTCTAAACTGTAATTTGATTTAAAAAAAATATATATTTTATTGATTTTTTACAGAGAGGAAGGGAGAGAGCTAGAGAGCTAGAAACGTCGATGAGAGAGAAACATCGACCAGCTGCCTCCTGCACACCTCCCCCCGGGGATATGCCCGCAACCAATGTACATGCCCTTGACTGGAATTGAACCTGGGACCTTTCAGTCCACAGACCGATGCTCTATCACTGAGCCAAACTGGTTTCGGTTGATTTTTTTTTTTTTTACTTCGTTTATAGTATCTTTTTTTGGAAAGGAGTTTTAAAATTTTAATGTACTCAATTTAGCAATCTTTTCCCTTATGGTTTGAGTTTTATTATATTTTTTTTAAGGTCATAAGTGTATCCTTATATATTTCCGATTTTTTTTTTCAAGTTTTTATTTTACATACTAAGTCTAACTTAAATTAAAATCCACTTGGGGTCTGAGATAGAAATCTAGTTTTATTTTCTTTCTATAAGATAATTGCATTATCCGGATAAGCTAGTTAAATTTCAGCAACAAATTAAGCTATAAATCTCAATGGCTTAACAAAGATTTGTTTCTTGTGTACAGTGTCCAACATTGGTGACCATCAGGGGTCTGGTGAGGAGAATTGGTTCTCTCAAACACCAAGGTGGAAGTGGTTCTGCCGGTTTCTTCCAGAACAGACAGCCTCCTCTGTTAGCTGCAGAACAGACAGCAGAGGGGATCTCATTCCTGCAGTCCTAGGAGTTCATGTCACTTCTGTGCACAGGCCATGGCCATATCTGTCACGTGGCCTTACTAGGAGGTATGGAAGGGTGTACTTCAGTCTGTCCGAAGGTAGAGAAAAATCCAACATTGTTGAGCACTATTAATATCTACCAGGTTAACAGTTCCAGCATCGTTCATTGAATAACCCATCCGCTCCCTTGATTTGTGATGTCATCTCTGTTATATTATGCAATCTTGTGTCCATTTAAGCAAGAATTTGTTTCTGAGAACTCTATTTTGTTCCATTGCTCTAATGGTCTATTCCTGGCAAATGCTATACTTTAAAAATTACTATCCCAGCATAATGTCTTTATTTATAATTATGGTGAGTCACCTATATTGTCCTTTTCCCTTAAATTGTCTTTTTGCCCCTATATAAATTTAGAAGCAGCTTGTAAATTTGCATGCAGAAGCCTTTTTGTTAGATTTTTTACTGGAATTACATGTAATTTATACATTAATTTGATACTACATGACATTCTTAAGATTTGGGTCATGCCATCTATAAATTCTTAAATTTTAAGTTTCCATAGAGTTTTGTGTTTTTTATCAATAAAATTCTGGCACATCTTTTGGTAGATTTATTTCTAAGTATCTTATAGATTATACCTTAAATCACTTAGGTGGTTGTCTTTAAAAAATTACATTTCCTATTTGTGATTTATTTATAGGAAAGTAATTTTTTTAAAAAGTATTAATTTTATGCTCAGAAAACATCTAATCTTTCTTTTTGTTCCTAGTTTTTGGTTTGCAGAGTTTGCTAAAATTTCTTTGTAGAAAACTACACTACTTGCAAAAATGCTGCTGCTCTTTTCCCCCAAATCTTACACTCTTTTCTTCCTTCTCTTTACCCACTCTTTCCCTTTCTTCCTTTATTCTCTCCTCCCACTTTTCTCTTCTTTCCCCCCTTTTTTCTTTCTGCACAACCTAGAACCTTCCATTCAAATTTGTTCAGACATGAGAGCAGGCCTCCTGTCTTCTTACTGACTTCGAAAAGGATGGCTCTGCTATATTATTTCATGTGTTGTAGTACATACCTTTGCCATATAAAGGATTTCCCCTTGTTTTTATTCTTTGCCTAGAGTTTTTTGTTATCAAAAATTTGTGCTGAATTGATTCCACCAGGCTTTTGACCAAAAAATCTGTAACTCTTACTTTTCTTCCAAAACTTTTGTACTTGGTCCTTCCATTCTCCTGGATCTGATTTCCAGAGAGTGTTTCCAGCTACATACGATTCTTTTAATAACAAGCACATGTCTTAATGGTTTGATGACCAAAGACCACTTTTCTATAACTTTGATTCATTCTAGGTCCCTATATTTAAAAATCTGCCTATAGGTGTGAATAAAATCCATATATTCCCATGAAGTTTTTGGCTGAGGAAGAGTGCTAGGGACCAACTTGGGAGACAGAACAATAAGTTTAGGCTGATCTATTTATTTCAAACTTATCACAATTCAAGAATTGATTTTCATAATGTTATCAGAACGTTTTAACTTATCCCCATAAGATAAGCCTCTCAGGATTCAGAATATGATTTTTTTCTTAGGTACCATGTTTCCCCGAAAATAAGACATCCTCCGAAAATAAGACCTACTCACAGGTTTCCTTTTGAGTAAAATATAAGGCATCCCCCCAAAAATAAGCTCCCCCCCCCTAGGCTAAACATGAGAGATTTGGTCCACTGATTCTGAAAGAAATGAAGTCACAAGAAATTCACCAGGAAATTCAGGAATTGGATTGTTATGATGATGTTCCAGAAGATGATGACATGATTGCCATTGAATAAATGAGTAAATTCTTGATACTGTAGGATTCACAGTTTGTCTGGTTTGTGTTGACAACTACCGTACTACCGTACCATATACAGGTAATAAATTTCCTTTATTTTCATTTAACAGTAAATGTGTACCGTATTCTACTTCATGGAAAAATAAGACATCCCCCGAAAATAAGACCTAGCGCATCTTTGGGAGCAAAAATTAATATAAGACACTGTCTTATTTTCGGGGAAACAGGGTAGTAAAAATCCACAGAAAGAGCCAGAAGGGGAATGAGGGGGTAAGTCATTATTTTCTATTTCTTTTGCAATAGTTGCAAATACCTCTCAGCTCCTCCAACCCCTGAGGCTCACAGATTAATTCCAACTACTTAAGGGCAAGGGCACCCTTTCTTAGAATTCATTTGTCAGCAGAGATTATAGTGCTGCACTGTGTCAGTTCCTCCACGGCGGCTCTCACACTGCTGGCTCTATAACTGTCAGTAAGATTTCTTAGTTAGCCGGGTAGCTCTTGAAGTTCGTCAGAAGAACAAGATGGATTTTCTTTTATAAAAAGAATTAAGGTTAAACCAAACCAGAGCCCTAAATCTGAGGCACTGTCTCCTCAGGGTTTACGTCCAGACATTTCGGTTTGAAGGGCAGAAGCTTCTTAGGCCGCAGTTCCCGGCTGGTTTACTGATCCTGTGGGATTATGTGCGTGATAAGCTGCCACCGTCCTTTTATGACTGAGAGCAGATTCTACCTATGAATACAAATTGGTGACTGTATGGCCTTTAATCCTAAAGATTTCCTGGGTAATAGACGTTCTCCTTCAGAAAATGTAGCCAAATGTCCATTTGTGCACTTCTGGGGTTTCATGTCAAATTGCTGCAGCAAGGAGTGCGTTGAAAGCTTCCAAACATGTCATAAAAATAGAGGTCCTCAATGATTTTTCTTGAGAGAAAGGGAAAAGACCGTGTATTAACCACTTTTCCTTTCGTAGGACGTTGAAAAATGAACTCCTAAGAGAAGTGGATCTGGCTGAGAGTTAAGCTGCTCCCCGACCCAGCAGACTGAGGAACGGACTGGGCGCTATGTCCACAGTAGTTTCATTGCTAATAACTCAGCAGACATCTACGGGTTGCCTTCTCAGCTCTATTCTTTTGTAAGTGAACTGTTAATGGAAGATATCGGGGTGTTGATTATACACCCCAAAGTGATTATTGAAGCAGAATTCTCGCTTCTCAGCAGACAAGCAAGGACAGTGGCTTATACATCACCAAGCTTGAGAACTGCTTGTGACACTGTTCATGATAGAGCCTTGGCAAATCTGAAAACCTCAATTGTTGCCACACCAATACTTGTACATAACAGTCCTGATTCTTGAACAGAATTAATGCCCATGTATCCATGAATCATATATATATATATATATATATATATATATATATATATATATATATATATTCATCCAGTTTTCCATTATTCTGTAAAGTCAGTTTCTCCAAAAGTAGTACCACATTAGGTAAATTACTTGTTTGGTTCTACATTTCCTAAAAGGCTCTGAACTTCCAGAGGTTAAGCACTTTCTTTCTTTCTTTCTTTCTTTCTTTCTTTCTTTCTTTCTTTCTTTCTTTCTTTCTTTCTTTCTTTCTTAAAATAAGTTTTATTGATTTTTTAGAGAGGAAGGGAGATAGAAACATCGATGGGAGAGTCATCGATCAGCTGCCTCTTGCACGCCGCCTATTGGGGATGTGCCCACAACCAAAGTACATGCCCCTGACCTGAATCGAATCGGGGACCCTTCAGTCCGCAGGCTGACGCTCTATGCACTGAGCCAGACTGGTTTCAGCAGCACTTTCTTATGTTCATCTCTATATCCAGTTCTTGGGCATATAGGTCACACTCAACAAATCTTGGGTGGGAAAATGTTATAAATAGTAATAGATGCCTCACCTCTTTCCCTCACCAGTTATTACCTGTTAGTGTCACTCTCCCTTCCTCTGGGCAGATGAGCAGTCTGATAAATTGTATATACATATTTGGGGGTCACCGGATATATACTTAAAAAAACACATTTTATTTCTGAGGTCAGGGAGTGAATCTTTTCTTGTCGAAATAAAGATGTACTTAGCCCTGATTTCTCAAGCTGTCAGCTGTGGCCAAGGTGAGACTTTAGCCAAAGAGATGATGGGACCCAGGGACACTATAGTTAGGTGGGGTCTTCAAGGAGCAGATTCAAGACTTGAGAAGCCTTCTCTTGACTCCTCTTTGAGTCTGAGTTTGTGGTCTGCTTTGTTCACCTATGACAGCCCATTCACATTTCTTTGCAGTACAATGCAATGACCTGTTTATGTGTACAATGAACTTGGGACAGTCACATTTTAGACTTTAAAGCAACTCTCTTCTTTTTTAAAATTGCTGCAATTTAAAGAATGAAGTTTGGGTATTTATGCAGCTATTTGTAGCATTAGCCCAGGTTCCTTCAGGGCCAAGTCCTGTCTGCATGTGGAACAGAGAAGCATGTTCTGAGCACTCAAAGAAAGATAACTGATTGGGCAAAAAACTTCATGAAATCTCAAATATAATTCTGTACATAAGCCAGAGTGAAGGAGAAATTCAAAGCAGCTGTCTCAGTCAGGGTCCTTTCAAGAAACAGGTGGCCCATTCAAAATGTGTGATTAAAAAAAAAAAGAAAGAAAAAAAACCCCAAATGGGTGATTTGAGGAGAGTTTTATAAAGAACTAGTTACGAAGATGTGGAGAGAATTTGTAAAACTGTAAGAGGTAACACAATGCCAGAGGCGGGACTGTATTACCATAATCTAGAGTGGGGTGAGAGAGGATTTGGGGGATTTGGGAGAGAGCTGTATGGCGAGGGTTGCCTGGTAGAAGCTGTGGTCTTCATTTGAGGGTTGCAGCTACCCCCATGATGATGCTGAGGGAGAGAGTTGGTGAAAATACCTCAACCTTACTCTCTCTTTTTTTATTTTTTATTTTTTTAAAACCTCTGGTCTATGCTCCCTTTAACTGCACCCAACAGGAAGCCAAAGTCATGTACTCTGTACACATCCTGTGACACGCATTATATGGAAGGGTGGAGAGTGGGTCTGAGAGCAAATGGAAGAGTTGCAACAGTTCTAGGGGAAAAATATAGGACATGGGGATGGGTAGAGGAGTTTAAAATACTCTCTGCAATTAAGAAATGTGACAGTAACAATGATAGAATTTTTTGTGTGGCTCCTAGAATTACTGAAAGCAATGATCATAGTTTGTACTTATATTGTCTAAAATCTATATCTCCCAGTAGACTGTAAGCTCTTCAGGGGCAGAAGCACCAGCAGTAACTACTGACTGAATGAATAAATGGAAGACTCAATGGGAAGCCATGTGGCCATTTCAGAGAGGATGCAGCCCAATTGAGGAGACTTCTGACCTTAAGCCATTGTAAGCCCAGTACAGTCCTTCAAAGAACGGAGATTTTCAAAGATGCAGAAAGTGCTCAGGGAAGAGAGAGACTACATTCAGTCGATCTAATTTTTTGTTTACATGAAAGGGGTTAACTTTAGGAAGGAATGACTCTCCAGAGTTCATCCTAATGTTCCCATTACAGACTGTCTGAATTAAAATGAATTTACTGTGCATTATGTATAATTTCCCGTTAATTAAGTTTTGTCCCAACACTATTCCAATAATTGTGTAACAAGTCAGAGGATTGGACAGGTACATCTGACCCAGAGCTCAGATACCCTCTGGAATGCTGGCCGATTGGTCGGGGGCAGGGATGGGGACGTGATGGTGTCTCAGTGTATTTTAGCAAAGGCAAAATTCTGTGACACTAACGACTAGGGGACTCAGGGAGGGATGCACTGGCACAGGTGTTTCATTGTGTAGCCCCGCACAGCACTCGCTCTACTCAATATCAGGGCCAGGTTTTTATTGCAAAATTAACCAGAAATAATGGTAAACAACCAGCACCTGGCCGAGTGAATGACCTCAGTAAATAGTTTTTGCCTGTGGTGAGTAAGAGCCCAATGGCATTGTATTACTCTTTAACTGTTATTTTTTTCAGAGTCATATAGGAACAGCTTAGATATTTTACATTTTATGTGTTTTTATCATTCCTGTGATCTTTCAAAGGCGGTAGGATGTACTAGAGGGCAAGGTATAAATGCTGGTTGTGTGATCTTGGGGAGTTGCTTAATCTTTAGTTCTGTCATCAGTAACATGGAGATAATAGTAGTACCTACTATCTAGCATTGCTGTGAGGATTGAATTAATAAATGTAAGTAAAGCATAGCACATAGTAAGTACTCCATAAAAGTCCATTATTAATATTATCATTGATCAATTAACAAATATGAATTCAACACACTCAGTTCATCTCTAATCTTGTCATTGGTAAAATCTAGTCATTTTTAAGGGCCATTTTGAGCCTAGAAAAAAACTTGGGGAAATACCTATCCTTAATACTTAGTGTGAAATGAACACAAGGAGAAAGGATAGCCTTAGTAGACCACTGAGGTACATTAATAAAAATGTATGCTTAATTCCATGTTGAAGTTGTCAGTTAAATAAACTTACTGGTGAATTTTGGATGGAGTTCATGGAGACTACCCTAGATCCAGGCAGAGGGTTGGCATTTTTTCTTGGCTGTGATGCTGAGACTCTGCTCAGGAAAGCTGCAATAGCAGAGGGTCTGCCTCACATATTTGTGAGGTGCTATACTTACCCTTTTAATGAAAATAACATAAGAGAGAAGAGCACAGTGAATGTTTCAAAACACGAAAGAAAATAGAGTTATAACAGTGAATAAAGATAATGAAGTGATAGTGACTTATCAGTATAAAGAAAATACCATATTGGTTACTCTATATAATCTCATTTAACACTTGCAGCAAGACTGATTGGCAAGTATCTCCATTTTATAGTTGAAGACATGGCAGGTAAGAGAAGATAAGAAATGGGCACTAAAGGAGTACTGATATCTAAATAGCTTGGTTAAATAACAGCCAGGTATGGTAGACTGGCATAAAACATGTTGTTAACGCTGGACTAAGTTGAGTTCCTAAGCGGTAGAGGCAGGATGGCACTCCAAAAGCCCTGGGTCCTTCTACCAAAGTGATGTGGCGCTCCTCTGTCACTCACTAAGAAAGATTTCTGAGCGTGTGTTATAGGGGCAATTTGCTAAGTGCTGAAGGTAGAAATGGGGTCATGGCATGGTCCAGGTTGTTGTCGCTGATTTATTTATAGCAGGATCTGCAGTCCTTGGCTTTGTTTCACTTGGTTCAAATAGAGTTCATTTGTGGAATTGAAAGGGGTGCTATTCTAACCACAGAGCAGAGTCATCTGTGTTCATCACTACTAGATATAATAAATAAGTTGAAGCCAAGTGGTGAATGGATGTGCTAGGAACTACCAGCTTTTCCACCATGGTAGCTTCCAGTGAAAGGTCACCAACATATGTTTGGAAGGAGGCATCCCCAATTGCCCCTGACCGCTCTGTGTTTCTCTAGCTCACCAACTTTGAAATCACTGCTATGAACTGCCGTCTATTTAGTATCTGTCTACTATATAATTAACACGTATAAGTCAAAACTTCCAATTATTATTTCCAACCCTCACCATAATATTGTAAAGTAGCTAATTTTACTCCCATTTTATAGATGAAGAAACTGATAATGATAGGAGAGACATGGAAAGTCATTAGCAAACTTGAGATTCGAACAAAGAAATGCCTGACTGTGAGACGTCAGCCTTCATGTCGGCTCTGGTCATTTGACTTGGCATTTCTAAGACTGTATGTAATGCAAGGAGGTGGAACACATACACCTGGGGTCTCCAGAGTACAGACTTTACCATGAAAAGCAGCTCTTCAAAGGGTGTGGGTCATGGAGAAGAGGATAAATTTAGAGGCTGTGGTGCTGTCAGTCAAGTTGGGCTACTGTGTTGACTTGGTGGTCAAGAGAGTCTGTGTAGAAAGCAAATGGTCAAAAGTTGCTTGAATAAAATGCCATGGCCTGGAACACATAACAAATTTATAAACCTTAACTTATTACAGTTCCTCAGGAAAAGATATAGAACCCCACCCCCTAAACATTTGATTTTAAAATGGGAATTTCTGGGTTAATGTGCTGTACCTTTTAAAAAAATGTTTTCATTGATTTTAGAGAGAAAGGGAGGGAGAGAGGTAGAGATAGACTAGAGAGAGAATCATCTATTGGCCAACTTCTGCATACCCCCTAATGGAGATTGAGCCCAGCACCCAGGCATGTGCCCTGACTGAGGTTCATGGGTTGATGCTCAATCACTGAATCACACTGGCTTGGCATGTTGTACCTTTTACTTCCTAGCCCATTAAAATAAATCGTGAGGAATAAGTGAAGGGGAGAAATCCTATTTAAAAGAAGTGCCAGCAGCAAATGGGACAGCAGGTGCAGTTGGTAATTTTAACCTAATGGTGAGAATGCAAGTGGAAAATTATGCTGAAAACTTCCTATCTGATAGCATTTATTTGAATTACAATGCTAAGGACTTGTTGACAAAGTTCTTTAACCCCAGCTCTCATGTAATAGACTTATTTTGTGGAGATAACAACCAAGATATTCAAGTTGACTTGCCAAATGTTGTATGTTTCTCTTTGATTAATTGTGATTTTGACATGGCACAATTACTTGCATGATTTTGGTTGTAGTTATGTAGGACTCATTGGCTTGGAAATAAATAGCGGTACAAGTCACAATGTCCAAAACCTCTGTTTTCCCACTGATAAACGAAGAGGTGTCATAATAGATAATGACCAAAACTCCTTCCATTTTCACATTATAAATTGTTGGTGTAGAAAGTAATAATTTCAGTTATTTTTGGTGGAGTGGGGGCCATGTTTTCTATTGACTTAGGAGTTTTTCAGAAGCATATTTTTCATTTAGTTTGAGCAGACAAGTTTAGAGAGGAAACCAGAAATATCAATAAATTTTCTTTGGTTAATGTGTGTCCTGTGGTATTCTATCAAAATCATCCAGCCAGCATGGCTCAGTGGTTCAGCATTGACCTATGAACCAGGAGGTCATGGTTCCATTCCCAGTCAGAGTACATGCCTGTGTTGTGGGCCCAATCTCCTCTGTGGGGCATGCAGGAGACAGACAATCAATGATTCTCTCTCATCATTGATGTTTCTATCTCTCCCTCTTTCTTCCTCTCTGAAATCAATAACAATATATTTAAAAAGAAATCTATTTCTTTCCTTTAAAAGGCAAGGATTTCTTGACAGAATGAATGGTCTTGTCCCTCATACAGAGAGTGATGGTGTAATTGGTAGTTTAATGTCCAGAGGTTCAAGATTGTCCCTTTCAAAAAATGGATGTCAAATATTTGAGGAACAATAGACCCTGGACTTCCCTTACCCTTACTCTCCTTATCACTCCCTTTCCCAGTTCCACTATTTGAAAAAGATGATACTGATATGCTATGGAACAAGTACATTTTGGGAGATTATACATACCCTAGAGGCCTGGTGCACAAAAACTTGTGCACTTGGGGGCAGGGTGTGTGTATGTCCCTTAGCCCACCCTGCATCCTCTCATGGTCCAGGAGTCCTCAGGGGATGTCCTACTGAGGGAGTCTGGCCTCCCTCTGCGGGAGGCGACTGGGTGGGCCAATCAGGGGACGTGCCACCCCCATCACCCTGCCGCTGCTGGTGGCCTCCCTCCATTGACTCTGGTCACCGCTGGTCCTCCTTACCCCCCATTGCCATCCTCTCCCTCTGCCCACTAGCATGTGCTTTGGCTGGCTTGGCACCTCCTGCTTGCCAGTCCTGCCCCCTGGTCATTCCTCCATTCAGTCTGTTTACATATTATGCTTTTATTATATAGGATACATATACGCTAGCAACAGGTGTATGATAATTCATCTACTTCTTCCTATAATAGAAAAGATGTTGGAAAATTATAGGTCCAAAAGTGTTATTTACTATGTACCACAGGGTTAACCAAATAACACACTGCAAACTTAAATTGATTTTAGTGATACAAAAGTAATAGTAATTTATAACTTATTTAAAAATTTATTAAAACTTTTTCCAGCTTTGTTGAGATATAATTGACAAATAACATTGTGTAAACTATAATGGATACAATTTAATGATTTCATATATTACGACATGATGACCACAATAAGGTTAACTAACACATCCATCACTTCACATAATTACCTCCCCACCCCTCCCCCCCTTTTTTTTGATGGTGAGAACTTTTCAAGATCTATTCTCTTAGCAAATTTCAAGTATAGCATACATATTGTTGACAGTAATTTATAATTACAAATGACAGTACCAGCAACTGAAAACAATGAAAAACAATACAATGGTTATTTTGTTCTGGTAAGAAATTTAGGCATTCAAGTGACATGCAGGTGTCCAGTGAGAGGCTTGCTATACTGAATTCGGTTTTTTCTTTTTTCTTTTTTTAAAATATATTTTATTGATTTTTTACAGAGAGGAAGGGAGAGAGATAGAGAGCTAGAAATGTCGACGAGAGAGACATTTGCCAGCTGCCTCTTGCACACCCCCTACTGGGGATGTGCCCGCAACCAACGTATGTGCCCTTGACCAGAATTGAACCCGGGACCTTTCAGTCCGCCGACCGACACTCCACCGCTGAGCCAAACCAGTTTCGGCTGAATTCGTTTTTTTTCGGTAAGCTTTCAGTAACATGTGGCATGGGAATGTCAAATTCCCTTAACAGCAGCAGACCTGGAGGTGCTCTGCCCACTCGGCCCAGAACCTCTTGTATCTTCTTTTCCTTTGCGCACCCCTTCCCTGGCTTCTGTGAGCTCTTGCTGCTCTTGCCCACACCTGTGGTTCTTTTAGGAGGCGTGCCCTCTCGTCCTGGAGATGCTTTGTCTGTGCATAAAAAATACCAGAGAATTTACCTGCACACAGGGCGAGATTTAGCCCATGAAGGACAGTTGCCTCATCAGTCCCAAACTTGCCTGGAATCAGGACAAATTCTGGGGTATAGCTTGCACTTCTGAGTTCTCTGGGGAGCTTTGCCTGAAATTGCATCCTTGCTTGGCTTCTGCTCTCAGGTCCTGCTTGTGACATTCCTGGCTGGTTACCAGTGGAAGCACTTCCCAGACGAATAGTTTGCACATGAGTTCTTTTCATCTCAGGGTCTGCTTTGAGAGAACCCAATTCAGAACCCTTTTACTATAACTGATCTACCGGAATACATAAAAAAGTGGAATGTGGTTTCACATAAAAATAAAAACTTGTACTTGGCCGCAGAAGCTCTCACAGATATCCTGAGACTTTGAATCACACATTTACCCTTAACTGTCCTGATTTAAAAGCAAAATGAGTGGTAAGTGGGTCAGCATTTCCCCCCCAGCAGGGTATAATCTCTAGAGTGCAACCCAGGCTGTAGGCATCAAAGGCTAAATCCCATGCGTTCAATGCTTCATCAACCCCAGCTGCATGTTACAGAGTGATTTGCCACCTTCAGGTTACCCTCACAGTTTAATAGTTGCTTTGACTTCGGTGTCTGCTTATGATGTTGGTTAAATAGGATACTGTGAAATTAGACAGTTCTCTAAAGGCAAATAAAAAAGATTTCCGGGCTTTATTTCTTAGAAAGTGGGTTTTGATAGAGCAGCGTCTTGACAAACAGTGTCCAGTTCTATAGGTAGGCCCCTCTTCTTCCAAACTCGAGTCTTATTTCACCGAAGAGCAATGGACCCAGCATCATACACAAGTTTCCCGAGCCTCCTAAAATAACCTTTCCCCCGAGCCTCATGCTTCCAGGCATCCAAGTAATGTGATGTTTTCACAGCAGGATCCTCCGCACGTTGAGTGATGTTGCCTTTTGCTGGAGCTCTCAGCAGTACAGCTCTTCCACCTAGTTGCACCCAATTTCACTGATCAGTAGCTCTGGCTTAGCTTCGCCCTCATATATTCAATAATTCAGTTGGCAGGTGCAGAGCAGACACATTTAAAAAGGATTTGCAACATCTTGGGAAGAACCGGGAAAATACTGTTTACTGCCTTTGGGTTTTGACATTTAATTTGGACATGAGGAGGATCAACAGTTTCAGCATAGTCTGGCATTAGAAATATTTAGTATTATTTTTAAATTAATTAGATTTTGCTTGGCTGGTGCGGCACAGTTGGCTGAGCATCATCATCCAGTGCACCCAAAGGGTCGCTAGTTTAATTCCCAGTCAGGGCCCATGGTCCTAGATCCCCAGTAGGGGGCATGCAGGAGGCAACTGATTGATGTTTCTCTCTCATTGATGTTTCTAGCTCCCTCTCCCTCTTCATTTCTTTCTCTTTTTTTTTTTTTTTTTTTTTTTTTTTTTTAAATATTTTTTGGGGAGACCAGGCCAACAGAGGGCAGTTAGGCATCGATCAGGCTGGCAGGGGAGTTGTTATGGGGTGATCAGGCTGGCAGGCAGAAGTGGTTAGGGGCAATCAGGCAGGCAGGCAGGCAAGTGGTTGGGAGCCAGCAGTCCTGGATTGTGAGAGGGATGTCCAACTGCTTGTTTAGTGATATGGGGCCTAAATGGGCAGTTGAACATCCCTCAAGGGTCCCAGATTGGAGTGGGTGCAGGCTGGGCTGAGGGACACCCCTCCACCCCCCGCACAAATTTTGTGCACTGGGCCTCTAGTCATATATAACCATGCTCCAACCTTATCAAAACCAAGGAATCAACATACAATAGTAAATATAGACTTTATTTGGATTTCTGCAGTTTTCTCTGACTGTTCTTTTTCTGTTCCAGGATCCAGTCCCACACCCCACAATGTATTTGGTCATCACATCTCCTTAGTCCATACAGATATTTAAAAATAAATCTCTTCAGATGGTATATATGTGGATCTGAGAATCTGGGGAGCCAGGCTTTCTGGATGTCAGTCATGGTTGTGCTTCTAATTAGCTCGGTAACTTCCAGCAAGTTATTAAACCTTGTTGTGTCTTATCTGTAACTTAAGGATATTAATAATACCTAATCTGTACTTGAGGACTCTGGTCATATTAACCTCATATGGTGTTGTGGGGACAGATCAGGTGAAGTTATGCAAAAACAACACCAAACCCTTTAAGAGTTTGGGACCCACTGTTACTTGTATGGTTATTATTTTCACCCTATGTAAGCCTCTAGTTATCAAATTAATTCATGTCTTGTGTGGTCACATATTATTCCTTTTTAAACAATTATTTTCTTTAATAGAAAACAATGCACATGGTTAAAACAATATTCCACTAATACTAAAAAATGCAGAGTAAAAACTATTTTTCCTTCTCATCTCTCCTCCTCTCCTGTGCCCATTGCACCAGATAACCACTGTTATAATTTCTTACACATCTTCTTGTAAGGTTTGACACAAAGAAATATATTTCTTTAGCTATATCTAGAACTCTTAAAAAGGTGATGAATAATAAAGGCTGAATATTACCCAAAAGGGAAAAACTAGTTTATCTCATGTATTTTGACTAATAATAGTATTAGCTGTACTTTATTGAGCACTGGCTATGTGGTAGGTATTCTGCTGTGTCCTCTCTATTGATGTATTACCTTACTTAAAGAAGTAATAATAATAATAATAATAATGATAATAATAATAATAGTACCTGTGCAGTAGGCACTCTCAGCATCCTCAATTTATAATTTAAGAAACTGAGGGCTGAAGAGGCTAATTAGCTTCCTCAAGGTAAGCCAGCTAAAGTGACAGAGCACTTGAAAATGTTTTAGGAAAACAAATCAGAACCCAAACACATTGAATTTCTTTCTTTGAATTCCTCCTTTTATTTTATCATCCCTTTCTATCACCATCTTTGTCCTCTGAAAACAGGTCATAATTTGGACTCTTTGCCCAGACTTCACTTTAGTTCACCCCCTATCCTCTTCTCATCTGCTCTTTCTCAAATGCTACTTTCATCAAGCCTCTTGTTTGCTCAGAAAGCCTCATTAGCTCTTCACCTCCACCTAGAATCAAGTTCAAATCATTTATCCCTGCCTCCTAGGTCTTCATCATCTGGCTTCATCTAAGCCATCTGGTCTTCTTTCCCCCTGTGAGCCCAGCACACCGCATCACACAGAAGAATACTCAATAAACGAGTGTAGGATTGAGTAATTGATAGGCTTACCTTATAAAAGCTACGCTGGTTTCTTTCATGACAAGTCTGGAAAAAAATTTTAAAAAAATCTTTCATAGAAAATGAGGGGTTTTAACAATTTTAATTTCTAATTTGGATGATTTGAATAGTGCAAGATTACATTTTTCTGTGACCCACATTAATTGTATTGTGTGGAGCTACAGACTCATTGTTGATTGAAAATTTGGGAAGGTGAACAGGCAGTTATAATTTCTGATTTCTTATTCTGGGGAGCCAGAGTTTGAGACTCTAGGGCTTTTGCTTAAAGTGGAACAGACTCCAACAGGTCAGCCTTCCCTTGGAAGGAAAGGCTGGACATGCAGGTACAGCTACTTGACAGCTTGGAGATTGGAAACTCACCAGCATGGAGCCAAGTGTAGGCGTCACAAAGAAAGGAGTAGGAAGCACATGCTATCTCATATAATCTCACTGATGAAATCTTATCACACAGGTTTAAAGATCTGTTTATATCTCATTTGACTTTCTTTCCCATCAGATTCCTTGAAAGAGGGACTGACTGTCTTGCCATCCGACCTGAGAATCTAGCACAGTGTCAGGCACACAATACAGGTCCTTACAAATATCACAACCAATGAACATCTGAACTTACTCCACCTGCAAATATAGCACATGCATTAGTCCCTCCGGAACACAGGGGAGTGAGCTATTCTGGCCACGGCTCCTCCGGGAGAAATACAGGTGACCCATCTCGTGGTTCGTTTACGTGAGAACAGCTAAGCTTTAAGCAGAGTGACAAACCTTAGAGGAAGGGCATCTTTTCATCTGTGTTGTTATTTCCAGTGCTGCCCCTGCTGCAGGGGACCATAATCATAGGTCACATGGAGCCGAGGGCATCACCCAATTGCCCTGAGATTATCTGGAGCACCTGGGAGTTGTTACATGTATGCTTGATAAGAATCTGACAAAAACAGACCCATTTATCCACGAGGCCATCAACCAGCTTCATGGATGATGCTGGCTGCAGTTCGTGCAGAGTCTGTTAGCTGTTAGATTCCTGGAATTTGTGTGTTTGTTTTCTTTTAATCTCTTATAGTCAGAAAACTGGGGCTAACTTATGGGACTATGATCTGGGCTGATTTTGCTGGGCAAGCCTCTATACAATGATTTGTTGTTTTCTACAGCAACTGCATAGTTGCTGTAGAAAAATATTCTAAGCTATGAGCATATTTGATGGTACTGATGGATTGCCTTGGACACATCTGCACAGTCTCACATGTCTTACTCTTTATATTTTATTTCTATAGTTACAGGATTACTTTAGAGTGTAGTACTACATTGCAGTGAAGTGTAAGGCTTTCCAAAGCTGCCGAACGTGTTTCTTTTCTATTTCAATGGTATTCTGCCTTGTATGACACACATTTACGACTCTAGGCTCCTTTAAGTAAACAATATAGGATTCATACAGTGTTTCATGTGATCTTAACTCGAATTAAGGATTTCCCCGATCTTAGCTACCTTTTCTACACTAAGAACTGACTTGGAGAATCTGTTTCTGCTGTTCTAAACGAGTTCTCATCTGTTTACAGTCATTTTCTCTGATTTATTCATGTTTTCATGTAGTTTCCTATATTCTGCCTTCTTGTCCAAGTATAAGCTTTGCCCACTTTAAAAACACCTTCATACACACTGTTATGAACAGAAGCAGCTCGGGAACATTGTCTCTCAACTGAGATTCACTCAATCTGTGCCAACTTAGTAAATGACAACACAATTCTTTTAATTGTTCAGGTTATAACATTGGGGTTGTCTTTGACTCTCTCCTCTCTCTCACTTTACACCAAGCCCTTCAGAAAGTCCTGTTAGCCCTTATCTAAAATATATCATCACTTCTACCCTATCTTAACCTGTAATTGGCTTTTGTTTGAATTGTTCTAGTATCTTCTCAACTGCTTTCCCTGCTTCTGTCTTGCTTTTACTGCTATGGTTGTTTTCTACACAGTATCAAGTGGGATCCTTTTAATATAGAGTTAAATTATTTCCTTCTTCTATCTTAAGCTTTCCAAGGGTTTCCCATTCTCCTTAGTGGGCCATGTATGTGGATGTTGTGACCAGCTGACTTGACCACTCTGAGAAGGGAATGAACAAGTGTGCTCTGTGCTGTGCATGGCTTTTTGATGAAAAAAAGATCATTTTAACTTCTAGACTCTAGATGGCACTCTGGGATTATGTAAAGTTTTGCTTGGCCTGTCTCTCTCTCTCTCTCTCTCTCTCTCTCTCTCTCTCTCTCTCTCTCACTCTCTCTCTCTCTCTCTCTCTCTCTCTCTCATTATGGGGCCCACATTTTGCAGTCATTTCAGGCTGAGACCTTATGGAGCTTGCACTGAGATGATGACATTTCATTAAAAAATGTTAGCAGGCAAACTATAGCTTAGACAAAATAAACGGGAAATATTCTGGATTTCCTAAGAGAAACACTCAAATGTCTGCTGCTTGAAATGGTGAATCCCTTGAGTTTGGGGGGTCAGAGTTGGGTGGGGTGGGGGAAACATCTGGGGGCTCATTCTCCCTGCTGGGGCTGATGTGCACAGCAGAGGGGTGTCTGGGCAGAGGCTTTGACATTTGGGAAAATAGTCCAAAGTCTTAAAAAGTTTTATCCAAATTCATCATATTTACAAAATATCTTCTATTTTCTTTTGCAGCTGAGGATGAGCTCATTAATTAAGAATTTAGATACTGTCCATAGATGGTCAGCAAGTTACAAGTGTGTGTGTGTGTGTGTGTGGGGGGGGGGGGCATTGAGGGTGGAAGGAGCCAACTCTTCCCTTTGAAGTTGTGAGGATTAAACCGTGTGTATATATGAGTGTGTGTGTGTGTGTGTGTGTGTGAGAGAGAGAGAGAGAGAGAGAGAGAGAGAGAGAGAGAGAGAGAGAGAGAGAGAGAGAGAGAGACAGACACACACACACACACACCCTGGGAGTATGATAATACATGGATGTAGGGGTTAAATGGCATGAGGCCTGTAATGCATGAGCAGAGGGCCTGGCCTGGCAAACGGCAGCTGCTCTGCTGTTGATTATTAGGATGTTGATTGACAGAATTCAATACTTTAGTTCCACCCGAAGACCTCTCCCATACATCATTTGTGAAAAAGAAAAAGTATAAAGTAATCCTTGCTTTTGAAAAGCTAACTACATATAAATAAGATATATTGTACAAACCCATATGTACATGGTAAAAAAAAAAAAAAGCTAGAGGTTATATTCTGGAACCGAAACCAGGCAACCAAACAAATAAACAAACCACTCTTCTCTTCAGAGCCTCATTTCTACAATAACACAGGCAAACATCTACACATAGAGTCTGTCACGTAAGAGAGTGGCATCCGAAGACCTATTTTTTTTTACTTGGTTTGCCTTCTGTCCGGAAGGTCAAAGCACAACCAAATAAATGAAGTCAGTCTCTTGACCATTGCTCTGCATGGCTCGCTGCTTATTCTGAGGCTGCGACTGTTGCCTATATGCACATATATCCGACTTTCTTAAAAGTTAAAGGACATTTCTTGTTGTTTCATGTTGGCCTCACAAGAGAGAAGGGCTGGTTCTAAGCAGTGTTTGACAAGAGCTGCTCACCGTGTAGAAACTTAGCCTCTTTCCCATCACTCAGGGGAGACCATGATGACTTGATGTCTGCCCTGATGTCTTTCCAAGGGGCTCCTTCGGATTTGAGTGTTTCAGAAGTGGAGGGACAGGTACTTGCCGGGCTGTTCTGTAATATGCTGAGCTGGAAGAATCCTGCATGGGAGGACCTCTAAGGGGTCATTGCACTTAAGCATGAGGAGACTGAGGCTCCGTATCTTCCCGAAAGCAATCTTGTTTTGGATAGCATTGCACGAGTGTTTGCTCTGTATAATGGAAGAAAAATATATTTAAGTCTGAATTTTTCTAATTTATTACTTCCTCCTTTATATTAATTCACTCTGCTTTCTACCATAAATCCAATTGTATGATAACATGTACTTACTCTGATTCCAAGGGAATAAACACAGATTTTATTGGTATAAGTAATCCTTTATGGTTTTAAAAAATTTTCATAGGAATGAAATCATTTAGCTCTTACTGCACCCTTTTATTGTTATTTTACAAAATTTGCTCCGGTCATTCATTTGTTGGTAAATAGTCTAAATCTGTGCTTGCTCTGTTAATACCATAGTGCCTATTAATTTTCTATTTTAGGGAGCGAAAGTTTAGCCATTAAACTTTTTCTCTTTAGTTTCCATTGCCTTAGAAGCTACTGGTATATCAGTAAAGATATTGCTATGACATATGTCTGATATTTTGCTGTCTATGGATTCTTCCAAGATTTTTATAGTCTTCCCATCTTACTTTTAAGTCCTTTATCCATTTTGAGTTTATTTTTGTGTATGGTGTAAGTTGATGGTCTAGTTTCATTTTTTTGATGTATCTGTTCAATTTCCCTAACACCATTTATTGAAGAGACTGTCTTAACTCCATTGTATGCTCTTGCCTCCTTGGTACAATATGAATTGAGCATAATTTCTTGGGTTGATTTCTGGGTTCTCTGTTCTGTTCCATTTGCCTACATATCTGTTCTTGTGCCAGTACCAGGCAGTTTTGCAATATAGCTTGGTATCTGGTATTGTGATCCTTCCAATTTTGTTCTTCTTTCTTAGGATTTCTGTAGGTATTCGGGGTCTTTTTTTATTCCATATTAATTTTTGTAGAGTTGTTCTTGGTCTGTGAAATATGCCGTTGGTGTTTTAATGGGGATTGCATTGTATCTATAAATTGCTTTGGGTAGTATGGACATTTAAAAAAAACCATATTTTATTGATTTTTTACAGAGAGGAAGTGAGAGAGATAGAGAGTTAGAAACATCGATAAGAGAGAAACATCCATCAACATCCATCAGCTGCCTCCCGCACACCCCCCACTGGGAATGTGCCCACAACTAAGGCACATACCCCCAACCGGAACCAAACCTGGGACCCTTCAGTTCGAAGGACGATGCTCTATCCACTGAGCCAAACCGGTTTTGGCTGGACATTTTAGTGATGTTGATTCTACCAATCCATGAACACAGTTTGTTCCTCCATTTGTTTATGTCTTCCTCTATCTCTTTTTCAAGGTCCTGTATTTTTCTGAGTACAGATCTTTTACCTCCTTAATCAAGTTTATTCCTTGGTATCTTTATTCTTTTTTATGGCTGAATAATATTTCACAGTATGTGTATACATTCATTAATGGACTTTCAGGTTGTTTCTATCTTTTGGCTATTGTGAATGGTGCTTTTTTATGCTAAATCTTATAGAATAACTGCATTGATTGAGTGACAACATAATTTTGACTTAACCCCAAATATTTAGGGATGGTTACTAGAATAGCATATTATTATGCTAAAGTAATCAGTGTTAAACAGTTTCATATTTGTGTAGATCCTGAAATGATTTGAGTCACTGAAATCTGAATATCTTTAAGCATCTCTACATTTTATTTAAAAAAATATTTTATTGATTTTTCACAGAGAGGAAGGGAGTGGGATAGAGAGCCAGAAACATCGATGAGAGAGAGACATTGATCAGCCTCCTCCTGCACACTCCCCACTGGGTATATGCCCACAACCAAGGCACATGTCCTTGACCAGAATTGAAGCTGGGACCCCTGAGTCCACAGGCTGATACTCTATCCACTGAACCAAACCAGTAATTTTAGACATTGAACCATTTTGTTCCTGTAGTATTGCTCCCCAATAAGCAACACTTGCCTTAAAAGCCGTTTTCCTTCCAATGGTAAGAATTTGTTTTTGGAAGAGGAAATCAAGTCCCATGGAAGTAAGAGGAACTGCCAAGACACACTAGTGGTCTGCCCTTTCCCTGTGAACAGACTGGGCTTTGTGCCATGTGTTGATTTTCCTTGTCAGGACTCTGGGTTATTAAGAACCATTACCATGGCCCTAAGTGTCCAATGGATCATGCCTTGTTGTTAGGAGAACTGTGCTGGAAGAGCAGTGGGCAGCGCAGTGGAACCTGACTATGTGTTGTCACGTGGGAAGAGCAGTCTGATGGGCAGTCTGACCCAGGCAGTGGTGCCAGTAAGCTGAATTTTGGCTCTTGCTATTGGACCTGGCTTTCAGGACCCTCACTGGACTAATTTTCTCAATAATGGGACCGCTTGGCAGGCAATAACATAATGATAGAATATCTGCTTTTCTTTCTTTACTCTCAGCTCACCCCGGGGGGGGGGGGGGGGGGAAGAGTAATGTGAAAAGCAAATTTTCCTATGTAAAGACTGTCATATTATGAAAGCCCTCCAATGGTGATAAATCACAATAATTCAACAGTTCTGTTAAATCAAGAATTGCCAATAGAGATCAGCTACTCCTTAGCCATGTGTCTGTCCCTTCCCAATCACAACTGCATCCGACTGAGAAGGACGAAGGTGTCCAATACTTAACGTATCGATAAAAATCAACAAAATGAATGGTCATCATTTAGTCTCAGTTAGTAAGTCAACCCAGTTTTGCACGATTTACTTATGTGCTTTTAATGACCATAAGCAATGACTTGTCATTTGTGGGCTGAAGTTGATGAGGCAGATATTTTCTAAGTTCTCACTGACTATTAAAATCACATTATAACATTAATGTAACTTGTTTATTTTATTTCTTTTGGGCATAAATGTAAAGCTAATTTTGTTAACTATCTTCTAAAAAGAAAAACCAAACCATGCTGATACATGTAACAGTTCCCAATGATTCATTTACTGTAGTTGTATAGATATTTATTTGGAAACATTTCCCATTTTTGGAGGTAATAGCGAAATGTTTCTCCAGGCCAGGGGAGTTAGCAATAATAATTTGTAGAGAACCCAAATCAGCCTTTTGTGGAACAGGACATTTTTTTTTTCATGTGCAGGCTTCCTGTTCAGTAAATTGTATTAGGATAGTTGAGAGCAAACATTTACTGGAAGCACATTAATAAAGCATGTCATTCACAGCTACAGTAGAATTTTAATTGAGTTCTGCAGAATTCCAGAAGGTAGGTAGCTGGCCAAACCATTGTCCCTCTTCACTCTGTTCCATCTCCGATGTCCTCCTTCTCCACTAAGTCTTCATCTTACATAGACATTCCGGACAATCGTTTGCACAGTTATACAAACCCACTTAGTTACGTTCACTGGTGTAGAGCCTCTTCTGCTAAAGCCATCTTTAGAAACTCTTTTTGGAGGTCCGTTAGTCTGGTTTTGATAACATGAATAAAGCCACTTCAATTGTTTTTCTGCCTTTGCTCTTATTGCTAAAAAAAAAAAAAAAAAAAAAAAAAAAAAAAAAAAAAAAATGGACAAGTTAGTGTATTTGGTGGTTGAAGATCTTAATGTATAATTATACTTGCATCAGATTAATTTGCACATGGTATAGACCAGTTCCTGGCTGACTATTATTACAGTAAAATAAATTTTTTTTTTTACCCCAAGGATGAATCCTAACTACAAAGTTAGATTAAGTTTACTTGATGAGGTGGGAAATTAGTGCTCTTTGTCCCTCTATAAAGGTGGCTTTAAAAAAAAAATATTTTAATGATTTTCCACAGAGAGGAAGGGAGAGGGATAGAGAGCTAGAAACATCGATGAGAGAGAAACATCCACCAGCCGCCTCCTGCACACCCCTCACCAGAGATGTGCCCACAACCAATGTACATGCCGTTGACCGGAATCGAACCTGGGACCCTTCAGTCTGCAGACCGATGCTCTATCCACTGAGCCAAACTGGTTTCGGCTAAAGGTGGCTTTTTGAAAAATTTATAGTAAAGTTAGCTATAGACTTTATTAAAATTCCAGATTAAGAATTATTAAATTTGTTAAGATTCCAAGAAAGAGATTCAATAAGTATCTGAAAAAATAAGAACCTGTATGGTTCTGATATAGTTGATACCCAGAACTTACTAAAAGAACTATTATACCTACAACTTAACAGTTTAATATAAATTTTTGTCAATGTGCAATTTTTTTCTTTCACAAATTTCAATATTGTTTATTAATCTTTGGGCATTTGCTCCTGATATTTTTCAATCATAGTATTTTTAAAAATATATATTTTATTGATTTTTTACAGAGAGGAAGAGAGAGGGATAGAGGGTCAGAAATATTGATCAGCTGCCTCCTGCACACCCCCATTGGGGATGTGCCCGAAACCAAGGTACAAGCCCTTGACTGGAATCAAACCTAGGACTTTCCAGTCTGCAGGTCGATGCTCTACCCACTGAGCCAAACCGGTTTCAGCCACAATCAGTATTTTTATTAAAAGTCAGTTTTTTTTTGATCACTTAGCTAAAATCCTAAAATTCTCTTCAAGTTGTATTTGCTTCTGTGTAATTGTGAAATTACAAAAACAAAACAAAAACAAAACAACCTTACCAGATATAATAGAACGAATCATGTCTGTTTTAAACTTAGTCAAGGAACAATATTAACAAAAATGAAAGTTTCAGTGTACTACCTGGGGGTGGGGAGGAGGTCATGTGTAAAAACCCAAGCCCAGCCTGTTAATTATGTATTAAGTGAGACTCTCAATCCACAGTGCACAGGTAACATCAAAGCTCTCAACTAAAATGGTTTCTTATTAGCATTTAAGTAAGATTTTTATCTGGTTCTGTCACAGTCAGAGGCTGAAACCAAAGTAGTTTAATAAGGACCTCATCACTGAAGGTCAGGCCCCTAACAGAGCCTTAATTAGCATGTGGAACATCTTAACATTTGAAAAGCCTATGCCAAAGGAATACTTTTTTGTGTGTGTGTGTGTGCCAGTTTGCTTACCTGGGTAAAAGAGAGCGATAAACATCTTGCAACTGAAACATAACATATATTTTGCTTCTTGTAAGTTTTAGGTATATCCTGTGTATTTAGGTAGTTTCTCTGCTGTTGGAATTGTGTCATAGTGGGAATGGTGATGAGAACCAATCATCACCATAAAAGTGAAGCCAATTTCAGATTTTTTGAAGGAGCAGGCACCGTCACTGCATTCAGGAAGCATAAGGAAAACATGTGAGTTTGTAGGTACATATAGGTTTTGAGTCACTAAGTACAATATGCATATTGGAGACTGTAGGAATGACTTCAAATGTTAGGGCTATTTTGATCATCAGTTTATGTTGTTCATGATTTCCCCTAGATGAATGAGCTCATGTGATACTAGAAATATACTTATAAGAACTGAAAATGAGACAAGCAATAATGGTTATGGTGAGAGGCAAATGAATCCGTTTGTAGTGAGTTTCTTTCTGGGCCAACAGTTCTTTTGAGTCCCAATTTCAATGTCAAACAGTTCCTTATGTGTACATGTCAGCAATGATATTTCTGCTCTGGATGGTGGACAAATGATGGTGATGCAAACAAAAACAGACCCTGAGACAGGGAAACATTGATCAGACTGTCAAACCTCTGAGGGAAGGTAGGGGAGGGTTGGGGAAATGGGGAGAGATCAACCAAAGGACTTGTATGCATGCATATAAGCCTAACCAGTGGTCAAGGACAACAGGGGGGAGGGGGCATATGAGGGGAGGGATTTGGGATGGGAATGGGGGGAAGGAGGACAATTATGTGATACCTTAATCAATGAAGAAATTAAAAAAATGTTAGGGCTATTTTTAGTGTCTCTAATTCTTTCTTTCTTTCTTTCTTTCTTTCTTTCTTTCTTTCTTTCTTTCTTTCTTTCTTTCTTTCTTTCTTTCTTTCATATATTTTATTGATTTTTTTACAGAGAGGAAGGGAGAGGGATAGAGAGTTAAAAACGTCTATGAGAGGGAAACATCGACCAGCTGCCTCTTGCACACCCCCTACCGGGGATGTGCCCGCAATTAAGGTACATGCCCTTGACCGGAATCGAACCTGAGACCCTTCAGTCTGCAGACGGACGCTCCACCACTGAGCCAAACCGGCTTCAGCTGAGTGTCTCTATTTCTAACAGCTCAGTTTTACAATCTGGTATAGCTCTGTTTGATTTACATTTCAGGGCCCTTTTTTGTTCAAATTTGGCTTTGAATGTTATTTGAGGGCTCCTGAAACCTCTCTAACCCAAGACATTTTACAAGTGGCCTGCCAAGGGTCCTGAAACCAGTACTTTTTTTTTTTTTTTTTTTTTTTTTTTTTTTTTTTTTTTTTAAATAAAAGGCACTTTCTATTGAAAACCCAGTTCAATGCAATTTGCTATGTTAGGGTTAGGATGGAGATGGGCAAGTGACCTGTTACTTAACACTCAGTCTTCAATTATCAGATGAGCGACCTCTTATTTCGCACATGTTTGCAGATAGAAGGCCCCTATTGGTTCTGCAAATAGCAACCTGTTTGATATTAGACAAACCACTTAACTTCTCTGGCTTTCATCTTTCCATGAATAAAGCAAATGTATTGTCTTTAAGGTTTCTAAGATCCTTTTAACTCAACCTATTGTTCTTGTAGTTTAAATTTTTAAATTTAATGTCTTTTGTTGAATTTTTTAGATATAGACTCAAAGTCACACAGGATTACTTCTAATGCATTTTATTGGTTACTAAGAGTCAGTAAAGCCAGTCTAGATGTAAGGAGAGGGGGACTAGACTTGACTTTGTAATGGGGGAAGGGGAGGTAATATTGCAGAAGGTCATGTAAGATGGGAGATATTGTTGAGCCATCTTTGGATAATACAGACTTCCATACTGTGGGATCCCTTAACACGACCACGTGGTTCAGTGCCTACTCAGGGTCGGGTTTCTGGAGAAGGCCACACACTAAAATGAAAAGAGAGACTGGAAAAAAGTTAATTTGGGAAAATGGGGGCCAGGAGGGAAGTCCACTTCTAGTGGGAAGACTAACCCTTCTCTGGCTTTTTACCATTCCTTTTATTGAGATTCTGAGACAAAGACATCTCTTAGGAGGGAAGTTCCAGCAATAGAAAATCAACTTACATTTACATATGATTAACAAATTAAAGTTGCCACAACCACCACTATCTCAACTAGACAATGAGTTAATAGCTCTGACCATTCAGAGACATCAAGGTTGGCTAGCTCTTTTTACATTTTACTACCAGCGACTCAACTTAGAGTCAATGAGTTAATAGCTCTGACCATTCAGAGCCATCAAGCCTGGCTAGCTCTTTTTACATTTTATTACCAGTGACAATGTTAGGTTTTGGTTCTGGCACCATACTATGTCAAAATCCTTTATCAAACGGTGTGTGGAATGGGGAATTTTGTCGTAATAATTTCTGGTTAAATCCTTCGGATTGTAGGACTTTGAGCTATTGCTGTTCAGGGTGTTAGTTTTGTAGAGAAGCCCATCAGCCCGAGATTACCAGGGACTCATTTGAGGTCAAACAAAATTAGGCTTATTTAATTTATTATAATAAACGATCCATGTTTTTAGTGGCGTATCGGGAATTGTTGGGCATTTTGGTAAGAAAGAATTGGGGGCAACTTGTGGAAGTGGGCTGTGCTGGGTAATTTTAAGCAGGGCTGAAGGGAGTCTAGTTCTGGATTGGCTGCTGTCAAAAAAGTGAGAGTAATTTTTGTAATTTTTATCTGGAGGTAAAGTGGCTAAAGTGGGGTCACTGTTCATGGGTCAAGAAGCAGTAGTTACCTATGAGTCCTAGCACCAAGGGATGTTCAGATATCTGTGTGATTTCAGTCAGAGAGCAGTCATATCTCTGTCTTACTGCACTATCTCACTGAGCAGCCTTGTCCAATTCTTGTTTATGTTCCGCAAAAGTTGTTTATATTTTCCTGGGAACATTAAGATCTAGCTGTCATGTGCTGAGGCTATTTTTTACTTTCTCACAAATAAAAGTAATCTTTATCTTTTAATGAATAGCCTTAGGTGTAAATAAACCAATTAGAAATTAGTCCCCAGCTGTAATTAATTCACCTTGCTGAAGTTGAACCGAGAAACCGTGAGATCACTTCCCGTCATTATTGTACAACCAATAAAACAAATTGCTTTCCATTTTCCAAGCCTGGGTGTTTAGAGTTTTATTTCCTTCAGTTTCTTGTGTGTGTCGGTTAGGGAGGGAGAACAAATGAACTTTGTACTGCTAAAGAGTTGAAACCTGGTATAGAATTTAAGGATGAGGTAAGATGCTGCAGGAAGTATAAACCTGTGCCATCTTTTCAAGTCCTTTAGAAGCTGATGAATGATAGAGGAATTCTGGAGCTCCACCATTACTGCATCAGACTTACTGGACAACACTAAACCTTAGAAAGTAGGAAGTCACCATTTCCCTGGGGCCAGGATTACTGAGTACTTGTTTGCTACACAAATGACCAACATTCAGCTACAGCTCTTCATCCCTCATTCAATACTCTGAGAGGCAATTTATCTATCTTGCTTAATACAATTTTGCAAAGCAGTAAAAATGCAAAAAATTCTCATAATATGGTGCAAAAGTTTGGAGACCTTCCAATTATTTCCTTCTGTTCCTTTTAAATTACATATATTGTCTCTTAGGAAAGGAGCAGCTAAACCCCATGGTATCATATACTCTTGGTAACAGTTTAACCAACACATGTAATTTCTGGATAAAGGAAGGATTGTTATGTAGAAAATGGCAAGTCTCTGTTTTTTAAGATAGAACTGTCCAAGATTTCCTGGCATACCAAGGAAAGTCAATCCAAAGTAGATTAACTTTGACTTTATTTTCCAAGGACTTGCTCAAATTACCTTAATTTCCAGTTTGGTTTTCCAATAGAAAGTTGGTATTATAATTTTCAGTGGAGATGGTAAGTTCCTGTCCCGTGCATGTTCAATGTAGACATTAGTCAGGTGGAACGATTAACCAACTATACTTCTACAGTGCTATCTTCAATCGGAGAGTCAACAAATATTGATCGAGCACCTTTTCTCTGCCCGTTGGACAAGGTAGAAGTTGTTAGTTCCCTCAGGGAGCTTACAGTTTAGCAGTGGCAAGACAGATAATAAAATATGATGTATAGTGTGATGAATATTGTGACGAAGGTGTCTGAGAACCCATAAACATCTCACATTCTGCCAGGAAAAGCAAGATCAGGTAAAGTATGGATTGTTACTAGCCCCAAAGCTGATTTTAAAAAAAATATATATATTTTATTAATTTTTTACAGAGAGGAAGGGAGAGGGATAGAGAGCTAGAAACATCGATGAGAGAGAAACATCAACCAGCTGCCTCCTGCACACACCCCCCCCCCCCCCCCCCCCCCCCACGGGGAATGTGCCTGCAACCAATGTACATGCCCTTGACCGGAATCCAATCTGGGACCCTTCAGTCCGCAGACCGACGCTCTATCTACTGCCAAAGCTGATTTTTGCTAGTAGATATGAATCTATGTTGTTTGCCCATACAGGGTTTTAAATTTTATTTAGTTGTTAATAACTTTTAAAATGCAAAAATTCATGTAATATTCAAGTTTTCTAGTTCCTCTTGAAAAAAAAAGTAATTTCTGGCAACCTTGGGCTGCTTTCTGATTGTTTTTCTATTGTTGGACCTGTATAGCTGTTTCATGTGCCCTCCATTGCACCATTGTCCCTGCCAATCCCTATTGTAGCTCTAATACGGAAGCTGAGGATCATTTGCCATTTATCATTTCACACCTGGGTGGTACATTTCACTTGCAAGATTGACCTAAGCTCCTGTAGTTATTTGGGTTAGCCAACCCTGACGGCCACAGGACATGCTTACAGTGTGTAAAGTTTATAGTGCATACTCAATGAGCTTTCATAGAACAGAAATGTCTGGGAGCCAGAGTAGACACAGTAGTTGGTGGAAATGAGTTACATTTTTGAATGATTTCACAGAAGCAGTGATGCTTAATAGTATTTCAAATTAGCCTTGTGCTTGGTTTCTTAAGATGAAAGAATAAACTATTCTTTACAAAGCGATTATTTGTTCAATGTCTTAGGGTTGCCAGTTGAATACAAGTCATATTTATTTTTAACCAGAAGTTAACCAGAGAAGAGTTCTCAAGGTATGTATGTCTAGTGATTGCCTCCTGAAAAATTTTTTTTTTTTCTATCTTGAGATTTAGATTTTATAGTCGGAACAGAGGACACAAAATGAGTGGTGAAAGTACTCGAGGTGGTTCTACTAAGCTAAAGCACATTAGAGATCAAGGTAAATGGAGGGAAAGATTAGGACTTTGAAATCCATGGCTTAGAGTTTGTATCTGATTTGAAAAACAAAATAACACCTGAGCAACAATAACCACAATTACTGTGTGCCAGGCTTTATTCTAAATACCTTGCATATAAGAAACTCATTTGTTTTTATAACAACCTTAACACAGCTATCGTCTCCATCTCCAGAGAGGCTGAGTACATTGCTTAAGTCAGAAAGCTAAGGTATGAGTCAACCCAGGCAGTCGGGCTCCTGAGCCCTTCTTAACCACCATGCTATTCCACAGTGAGCCATACAGGGATCTTCAAGGATTGTGGCCAAGTGTGAAGCTCAGGGAGCTGCCTCTGTGTGAGATGGCTTGCAGTGAGGAAGATGGAGGAGACAGGAAGATTTAATGTGGTCCTTCAGGTTAATGTTTGCATCCTTGCCACCTGGGATTTCACCATAAGTCTGTGATGGCTTCACAATGATCTGTGCAACTGATATTGTTTAATAAACACTGAGCATGATTTTGAGGTATACTTTCTGTGCTCATATATCATATATCACGAATGGCCATTAATTTCCCTTAATTGTTCTTCTAATGAATCGTCTTAAGAAAATAAGACCCTCAATCCTTTCTGATTTTAACCACTTACTCAAAACCCACTTTTAAAAGACTAGTGACTTGAAGGAAATATTCTTTCATGGCCTCCTCCTTCAGCTCTCATTCTTTGTTGTTAGAAATGCACACGGCTCACAATTTCTATCTTTACTCAGTAAGAATAGAGTTGGCTGGGGATAGTGGCTCACAGTTATAGGTCACCTCTGAATCAAGGCTAGCCCCCAGTTTCTATCCCAGCATGCTCCATTGAAACAACTGCTTGCCTGCTGAGTTTCAGAAACTACCTTACTCTTTATTGCTTCTGGTGCTTGAAGCCATTAATCATCAGGAGGAAAATGTCAATTTCATTAGAGACAACAGTTCTATAACAGCAATATTCTTGTTTCAGAGAGCTGTAAATACAATACATTTGGGCATATTTGTGTGAAGAAGGTTCAAGCCAAATTGATCACTGGCTTTGAAATGAATATCCAGGAAATTCTCTCTTGCTATAGAGGAAGGGACAGGGATAACTTTTATTTCCTTTTATTTTTCAAAAGAAGTTTCCATTTATTCACAATATTTGACAGAAGGGAAAACAGTGCTGATTAAAAATTGCTTTGACTACTGCAATAAATTTTTGAGGACAAATTTATTACGCTTCCATTTTAGTCTGAATGTAATAATCATTAAATGTCTACAAAATTGGCAAGGAGATTGAAATGATAGCCAGAAGCCATTTTTCTCTTCAGTATTATCGTTTCTACTTTATAGAGTACTGGGTGTGAGTTCTGTGCAATGATATTCATGGGCAGCAAGCAGTTGTAGAGGACAGGAGGGATTTTCTGTCCCATAAGCTCTTCCAAAAAAAAAAAAAAAAATCAAATAATCACTATGGTGCTATTTCTCTGCACACATGCCCGAGCACTTATTAAAAGCTTCCAAGGTACATTTACCCTTGAGTGTGACCACCTCTTCCACACACATAGATCCCGAGAGGCAACCACTAGTATATCCAGAACACGGGGTAAGTAACTTGGATGCAGCTAAAGTTGAGCTCAGATTTAACTCTGTTACGTTTTCATAGGAATCATGTCCAGCACTGTGCCTGCATATCTGTCTGCTAAAGATAAGAATTCCCAGGCGGCAGTATAAGAGTAACAAAGGGAGGAAGTGGAAATAAGAGCACTGTCCTGTATAATTTTCCTCAATAGTGTCCATTTGTCTTTTATTTTTAAATATATTTTATTGATTTTTTACAGAGAGGAAGAGAGAGGGATAGAGAGTTAGAAACATCGATGAGAGAGAATCATCGATCAGCTGCCTTCTTGCACACCCCCTACTGAGGATGTGCCCACAACCAAAGTACATGCCCTTGACCGGAATCGAACCTAGGACCCTTCAGTCCTCAGGCCGACGCTCTATCCACTGAGCCAAACCGGTTTCGGCCATTTGTCTTCTTAACCATTTACTCCATTTACACCTGCCTTGCTTTGTGGTACTGTGTGTGTTTGTGCGTGCGCGCGTGCACACATGAATGTGTGTCTGAACTAGGATCATGACATTCTGACAGCTCAGGAAACTGGTACCAATGAAGGGAATTACATTCTGGGAGGCCTCCTCTGAGATTAAGGTACTTCGCTGAGGGTATCTGTTCTGTGTGTGGACAGGTGCTTTGTAATTTCTCTCTAAAACATTTTTGTTGCCACTAGGCAGGCTTTATCTGTGAACTCCTGGAAAGCATTTCTTAGAATCTATTTTGTGAATGCAGACCATAAAATGAAAAAGGAGCGTGTGCATGTTTGTAAATGTAAAGGCATAACTCCGGCAGGAAGATATTTTTTATTTTCCTTTGCTCATCTTTGTTTATACTCTAGCTGCTCTTTTTTCCCAGACCACCTTTCTGTTCAGACTTCTTGCTCTAAAATGTCCTTTATAAAGAAGCTGCTGCCTCGACAGTCGGCGTGTGCTGTGTGCAGACATCTCAGGCATGGTTTCCTGATGCACAGCATAGGCGGGACGCGGCCAGCTCACTGCCGGTACAGGAGTGTGACGATTCTGACATTGCCCTCATATCTGGCAATAAAGAAAAGGAAAACTCTAAAGGGCACAAATAATTCTCAACATTAACCGGTGTTTACAAATATAATCTTGCATTGGCAGAGCAGAGAGCCATCTTTGCTTGGAAGGTGTCCTGTGTACATGGCATTGCCAAAGCAGCTTACAGCCCCCAGTGGGTCAGGGCTCTGGATGGCACAGCTTCTGTGCACTGAACCTGAAGTAGATAAGCCTCGAGAAACATCAGTGGTCCTGGTGTGAAAAAGATAGATCTGTCCTCCCTCACACGGGAGCCTGTGCTTTTCTATTTCAGTGGCCTGAAGTGGCAGGATCACTGTGCTAAGCTAATAGAAACCCTTGGTAGAACTGTCTGTTTCTTAACTGCATTTGCCTTTGCTTGTTTGTTAAGTGGCACATCTTAAAAAAACAACCAGTTAATCATATATATATATATATATATATATATATATATATATATATATGAAAGCCCAAGTGACTGTTCAATCGTTCAACCATTTGACCAGTAGCTACTGACCACCAGGGGGCAGACACTCAATGCACAGGCATGGAAACATGGGACAGACGGATGAATCTCAGAGGGAAAGGGTGAGTAGGGAGAGAGGGAAGATATTGACCAAAGATCTTATATGCATATTAAAGGCCCACACATGGATTTGTGCACCTGTAGGGTTCCTTGGCCTGGCCTGCGGGGATTGGGCTGAAACTGGCAGTCTGACATCCCCCTAGAGGTCCCGGATTGCAAGAGGATACAGGCCAGGCTGAGGGACCCCACTGGTGCATGAATCCGTGCACTGAGCCTCTAGTAAAAAAAAATTATAACCTTACCAGATTGTTGCAGGCAACGTGGTATAAACTCATTGTTAGCAAGAACAGTGTTACTCTACTGGGGGACCCGGACTTGAAGGCTGCTTTTGACCACTGTTTCATCACTCTGTGATTTTTCCTCTTGATGATAGTGAGCTCTTTCCAATGACTTTTAAAATAGATACACATCATTCTTTTCATAGGAAGGGCACTTGGGACTGTTCTGTACAAAAGGATCTCAGTTCAGTTTAAAAAGCCAGGTAGTAACACCAGATGGGAATATTCTCATCTCCAATTTCTTTTCTTTTCTTTAAAATAACAGTGACTGAGCCTGCTTCTGGGGACTTAGACTAAATGATCTACTGGCATGAATACAGCAAAACTGATGCAAGTAATTCCCAGCCACTTATCCTTTCCCCACCTCCTGAAATGAAAACGAAGCAAACCAGCAGGCTGGGATTCTGAGCTCTGTTCTTATTGTTCTCATGACTCAGTGTGACCATGCGTGATAAAAATATGAACAAATTAGTAATATGCACAAGACTACAAGAGAGAACTCCCCCCCACCCCCGATTTATTGAGGTATAATTGATAAAATTGCGGTATTTGAAATGTACACCATAATTTTCTAGATGTATGCATTGTGAAAGGATTCCCACCATTGAGTTAATTAACTCATCTATCATCTCACATATTTACCTTTTTTTTCGGGGGCAGAGGGAGAAGACTTAAGTTCTACTCCCAGCAAATTTCAATTATGCAATAATACAGTGTCATCAACTACAACTACATACTCAGACCTTACTCATCCATATCTGAAAGTTTATACCTTTTTACCAGTTTCCTCTACCTGTCCCAGCCCCTGACAACCTACATTCTACCCTCTGTTTCTATAACTGTTATCTTTTTTTAAAAAATAGACTCTACATATCAGTGATACTATGTAGTATTGTCTTTAAGAGAACAATTTAAAAAAAAATGCATTTCTCCACCCCATATTTACTCACCTTTTACGTATTTGCCATGGGTGCTAACCCAGATAATATTATCACAGTTTGGAAGGACTGATATATTTATGGAATTGTTTTCTAATTATTTTCATTCATACCAAGGGCTATAGAGTACAACGTTTAATCCTCGGTTTAGCAATAAAACAAATCTACGTTGGAATTCCAGCCCTGAAATTTATCTTCTGGGACCTTAGGCAAGTCACTTAATTGTTATGACCCAATAAAACAAAGAACCAAAGATACAGAGTTGCTATGAAGTTTGAGTGAAACGATACATGTAAAGTCCTTAATTCCATGCCTAGAATTTAGTAAGTACTTGATAAACCATAGTTACTATTATTATAACCTATCTATCCCTTCTATAGGGCAACACCGTGCCCCAAACAAATTCTCTGAGTAGGTAGAGAGCAAAAGTGTATGGCAAGTTCCACTAGTTAATGAGAATTAATTAATGGGGAATATTTCAGCTACATTAATAAAAAGACTGTTCTGTAAAATTTTAAAAAAGTATAGATTTCAAACTTTAAAAAACTCACATTAGCTAGAAATATGCTAACAAAATATTTAATATAGTTTCTGTTTTAAGAATAGATAATAATTACTATGTCAAAGCTGATTAAATAGTATTCTTTCTTATTGGGACCCATGCATAGTATAGGAACTAGCTTATGAATAATTTAAAAAACCTTGCCATTCTGATATATGGAAGCAAATCTCCAACTAGCAATCTGGGTAGAATAATAGCAAGAGAAGTTTAAGCACAAGAAACCAAAGCCCCATAGGTAGCAGGGGTAAGTTGAGTCTTAGTTAAAAATATCCACATGTTACCAATATCTGAAAGTCAAAAAATCTAATTAAATCTGGATTCTTACCCATAAGAATTCTCACCTGGATGCCTGGCGGATAAATTGATAAGCTAGCTGTGTAGCAACATTTCCTTGATCCATGGTAGTTGGGACAGCAGAGAGCCTGAGAGGGAGGGCCAAGTGAGAGTGGCTGCAGGGACACCCAGCCCTGCCCTCAGGAAGCTCGAAGTTCACCTGTGAGGATCTTTCTTGTGTATTCATTCCTCATGCTGTTCCTTTCTGTGTACTACCCATGCTTCCCATCATTCAAAACTCAAATCTCATCCTGTTTGCCAAGATTTCCCTTGCCTGATTATGTCACCTTCTCTTCTCCATGAGTTTACAGAATGCCTGCCACACACCTCTGTTGAAGCAGTATAATAATTTTAAATTTTTTTCAGAGCCCATTTCGCCCATGAAAGGTTATTTCTTATAGGGAAGAATCTCTGCTTTCTTCATTATTTTCTCTAGTCCCCAGCACAGGACCTGACATAAAGTACAATATTTCCCTGGGAAACACTGACTACATTCATAAGAAAATATGTCCTTTTATATAGGTAAATGCTCACGTTTAATCTTGCTAACAATAATTTACTTATTTTTTTATTTTTATTGTTCATAACTAGTACAAAGAGAAATGTTTCTCAGGCTTTTACTAATGATAAATTCTGATGTTGTGATTCAAATCAATAGATACTGTAAAAGGCATAAGGAGGAGGAGTAGTAATAAAATATGTAGATCTTATGCAAAAGTTATGTGCCAAACGAATACAAAAATGGAAGTCATAACTGTAAGTAAATGTGCTTAAGATGAATTAGCTGCTCAACAGTTTAAGTTTTATAATCTAAGAATTAGATTTTGCTTTTTTTTGTTAGCCTTCTTCACACATTTATATTCATAACATAAATATTTATTTTCTTAAATGTTTCCTTGAACATCTAGCATAAAAATGCATCACTTTAAACAAAACATTTGCACATTATTGAATTTAAATTGGCACATATTTCAGAGCTAGCTATTAATGTCATGACAATATTTATCTTTCTTGATGCCACATAAATTCATTTCTATAACAATGTGAAATTTATTAGTACTTTAATGCTAACCAGTTTTGTCATGAGGGTTTTTGTATGAATGCTTGCCTATTTGTCAGCATCAGCAATCGTTCTCCAAATATGTGCAAAACTCAAAGCGTTAGGAAAAATTGGATATTCAAATATACATCATTCAATATATGAAGACAGAAAATAGTCCACATGTATTTTTCCAAATAATTGCTAGGGGATTAGGCATGTCCTCTATGACTCCACTGAGAGAAGACCCTTGACAGCTTGTGACTGGTTTTCTCTGGACTTTGCCTCATGCACCTTTTCCTTTGGTGATTTTGCTTTGTATCTCTTCACTAATGAATCACAGCCAGGAGTTCAACTCTAGGAGTGGACTTGGGGAACTTCTGACATAATATATTTTTTTTAGTGGAATTGAATCTGGTGTTGCAATATTATGTTAAAAAATGCAAAAAAAATTATGCAAAAAATGCAATATTTGCTTACAATTTAGTCAATTTCATTTTTTAGTTAGCAAAACCTGAACATTTAGGTTTAAATTGTGCTTTGACTTGAATCCAGCTATTGTGGAATAGATGTGACCTTAGAATTGGTTTAGCTACTTCTTAATGTGTGTTAAGATAGAAATGAAAGTTGAAAAACTGCAATGCAAGTTTTAACCAAACGAGTTTGTACTTTTATTTTTAGGCAAGTTGTGTATCTAATAGAAGTCTTTTAGCACTCTTCTGGTATATTAAGTGATCACATTCATTTGCAGTTCACTTATTAACTTTTCCCTCAAACTTTTGTGTTCATTCATCCATTATCTTCCTTCACAAAAATTCTCTGCTGATGATGCACAGTAAATAGGACAGACACAAACTTGCCATGGTAGACTTTCCAACTAACTAGTAGTGAAGAAAGAAATGTGATAAATATGTGGATGTATAGGCTTTGAAAAATAATGTGTTGGTAGAGTTTAGCCTCAAGGAGTGGAGGATTCCTGAGGTTTTTCTAAAGAGAAATGGTTATCTCCCTATGTAGGGGACTAAATGCTGACCCCCTAAAAGACATGCCCACTAAAACTGCCATCAGTAGAGGAAGCCTGGATGATTAGAAAACTTAATTAAGGGAGGTCAACTCTTAAAGCATGGCCTTTTCTAATGATTCCAAATCTAAATGAATGAAGAAATGTGATCTTTAAATGAGCAAACCTATGTGCTTTCTTTCTAGGGTCAAAATGTGTCTGTGTTCCTCTAAGTACAAAACAGTCTTTAAACTGACACAGTTAAAAAAAAAAAAAAAATTGACATCATTTGGGGTGAGACAAATAATGCCAACACCATCCCCTTACCTTGCCTCCCTAAAATGTCCATGTCCTAATCCCAGGAGCCTGGGAATGTGCTATTTTATGTGGCCAATGGGAATTTTCAGGAAATTGAAGGTTACAGATGATAAAATAGGGAGATTATTCTGGATTATCTATTTTGGCTCAATCTTACTAATCACATAGTCCTGACAAGCAGATATTTTTTCTCTGGCTGAAATGAGAGAGATGAGAGGAAAGAAGAAATCAGAGATTTCAAGCATGAGAAGGTTTTAATGCCACATTGCTGGTTTTGAGACGAAGGGAGATACCGTTAAAGGACTGGAGAGGGGACAGCCCTGGCTGACAGGCAGTAAGGAAATAAGGACCTGAGTCTTGCAACTAAAAGGAACTCAACCTTAATGACCTTAGAAGTGGATTCTTCCTTCGAGTTCCCAATAAGAAATGCAGCTCTGCTGACACCTTGATCTTAGTTTAGAGAGTGGCTTGTTGACCTTCGAACTTACAGAGTTTAGAAAGAATAAGTGAGTATTGTATTAAACCAGTGTTTCCCAAACTTTTGACATATGTGTACCCTTTCTATAATTTTCATAACGCTGAGCACCCCTCGTACTCATGAGAACGTAGAATTAGGCGCAAATAAGCATGGTGCAGTGCATATCCCCATCAAACTCCGGTGCAACGCGTACCCCCACCAAACTCTTCCCGTACCCCTGGGGGTACGCGTACCACACTTTGGGAAACAATGTTAATTAAACGATTGAGTTTTTGGTCATTTGGCACAGCAACAATAGAAGAGGAAGGTATTGGACCGATCATTTTTAAAATTTTATTTTCTTTTATTAAAATTATTTCAAGTTGGTCTAATTTATAGATAACCATCAACATTAGGTCCAGGACATCCTTACCTTTGAGGAATATTGGCAGCTGTTGAGCAGGTAGTTGCTGGTTTTAATATTTAATATTCCTTGTATGTTCACTTATTAAAAAATCAAAATGAAGAGGAACTTTCAGGATTGATTTTTAAAAAATATTTTTATTGATTTCAGAGAAGAAAGGAGAGAGAGAGAGAGAGGGAGAGAGAGAGAGAGAGAGAGGGAGAGAGAGAGAGAGTTAGAAACAGCAATGAGCATCATTGATTGGCTGCCTCTCCCCCCACTGGGGACGGAGCCCGCAACCCGGGCATGTGCCCTTGACTTGAATCAAACCTGGCACCCTTCGGTCCGCAGGCTGGCACTCTATCCACTGAGCCAAACCAGCCAGGGCTCAGGATTGATTTTTATAGCTTGGATTAAAATCCTTTATTACACTTAATGTGTTATGTGTTTTCTGATACACATTATATTTTCCCAATTACCTTCTCTGAATAGCAAAAGTCCCCAAATGCCAGGTGTCTAATCACCCCCTGCCAGTGAGCAGGGAGGCCCTGTGGGTAGCAGTGGGAGCTTCCTTTCACAGGAAGCACTGGGACCAGCCAGCTGGCTCCTGCTGAAGGCCCCCTGAGATGCTCCCCTTTTGTTAACAATGAAGTTTGCTCACTCTTTATGAAACAGCACTGCAAGAGCAGGAGGGGAGGGCGAGCCTGCACAAGCAACTTCACGTGGTTATCCTTAATATTAAGGAAGTAAATGTTGAGTTTCATGCTGCCCTGGATTCAAAATAAATATAGTCTGCCTTACCCCTGGAGAATAGAAATCTGTGCCTTATTTAACGCTGAGAGCCGGGCAGGGCAACACGTTGTCCCTCTCTGTGAAATCTTCCTGCAAGGGTTATTTGCTATTCAGGCATGTTGAATAGCAGAAATGATTATCTTTTGGCATAACAAGAACATAAACGATAGGAAACTCAACTGTTCTCTTATTGTTTTCTTTTTTGTTGCATATTCACGGCGGGAGACAATTTAATGGTTTACATTGCATGTGGACAGGGATGTTCACTCTTTCTGATGAAATTCAGTACAGAAGAGTCAGAGCTTTATGCTGGGATGGCACTTGGGAGAAAACTTGAAGTTCAAAACAAATTACAGAACAAATTCTCCTATTGACCTCCAATATGGTGGTCTCTTTGTCCTCCCCTCCTACTCACTATCTATATGAGAACTCAGATGTTAAGTAAAAATAGAAGAATGCCCCGTGGCATGATGCATTAAGTGAAACAATTGATGAGAGAAAATCGGAATGAAATAAAGTTAAACAGGTTTATATGCTGCAATTTTTCCTCCCCAGAGCCTATAGATGTCAATAATAATAATAATAAACACACATCAGAGCACTTACTATGTGGCAGGTATTGTCCTAAGTGCTTTGCATGTATTAACTAGATTAGCCCTTCTGACAGCACTGTGCAGTAGGCACTATTGTTACCAGACTATTTTACACAAGAGGGGCCTGAAGCTAGAAAAAATAAGCTACTTGCCCAGGGTCGGGTCACCCAATTTGCAAGTTTGAGGGCTGGTCAACTTACCTGAATATAACCTTCCTACATCCTTTTTTGCCTATAGTATCTCAAAAGATTAATGTTACACAAGACTTAATTTTAGAAACATTGGAGAGAGAACAAAATGAAGGAGAGTTAAGTAGGACACTGCAGAATGGTTTGTCTTTTTTAATTTTATTTATATTTTAACCATAGAAGAATGGCATTTCAGTAATTCAAAAGACAGGGGAATCCTCAGGGATCAGATAGTCTCTCCTTATGCCATCTCTTACATTTTTAAGTTATTTTCCCTGCTCCTGGAATCACAGTAGATATTGAATAAACATGCTTCAGGTGATATATCTACACGTATTTATTGAGACCTACAATATGCAAGCCACTGTTGCTTTATCAATTGGTAGAAATGATAACTAAGGACCTTATTATAGCTCAGGTTGGCAAGGAATGTTTGTCCATTCCCCTAGGAGGAGGTAGTTGATCTCGGAGAGATTTTGCTTGTTGGATGATTTGTTCATAGAGGCCCTTTTAATGATTGACGTGCACTACATGACTCATGATTTCACGCATGAAAGACCTGAGGAAAATACTTTAAAAACACTCAGTTTAGCCATAGCTGGTTTGGCTCAGCAGATAGAGCATCAGTCTGCAAACTGAAGGGTCCTGGGTTCACTTCCAATCAAGGGCATATGCCAGGGTTGTGCACTTGATTCCTACTTCAGGGTGTGCAGGAAGCAGTAGATTCTCTCTCATCATTGATGTCTCTCTTTTTCTCCCTCTCCATTCCTATCTCTGAAATAAATAAAAATATATTTAAAAACATGCTCAGTTTAAAGTGGCTTCATTGCCACCAGAGACAGAGGAGGATAGGACCCTTTTAAGCCTAGACCAGCAATAAGCTTGTTGTTCTTACAGCGATGTGAAAGACGATTATCTCACCTCTTTTCCTGAGAGATGACTTTATACAGGAATGTTAGTTGGAAGTGAAAAGAGCAGAGGCAAGAAGGGAGTAAAACAAAGAACAGTTTAATTTCTTCCTAAAGCAACTCCTGTTTTCCCTGGGGCCTCAGTGGCTGGCCTGGCATCTCAGGCCTACGGTTTATTTATATAGATCTTTACAATTTCTTAGCAAGGAATACGTTATGGAATGCATTTAAATTATCTACTCATTTGAGCTCCAGAGCATGTGTTATGTTTTATTTATTTTTTTGTTACATATGGGAAAATAAGGCAGCTCTTTGAATAGTAATAATAGTAAAATAGCTTCTGTGACTTAATACAGGAGGCCCTTCTGGAACAGTGTGTGGTTACCAGGCAGGACTTTAGTGAAGGGCAAGAGGCACAGCTGTCAACCCTTTGAAATAAGATTGAATGGCATTAATCGGAGAACAGTGGTTAGATATTTCATACAAGAGTAGGAGAGCAATACAGCTGTACATTTTCCATGTTTTCTCAATAGCTATAACAAGTGTATACCATCTGTATTGTTTTCTGTACTTTGATCTCATAATATCTTGATCCTTGGATAAATGTCATTGTATCATTGCACAGTTAACCTTGTGAGGTTTTTTTGAAGCTAATAGGCCAAAGTAATGTGAAATGATAGGGGGCATTAACCAAGGTTAAACAGTTATTACTATTAAGTGCCATGTGGACCATTTAATGTCTGGCAAGAAGAGGAAGTGCTATTTTTCTAGAAGGAATATAGATGGGGTGAGATTCTTCCCAGTTCCACAGTGGGCTATGGAACAATCCCATCATCTTTTTATGTTTCAGTTTCTTTGTCATCATAGGATGAGTACAGTTCTATCTGGGAATGTTTCACTCATTGCTACAGAATATCTAGCAATATTAAAAGTATATTTTAGGTGAGGGTAATTTGAAAAAAGAAAAGAACAAAACAGAAAAAGATCATCTGGTTATTACTGATACCATGGGATGGGACCAGAAACACTGCAGGGGAAGGCAGGAAAAGTGTACAAGGATGAGAAGTAAACACTTTCATAAACACTGAAAAAGCTGGGGATGGATGCAGAACAGTGAGATGATCTTTGTGCTGATGACCACAATGATGTCATCCCGGCAGTTCTCATGTGCTGTGCTCTGTGGCTTCGTCCTCTGCACTGAACTGCCCAATGCTTTGTGTGGCTGACTTGGAAGAGTCCATATAATAGATGGTGATCAGAAGATGCAAAATGGGAGCGAAGAAAAATATGTTTAGTGTGATAAAAATAAGGTTCAAAACTATTAATCCAGATGTGAGACCACAGTAATGAGTAAAAGTGAGAATAGAGCTAAGAAAAAGAACTAAAACTATCATAAAGAATTTGTGGAAGTTCAGTATGGGTGATATATCTGGATGTTTTAATTGCCTATTAACTCAGTAGAGTCCAGTATTCTGTCAAAAAGTTAAATGCAATCTTAGGTTATTTTCATGCAAGTTTTGTATTTTTGTTCATATCAGAAGATGTCATAGAACGATAATATTCACCAATTGAGAGTCAGTCCATTGATAAACTATTACATCATTAGGCATGATCTTGAAAGATCATAATGAAGAATTAAAGTGGTGGTTCCTAAACTTTCTCAGTTTGACCCCTTTGAGGTTCCATATCTCTGTCTGAACACTTTGAAGGATATATCCTTTCTTAATAGAATTTAAACATTTAAATGTGTTAAAAAAAATCACATAATTTCAGGGGGTTTAACAGGTGCAGGTTGAGAAGTCTATTTTTGCTTGTTTTGTTAATCTTTACCCAAGGGTATTTTTCCATTGATTTTTAGAGAGAGAGAGAGGGAGGGAGGAAGAGACATAGAGAGAGAAACATCGATGTGAGAGAGACACATTGATTAGTTGCCTCGTGCATGCACCCACACCTGCAATCAAGATAAGCGCCTTTGGCCAGAATCAAACCCAGGATCCTTCAGTTCTTGGGCCAAACCAGCCAGGGTGAGAATTCTTAAAGTAGAGATGAGTAATAAGAGGGCAATCAGAAAGATGATGGCTGTGGGAACCATGTCATATGAAAACCAGATGATGGAATTATGGATACTTAACCTAGAAAAGGAAAGATCCATGGAGACATGAAGCATTTGTTATAACAGTTCATTAGCATCTAGTTCTCCTTTTCCTAAAATTTTCAACTCCTTCACATTGTGCCGTCCATGTGAGTAGTTCTGATCAAAGAACCAGGAGAAGAAGGGATGCGCGTCACTTCTAGGCTACAGTATATTTTTTTTCTGGTCTGAGACCCTCCAAAACCCTGTTCTTTACTGTGGTCATCGAATTATATTCTCTGGCTAATGTGGCAGGTCTCTGAGTGACCATGTGAAGAAAACACTCCCTGCCAACCTGTGTTCCCACCGACTAGAAATCATGGGTGGGCGTGGAAGGTACTGAACTCTTGAATTGCTTCACTCAGTGGGGAAATTGTGTGCCCATAATGGCACCAAGCACAACTCCCATTTGGAAAATTGCAGTTTACGTTCCTCTCTATCCTTTTACAGGAATATAAAAGTTCAACACACATAATTTCTGAAAAAGGGGGCTTTTAGCAGGGGACTTGCAGACAGTATGTATTTCAGTTTTTGCAGATATGTGGTCCATTCTCTGTGAAGGGCCACATGGGCTTTTGATCTCTTACTTAAGACTACATAATAATCATTGCTTCCCATAAGAAGGAAGAATTGTTGTTTACTACAGATGACCATGCCCCAGGAAGGGAATTTGCCAAATAGCAGGGCAAGAGCTTTCTAACTGTTAGGGCTGCTGCCCAACAATTAGAGGCGCTGAGAGCCTTCTGGGGGCCAGCAGTATTCCAACAGAGATTACACAGAGTTTGGGGACTAGGTCTGGCCTTTACGGTCCCATTTCATATTGAGAGTGTATGGTTGTTTTCTTCTAAATCCCTCCAACCCTTTTTATTTTTTAAGACAATTAAAAAAAAATCACAAACCATTGTTCACACCATCACAGAATTTTTGTGTAACACAGACACATAAATATTTATGATGAATTTCAGAACATGATTTAAGACATTATTACTTGGTAACTTTCGTTTTGTGCAAAAGTCCAGATTTTGGAGGCAACGAATATATTTCTGGCTTGGTGTATGAGAAGGGTATAGATAATCAAATGATTCATGAAAGTGTGAGGGAGTGTACCATGAACAGGCTTTATTAAGGAGGGGAAGTCAGTACCAAAATTTAAGATCAGACACCTCCTTTTTGCCTTTTATGTCCTGGCCACTAGACCATGTTTCTTAACATTCAGGGGAGTGAGTCCACTTGAATCACCTGATTTAGGAGCACAGCCTCCTCATCTCCTCTCCCCAATGCAGGAGTTATCACACCCTCCCTCGCATGACCCTCTTGTGGCCTGTTTTATTTGAGCCTTAAAAGGAATGTACAGTGATATCCCCAGGAAAATGAATCTGGCACTACTAGATCTCGGCCGTTTTCATTCCTATGGCAAGTAAAGAAAATGAGAATCACTGCTTCATGAAACAGGTCATGGCTCTCTGCTTGAGCCATAAACACTTTACCTGATGTGCAGTGATTTCTTTGCCCAGAAATGTGAAGTCATGGGTTCCTGAACAAGAGCATTCCACACAAAGGTAATTTACTTGAATTTAAAATTTCCTTTTTTATTTTATTTGTGAAAACTATCACAATGGAATCAAATGCAATAAGGTTTATGTTACTTGGTGAAATAGCATACTGCTTTAGAGTCAATGATGATAATTTCTACTAGTGAGTATGTTGGATCTTATGGGTTTATAATTTGATGGAGAATGAATATTTGTATTTTTAAAAAGTATGACATTAGTGACATGGTGGCCAGAGGCACAGGTTGTTTTTCTAAAAAGAACGTAACTTACCATTTCCAGACATGTGATCTTAGACACATTACTCAATCTCTCTAAGTGTCAGTATTCTCATCTGTAAAATGGAAATGACAGTTTTACCTATACATACTTTTATTGACATGCTTAAAAGATAAAATACAGGTAAAGCCAGTCCCAATAATGCCTGATTAATATTAGCTCTTTTTCTTTTTTTTTTTTGTTCTTGCTATAAAAGTGCACATTTGGTCTGGTTGGTGGGAAGCAGCATGGTGATAGAAGTAATACTAGACTATGAATCAGCAGGCCTGTCTTTTTTACCTTGCTCCATTAAAATGCTGTGTGGCTTGCCCAAACTGGTTTGGCTCAGTGGATAGGGCATCGGCCTGTGGACTGAAGGGTCCCAGGTTCGATTCTAGTCAAGGGCATGTACCTTGGTTGCGGGAGTGTTCCCAGTGGGCGGTGTGCAGGCAGTAGCTGATCAATGTTTCTCTCTCACTTGCCCTCTCTGGATCTAGATTGTTTGTTTTGGTTTTGTATGAATAGATATGTAGACTAAAGATCCTCTGTTTTTTTTTTTTGTTTGTTTTTCCCCCCCCCAACTATAGAAATATTTGATTTTATGTAACTCAGCATCATGGTTGTGAAACAACTTAGTTCATATTCCTTATGAACCTTAAATACTGAAAATTACACATTTATCAATTAAGTGGCTTAGGGCAGTGCATCACACACTTTAACGCGCATTTGAATCAGCTGTGGAATTCTGGGGAATCGTTACCTTGCAGGTTCCTAACAGCAGGCCTGGGGAGGGTCTAGCCTGACCTTCTGCATGTCTTACAAGCTTCCAGGTCACCTGCGAAAGGGTGAAGGCCTTTGGTCTCCTCACTTTGGCTTCTCCGTTTGCTCATCACAATATCAACTGCATTAATTTGAATATTAATTCTCCTGTTCATATCTATTTGTGGTCAAACAGCTTACAGAAAAAATAAATGAAATAATTCAATATGCTAGGAATATAATACCTATTCATCTCATCAATTCAAAATCATAAAACAGTAGCTCTAGAAGAGCTACTTGACAAATGATGACACTTTTAGGACTGAAATTCCTAAAATTATTGCACACATGCCTGTGACCAGGCCTCTCTTTTTCTCTCCCCTTTGGGTCTTAAAAATTAAAATACCCATGTAATAGCCACGTGATATTACCCTGAATATAAATGAACAACAAAGATTCTATGACTGGAGCAATTGAACTGTCTTGATTTATTTGTCACTCAAAGTATTTTTCACTGCCAGTCTTAACCCTGGCAAAGTTTATAATCGGACATTGTCATAAAATTCACTTTGCAGTTAAGAACTATGGATAATTATCCCCTAGAAAAAATTTTGCACTCAACTTATTTTCTTTAAACTGTCAGTAAGACCGTCATGGAGAAGAAAAGGGCTCAGGGGATAAAATGAAATTAAATTTCTAATAGCTCTCTGTCTTTCAAGTTTCAAGGGGATGATGATGATATAGTGTGAGATGGGCAGAGAGAAGGAGACTGACTTCTCAAAATACCAAATCATAGGGCGGCAGGCAGTGGTGGGGGTGGGGGGAGAGGGAGTCCTCATCTATTTGGGTTAGGAATTTTTTTTTGATTTCTTAAAGTTTTTAATATTTTTGATGATGGGACATGGAGAATGCATGTCGATGACCAGAAACATCAGCAAATTGTCTTCTTCTTCCTGTTGATCAGACTTTGAAGAAAGTAGACCCTGGCTTGGAGGAAGATGATGGGTTAGGTGTTCATATTTTCTAGTAATTGATGGTCTGGTCATTGAGAAATTCTGAGCTCTTTATATGAGGCATATACAGTTTTTGAAGGAAGAGTTGAACAACAAAAATTAGTAGGAAGTTTTGCTCTCTTCAAATGTCCATAGCAATGGAATGTATGTGGGGTAATATCTGGAAAAAAGTACTGAGTTGGATTATGGACGGTAGTATTTCTGACCACATAAATGTATTAATAGAATATTTATGTATTTATAAATGTATTTTTATACTTACAAATACTTATATAGTTATAGAATATATTTATACTTTAATGTTAATAGAATATTTATATTTATAGAATATAGAAGTCCTTGTGAAATGTAAGCAATTCAATTTTCTTGGATATAAAATTTTATTTTAAAAGGGACCTTCCTTATAAGTCTTCTGATATAACTAAGAATTTTTTGTGAAACACACATATATTGTTGTTAATGATGTTGAATATTTTAATACTTGCTTTGTTCAATCTCAAGCTTTTGGTATTTTGCAAAGGATGTTAGCTTGGCCTTCATGTTAAAAAATCATAGATTAGCCCTAACTGGTCTGGCTCAGTGGATAGAGCATCAGCCTGTGGACTCAAGGGTCCCAGGTTCAATTCCAATCAAGGGCATGTACCTTGGTTGCAGGAGGCAGCTGATTGATGTTTCTCTCTCTCATCAATGTTTCTAACACTCTATCCCTCTCCCTTCCTCTCTGTAAAAAAAATAAAAATAAAAAATAAAAAATCAATAATATATATTTTAAAAAATCATAGATTATAGGACTCAGATATAGTTAGCTCTGATAGTGCTTTTGATACTAACTTGTTGCCTAAGATGAAAACACTTTTTTCCTCTTTGTTCTTTTTCCTTTTGCACCAGGCTTTTCAGTCTTGATCAGACAACACTCCCAATCATGCAAAAACACTAGGTTATTTTTGTTGTTGTTTTAACTTTACTTTGGAAATGCCATAAAGTCAGGATTGGTAAATTGAAGTTATATTTTTCTCTTCTCCGGACTGTGTCCCAATGACTTGACTACATCCCTTCAGGCAGCTAGGTTTGCTCTGTGGGGGCCTGGAGGTATATGTCCGTATGAGGTCAAGTCCATTGACCTAACATAACAGGCAGATGTTTACTCTGGATTTGACCTGGAGTGGATATCAAGCCCACTTCTGTGGTTGCTTTACGCAGGGTCTGACCTTGTACCAGGCCGTACTCTTAGGCCTCTGTGAAGCTGGAAGATAACAGTCCTGGATCACAGAGGCAACAATGGGCCAATTAGCTGGCTTGTTCAGTGAGAGCCAATTTTTCAGCTTCCATCTCCAGATGTGTAAGTTGGTGGCTTCCAGGGCTTTATTACACCTCTGCATTCCTGTGTTTATGTTTGTAAACAGGGTGGTCTGGCAACAGTTAGAGAGTTGGGGTACTGGTTAGTGGAGAATTGGTAAAAATGAGGAAAGCATTCATATTAACCCTCAAATGCATTATTTTGGAAATGTTCAGAGGGAGCAGAATCACAGAGTCTGAGTTTTCCTGTGTAACTTCTCCTTTAGTCCTGAATATCTTCTCCTGCATTCCTATTGAAAGATAATGGGGGTCACTAGTGACAGAAAACAAGGTTGGAGATAAATAACTCTTAAGATACTTCTTCTGTAGCTGTTTTCAATCACTATTTGGCAAGTCATCAAATAATTACTCTGTTTAGTGGAAAGTTCAGGGAATTGCAAAGAAGATAAAAAACAAAATGACCAGTTGCAACTAGTTATTAACACTTTGATGCATTTTCTTCTCAATATATATTGAGCATAATGTAAATCAAGTTCTGTTCCAGCTTTTTTCACTTACTATTACGTTGCGAGCATTTTTCTAGCAATAAAAATCCTCCACAAACATTTTCAATGGCTACATTCTATCCCATCTTTGGATCTATCCTATTAAACCCTTCATTCAGATTATTAAGTTAAAATATGCATGTGTTTCTGACATGACCTCACTGATATTCTCTATCCCAAAACCTAAAGGGAAGAGATGTTGAAACAAATCAGATGAGATCTCCTGATACAGAGACGTAAATGGCCTGTATAAGGCTCCAGCAGAACTGACAACGGAAGCACAGCCTCCTGTTATGTGTCTGATGCTCGGTTTACTGCCCCACCTTTAACTCCTGCTGCTGACCACTTATTCCACATCTCCAAGGGGGATTTCTGTAGAGACTGTCATTCGGGGGCTATTGATCTGATGGGTGAGTTAGCCTGCAGCAGGAAAATTGCTGTAAAAATGGAGCATGTCTCCAGATTGTTGAGTTCCTTGCACTGAGCCCCCAGAGACTTGGTGGAGGGCACAGGCCGGGAGGTCATGTGGCCATCTTTACTCAGTGAAAACTGAAGAGGGGAAATGATGGCCCAGGAGCAATTACCACTCTTAATTGCTGAGAAATGGACAGAATGATTTTCACTGGGTGACTGACAACCGAAAACCATCCATTTAGTTTATAAATGGAACAAAGGAAGACCAGGCAATGGATGGAATGAGACTCACCGCTGACCAGCAGCGAGAGTGGCAGATTCGTGCTTCAAGGACACAATCCTCTTTCCTTCCAGGGAGATTATCCTGTAGCTTTCCGTCCTTCCAAACAGATATGGCCCAGCAAGAGGTGGTTTTGGAGTCCAAAAGAACACAGAATAAAATAATAGGCTTATCATTTTTCTGTATCAGTCAATTGTTTCTTTCTCTTTTTAGGAGAAAAATTATACAGTTTCTTACAAAATTTTAAGAACATCTTTTCCACAGTGGCAAATTTATCCTTTACAAGGTTTTTTGAGAACTGAATACTTTCTTCATTGATTGGGATAATAAAAATCATGGTTTCAAAATTCTTTATTTTGCAAGAGAGAAAAATATGGGCATCGGATGTAACAGAATTTGCATTTATGATAATCAATATTCACATAAAGGAAACTGTTCACATCAAATGATCCCACACAAAACCCACCAGATAATCAGGTTGGACTTTTCCTGAAGTCTCTGTGGGTCGTTGCAGCTCCAAGAGTGAACATTTGGCTGAAATGTTGATTGGCCATTGTGTGACGTTGCCTCTTTGAGACAGGACTCTTTCCAAGGCTACTGGTGGGAACTTCAGTTATTCTTCTCCCAAAATCAGAGGTACAGTACCCTCTAGGCTACCCCACAGTTTGATCTCTGTTCAACACACCCTCCTTAGTAGCTTGAGGAGTCTTCACACTTTCCTGGGCTGTCTCAAGAGCCTGAGCAATGCTCTCCTGTTCCTTGTGAAGGCTTGCCTCAATAGGAAAACAATGGAGAGATGCAAATCAAAACAATAATGCGGTACCATCTCACACCTGTCAGAATGGCCAACATCAACAAATTAACAAAAGACAAGTGTTGGCGAGGTTGCAGAGAAAAAGGAACCCTCGTGCACTGCTGGTGGGAATGCAGACTGGTGCAACCACTGTGGAGAACAGTGTGGAGTTTCCTCAAAAAACTGAAAATGGAACTCCCATTTGACCCAGTAATCCTACTCCTAGGAATATATCCCAAGAAACTAGAAACACCGATCAAAAAGGATATATGCACCCCTATGTTCATAGCAGCACAATCTACAATAACTAGAATTTGGAAACAGCCTAGGTGCCCGTCAGCAGATGATTGGATCCAAAAACTATGGTACATCTACACAATGGAATACTATGCTGCCATAAAGAAGAAGGAATTCTCATCATTTGCAGCAACCTGGATGGAATTGGAGAACATCATGCTGAGTGAAATGAGCCAATCAATGAAAGAGAAACACCACATGACCTCACTCATTTATAGATAATAAAGAACATTATAAACTGATGAACCAAAAGATAGATATAGAGACAGTAAAGCAACAAGCATACTGTCAAATTACAGCGGGGAGGGAGATCTGGGGGAGATAATAGATCAACCGAAGGACTTGTATACATGCATATAAGTACAACCAATGGACACAAAACTCTGGGTAGGGAGGGTATGTATGGGAGGTGGGGGGCAATGTTAAAATATGTACACAGATAATAATTTAATAAAAAAATGTAAAAAGAAAAAATAGGAAAACAATGAATGCAACATCATCTCCATTTTCTCCACCCTTATCACCATCTCTAACATGATCACCATCAGTGATCATCAATAAGTACTTTGTCAAAGTATAATTCTTAAAATGTTAAAAATCATAATTCTTATACAGAATGCAGACATATGTGAATTTCTATTTGCTACATTAACAAAGGCACCAGCAGCATGATAGAATGGCATCTGAAGAGAATAGGTGGCCCAGTTTGTTTGTTTTTAGTCAATGTAAATAAAAAAGAATGCTGAATAAGATTGCCAAATTAGAAACATAACTGCCTCATGATGTACAGGTGGATATAACCAAATCGTTAGGGTTTTCTTCTCTACTAAAAAGAAAATTATATAAGCATGTTAGTTTCCTAGGGCTGCTGTAACAAACTACCATAAACATGGTGGCCCAAAACAACGCAATTAGTTCTGTCATATTTCTTGAAGTTAGAAATCTTACATCAAGGTGTTGACAGAGCCACACTCAATCCAAAGGGTCTAGGAAAGAATCCTTCCTTGGCTCTCTTCCTGGGCAAGACATGTCAGTGCTTGCTTCTGCCTTTGGCCACACAACTCCAATTCCAGCCTCCATTTTCACAGGGCCTCTTCCCTCTTTATTTCTTGTCCTCTCCTTAGAAGGACAGGAGTCGCTGGATTTAGGGCCTATGGGTTTAAGACTTAATCTTGACATACATAGCTAATTACATCCACAAAGACCCTAATTTCAGATAAGGTCACATTGTAGTGACTGCTGCCCTGGCTTCTCATGATCTCCTGGCCCTTCTGGATGGCAGGCAAGAATTCTACCACTGATCCATCCTGGGTTCTTGAAAACTTCTGAGATCGAAATCAAGAGAGTCTACTATGAAGTAGTACACAGGTAAGAGGTATATTAGATATAGCTTGTGAGCAGAGGGGGACAAATAAAAAAAAGTGCTGAATAAGATGGAAAGGGAGAAAAAAGAAATTTTGCTCTTGAACAAAAGCTGGGGAACAGCTTTAAAGAAGTTGAGGTGGGAAAGATGACATCTAAGTGTAATGTCTAAATACACAGAGGCACAGTACTCTTTGTTGCTTGCACAGTACAACTGCGTGCTTCTTCATGTGTCGCATGTCTCATTAGCATGTCAAGTCTCTACCCAAGGGTGTGCTTTTCGCCATTGAAATGCGGGAAGGTCGCTGAAAGGACAGTCTTTCTTGCTAAGGAGTATGCATGAGTGAAAGGAACAACATTAAGGCCACCAAGTGAATCTTGTGGACAGCAGTGTCCTTTAGCCTCGCTGCTAATTGGCTATAAAGAGAAGGGGAAGCACTGGGGCAATTAATGTGTTCCTGGCTTCCTGCCCACCAGGCCCACGGGGTAGCCTGCCTATCTCATTCTGACATTCCGAGAGAACAAGATTTTGGGGGACACTATCCAATCCACTATATACAGTTTTGAGTTGTAACATGCTGACATGCTCATTTGTTATGCCTATACACTTACATTCTTCTAGAGAGCCAGATGACTTTGAGGCTGATTTGTTAAAAAATGCCCCTTAAATGAGAGTAGAAGATTATATAATTATCTTTTTTTATTTTCCCCCCCAAGTTGGATAATTTTTTTTAACATCTTTAATAAAAATGCTTACTTTATATCTGCTTTTTATATTTTATCTCATCTGATCCTCACAACTCAACAAGTATGTCTGGTGATCTACATTTTCTCAATTGAGACACAGAGAAATCAAGTAACATGCTTATGGCCACGCCGCTACTCAATGACACTTAAAAAAAAAATTATTAGAACATACCTCAGATGCTACTGCTCTTTCCTCTGCTGGGTCCTTCTTTAAGTCAAGTCAGATAAAAGTCTCCCTCTTCTGTTGTCATTTCAAGGCCTAACTGCCTATCTCAGAAGGTGAGTGACTATGACCCATCAGTGACTTTTCCTGAAGTGCAATTACTTTTGATCTAACCTCTCACTGGAAGAAAGGTACCACCCTGCACGACTCTGTGAAGGTGTTTTCCTGTGGTAAAGAAGGTCCTAAGGTAAGGTGACCAGACATCCCGCTTTTGGTGGGACAGTCCCGATTTTTAACAATTTGTCCCGCCTCCCGAGGCATTTAAAAAAGTCCCAGTTTTTGGAAAGAATGACTATCCCGCCAAAAGCGGGGATGTCTGGTCACCTTATCCCAAGGACACCCCGGGAGGAATTTTAGTTGAATTGCTTTTCCTTTTACTCACTGCTGTTAAAGCAAATATGCAAATAATACTGAGTGTACAGAGTCTTTTGGAAGGTTATTTAATACCTGCTGTTTGCCTAAGCCCCACAGTAGTAGAAAGCGGTGTACTTAATACTTCACTGGAGTAATAAAGCAGCCTGGGTTGTTAGGTTAGCGCACCTTTTAGTCTGTATTTTAATTTGGAAAATGTGTATTATTTTTAGGACCTGATTTTTTGTTGGTAGGCATGGGTGAGGACATTTTTCTAATCTTTTGTAAGATGAGCTCACTGAACATCCGTGCCAGTTTAAATTGTAGTTCAGGTTGAAATGAGAAGCTAATTAGGTAGGCAGCTTCTTGAGAAACTCTCCCAACATGAAGTGTTAGCGCCAAAGCAAATAATCACTCCAGGAAATCACAGGCTTTGCTTCTGCAATTCCAGGAAAACTACAGAGGACTGAACGGTATAGGAGGAAGGCCAGTGAGCCGGGAGCTGTGTTATGACAGAAACTACCTTGGACAAATTCTTCACCTGTCAGAGGCTCTTGCCTCTCTAACAATGGGAATGACCACATGGTTGCTCAGCTTTATTGACAGTATTTCTACTGAAGTGTATTCAAAGGTAAACATTTAGTCATTAAGTATGAATGTTGATTGTTATTCCTTAGGTTCCCGTTGCAATATAAATGAGTAACTGAGCAGGTTGAATTTAAATAGTTCTGTTCTTCCTTAGAAATCCAAACTTGTTTTGTGTTAAATCCTTGTCTTTTAGGCACGTGATTCACATCAATTTGCCCACCTGTCTATACAGATAGAAGCAGAAAGGTAGTGGCTGCTAGAAGGGCATTGGCTTTGGTGGTGAAGAGCAGAGACAGAGCCGAGAGGCCCCTTGATTATCAGGCAGGAAATATATATATTGTGGTTCATTTTATAGCAACCTGAAAGGTAGGTGTTTTCCACATTTGATGGCTGAGGAAACTGAGTGTAGCAAGTGCTGCTTGTGCCCAGGGCCTCACCATTACAGGCAGGCTGGCCTTCTGGTTCCTGGCAGCATCTGCATCTCTTTCCTGGAGACTGCAGATCTGGGTGATGACAATCCAGAAATGCCTAAGATGTAACGCCAACAGGAGCAGTCCTCACTCAAAGACTGTTGGAAGTTGGTGCATAAATATCTCAGCTTACCTCTCCCTCAGATGGGCAACTTAGGGCACAGGGTTTTGGAGAACCACTATGGTGTAAGCTACAGTTACTACCTGTGACTAGCTTCCCTTGTCACTTCCCCACTCACCCACCAGTGTCTCTTGAGACTTTCTCCCAAATAAACTACTTGCTCTGGGTCTGCTTCTGAGGAAACCTAGACAAAGACACAAGGCTCAGAGGCTAACTTACCAGGTAAAGGGTTAACATAGCTGGTTGGTAGCAGAGCTGGAATTCGGGGCCAAGTCTGCCGGCCTGCATTTTTTGTAGGCAATGACTTAATTTTTTTTTGTATAAAATAAAACATCTCCTCTACTTTCAGTGGCACCACAGATATCACATCTAATAGCAGATGTAGGTACAATTGCCTTCATATGGTTTACCTATAATTTGAATGCATGTCTCTTAGGAGCTGCGTGTAGAATTTAGAACCCTGAATTCTGTCATCACATGGCTGTGGTTTGCAGCCTGCTCACACTTGACAATCTCTTTAGTGTTGCTCTCGTTGTATGATCTCTGTGCCTCCATTTTCCCTCAGGTGTAAAATGGAAATAAAAATTATAGAATTACTGAAAGTACAGGTCTGTTTGTTAGCATCCATTTATTATAACCATACTTTGCATGTAATTAGCTGAAATAGTGATTTTTTAATTATTCCTTACTCAACTGTATTTGATTTTTAGAAGTTATAGAAAAATGGGGATGATATGCGTACATATGAAATATTTTCAAACAAAATCACTGAAACAACAAAAATAAGGAAAAAATAGTATATAATTTTTTGTGATTAGTATACACATTGAGCTCTATCTCCTTGGGAAAGTGACTCAGGACAGTTCAAATTGTTGCTCTGTGAGCTTTAGCTTTGCTAGTTGAAAAATAGGAGCAACATATCTTAATGCTTCTTTTGACAGGGTGATTCAACATATAATCCTAGACACTAGATAAACCAAAAAAGATAATCTTACCTACTGCTTAACAAGCCAAAAAAATAGCCTCCACATTTAAATCTAATTTAAATAACTTGGGTTTAAATACCAGGCCCCCACCAATATGTTTAGTATTTATTAATCAGGAAAGTCAACTAAATAATTTGATAAATTGATATATATATATTGAATTATTTATCATGCAATCAATTCTTTCTGGACTTAAAAAAAATCTTAAATAACTCATATCAGTCAGAAAAACAGAAATAGTCAGCCATCATTTTCTGAAGTGGCTCTCTACCCACTTGCCTAGAAGGTATACTTCAGGAAGCTGTGGGAAATTAAATTGGAAAAGAAAGTTTAAGATAAGAAAATGAGAGTAAGAATTTTATTTTGTAGGCAATAGGGAATTTTTGAAAGTTTCTCAGCAGGAAGGTAACTTGTTCTGAACTGTAGAAAATTAATTTGGCATTGGTGTCTAGAATTCATTGGATGGGAAGAAACAGGAGTTAGGCATTTCTTTTAATAGTCCAGATGAGAGGCAATGAGGGTCTGAACAAGGCTGGTGGCAGAGGGAAAGAAGAGAAGGGGATGTGCTAAGGAACATCATGTAGGCTGACTGAACAGGCTGATTGGCTAATTAGATACAAAAAATATGGGAGAGGCAGAGGTTAGGGGAATACAAATGATGTTTAAACTGAAAAAGAAAACGAAGTAGTCAAGATATATAGGAAGCTCTATAAAACTAAAGCTTTAGGAAAAAGTATATTGGTAACTTAATTTTGTACTAACAGGTCCAGAAAAATTTTATCCAAGGGTAATATAAGAATAACTATGAGTGTTCAGGGAAACACTGTGTCAGGTATGTGGTAAAAAGTATATTACGTATAATTCTTACAATGCCTGTCAAAGGTATATATGATTACCTTAATTTTACAAATGCAGAAACAACATTCCTACAGGTGAAGAAATTTTCCCAAGCATTAACCAGCTTATTTGTGACTGAACAAGAACTAAAATAAAGATCTGTTTGATTTAAAGGTCTATTCTCTCTCTCTTTTTCATTTTTGAATTGAATTTATTGGAGTGACAGCAGTTAATAAAATCATATAGGTTTCATGTGTACAATTCTGTAATACATCATTTGTATGTTTTATTATTTTATGTGTTTATCACCCCAAGTCATATGCCATATGGACTCTTATGTTTGTAAAAACTTATAAATCTGTTATCTGTAAGTTTTGAAAAATTTTGTAATGATTGAGATAACTATGCTAAATTGTTAGCATATTGCTAATATGAATGACAACTCTGCTAAACCATTCATATATTAAAAAGATGAGGCATTTTAAAAACATAGAAAGGTACAGAAAATAATATAGCACATATACACAGACTTATTTTAATGTTTTGGTATATTTGTTCCAATTTTTTTCTTTAAGAATTAGATCTAAAGCCTCATACCCCACAATTTTAAGTCCTAGTTGTCCTTGTAAATACTAATTATTCGTATTTTACTGGTGAAGAAACTGAAGCAGTAATGGTGAAGTAGCTTGCTCAGAGGTCTATAGACAGTGTCAGAGCTGGAACTACTCTGGCTCTGAAGAACATCCTTTTTATACTACACCAAACTATTTTAGAAATATATAAAAAGCCTAGAAATGGACAAATATTTCAAATTTCAGAAAAGAAAAACATTTGGGTACCAGAAAATATAGCTCATAAGCTTGATGTGTACCCCTATGTATAAAATGATTGGTTTGTGACCACTTAAAAAAAAAAGAAGGAACCATTGAAAGTCAACATTGGCTTATTTTTATTTATTTATTTATTTATTTATTTATTAATTTATTTAAAATATACTTCATTGATTTTGTACAGAGAGGAAAGGAGAGAGATAGAGAGTTAGAAACATCGATGAGAGAGAGTCATCGATCAGCTGCCTCTTGCATACCCTTTACTGGGGATTTGCCCGCAACAAAGGTACATGCCCTTGACCAGAATCGAACCCGGGACCCTTCAGTCCCCAAGCCGATGCTCTATCCATTGAGCCAAACCGGTCTCGGTGACATTGGCTTGTTAAAAATAGGTGATTCTAAGCCTGTTTTATAAAGATAGTGTTGTAGACTGGTGAGAGATGATTACTGTACATATGAAGGCCCAGGAGACCAACTTGCCCGCAATGCCAGCACCGTTGTTCCCTGGCAATGTGCTCTAGCAACAGGGGACTTTTGGTTTTGTGCTGGCAACTGAAAGTCATCTTTGGTTAAACTATCTCTCCCAAGAACTAACCTCATAGAAAAGGTATACCTAAACCAAATTTGGACTTTATTTCTTTCATGTATCATTGCCTGAAACAAAAGTGTGATTAATCTATCATTAGCTTGGAGTTTAATACGTTAGATTACTTACTAAAAAGGTTATCTCAGCCACGAACCGTGAAGAATAGAGAAAAAATTATTTTCCTCTCCTACAAGAGGCATCAAAATGCCAGGACAAATAAACAAACAATTAATTGTTTACCAAGTTAAATTTTTTCAAATAAAAAACTACAAGGTTTTGGAGAAACAGAGAATTAGAAACACAAATGAAAACACAAATTGTGCAGCAATAATGTGTGCTTATAAATCACAAGGTTAAGCAAGTAGGGAATAGAAACACAACAGTTCTATAAGATAGATGACTGTAAGCAAAACAAGGGAAGCAGAACATGTATAAACATTTTAATGACATTTCAGTAAATGAACTTTTAAATATAAGAAAATGGAAACTCTACATCAAGCATGTCAAATTCTTGGCCTGTGGGCCACATTCCTTGTTTATTTGGCTCATGTTAGCCTTTAAGTTTGATTGGAGTTTGATGTGGTGAGAATTATAGCTGTCCCCACTTTACTAGTCTTAGTAGTAAAAGAATGCAGAAATCTTCAACTTAAATTGTAATTTTATAGGATCCCACAAATCACATTTTGTAAAAGTACTTTTATTTGATATTTCTATTAAGTAGGATGTTAGAAACTTTAACTTTAGGTACATGTTTCCTGAGATTTATGAAAACTATTTAATGCCCTGGTTTAAATTCAAGTTGTATGGACAATTTCTTACTTTTTTAAAAATCATTTTGCCTAAACTACTTTAAGAGCCTGTAAAGGAATATAGGACCTCTGTAAACATTCACGGATAAGGAGCTAATCTTCTTTATTAGTTCTTTGCTTGCGTCATTTAATGAGATTTATAGAACTCTCATATATTACAAAATGCACTTAGGCAGGTAATTTTATAGAAGGATAGTTTGGATCATGAGTCTTGCTCTTATATTTAAAATCATGCAATAAAGTGTAGAAAGGAACTAAAACTATGTGTTTATTAAGATAATTAGAATTTTTGAGGAGGATCCAAGATGGCTGCTCGGGTATACACCTAGCCGCAGCAGCTCACAACAATTTCAAAGGAATACAACTAAAATGTAGAGTGGACATTGCCCAGAGCTACAGGTAGTCGACTGACTGAAAACTCTACAATAGGAAGGAGGGAGAAAACCAGAAGGAAAATCAGAGGAGCTGAAAAAAAGCCTAAGGTACGGAGACATGCTGTGCGCTCGCACGCACGCGCGCGCGGAGAGGTCGCAGCCGGAGAGGAGGAGAGGGCTGGGTGCTGCCTGGCGTTCCCTAGCAGGAAGGAAATAGAACCCCCAGCCTGGGCTGAACCCCCGAACCGGCAGCGCTGAGCCCCAAGTTATGTGCCAGACCCTGGGGACCCAGGCTCCGGCAGGGGGAGACAATCCCGGGGGACGGCGAAATGCGGGGCCCCCGGAGTCGCGCGCACATGGCGCGCAGAGGACTGAATGTTGACTCTGATGCTGGATTACCCTAGCCGGAAGAAACAAAGCCTCCGGCGGCAGCTCTGAGCCTCAGTCCAGACCTCCCCGAACTCCAGGTCTGGGCCAGTCCCTGGGGACCCAGGCTCGGGCAGGGGGAGACGGGGCTGTGAGGTGGAGTCCTGGGAGCGCGGCGAAAGGCCGAGCCCCCGGAGTCGCGCACACTGTGCGCAGAGGACAGTCTGTTGACTCTGATCCTGGACTCCCCTAGTGGGAGGGAGAAAGAAAGCTCCAGACTGGAGGAACGCCACGAGGAGCAGGAGCCCCTGCCGGACACCGGCCAGCTGGGCGCCAGCAAGGAGCCAGGCGACGGGGCCCCCAGTGGGGGGGGGTGCCCCTGAGCCTTCGACTGCTGAGCGCTGGCAACGGAGCCAAGGACGGGGGCTGCTTCCTGGGCGGCGCCGACCCCGGCAACAGGCTGGAGCAGCGCCGGAGCCCGCGGAGAACAAAGGGGTGCCACAGGCCAACCTGCTGAGCTCCCAGGACAAGGAGGAAGAAACCAAAGAAGTTCTCAATGTGAAGAAATCAAGTGAGAGCAAATGATAGTAAAATTACTTAAGAAAGAATACAAAGAAGATCTTGAAAAATCAAAGACTAAGTCAGAACTCAACGCACCAGCCAACATTGCAACATAAATGCGTTTTGTTGTTTTTTTTAAAAAAAGAAAAAGAAAAGAAGAGAAAAAAGGGACAGAATGTTGGAACAGCGGCGACCAGGCCTAGAGTGGCCAGGCACAAGGCAGTGGCAGCTGGGCCCGGAGCAGCAGTGGCCAGGCCCCAGAACAGCAGCAGCCAGAACAAGAGCATCAACGACCAGCACTGGAGCAGCCAGACCTGGGGCAGTGGCAGCCAGGCCTGAGGCAGAGGCGGCCAAGCCCAGGGTGGCCAGTCCAGGAACACCCAGACACGGAGTGGCTGGGCCCGGAGAAGCCCGGCCCAGAGCAGCCGGGTTGGGAGCAGCCAGGCCCAGAACAGCAGTAGACAACCACGAAGAATCCAGGCTGGGAGCGGCCAGGCTCAGAGCAGCCGGGTCGGGTGCGGCCAGGCCCGGAGCAGCGGCGGCCAGGCTGGGAGCGGCCAGGCCCGGAGCAGCTGGGTCTGGTGTGGCCAGGCCTGGAGCAGCGGCTGCCAGGCTAGGAGCGGCCAGGCCCGGAGCAGCAGCTGCCAGGCTGGGAGCAGCCAGGTCCGGAGCAGCCGGGTCTGGTGTGGCCAGGCCCGGAGCAGCGGCTGCCAGGCTGGGAGCGGCCAGGCCCGGAGCAGCAGCTGCCAGGCTGGGAGCGGCCAGGCCCGGAGCAGCCGGGTCTGGTGCGGCCAGGCCCAGAGCAGCGGCTGCCAGGCTGGGAGCGGCCAGGCCCGGAGCAGCCGGGTCTGGTGCGGCCAGGCCCGGAGCAGCGGCTGCCAGGCTGGGAGCGGCCAGGCCCGGAGCAGCCGGGTCTGGTGCGGCCAGGCCCGGAGCAGCGGCTGCCAGGCTGGGAGCGGCCAGGCCCGGAGCAGCAGCTGCCAGGCTGGGAGCGGCCAGGCCCGGAGCAGCCGGGTCTGGTGCGGCCAGGCCAGGAGCAGCGGCTGCCAGGCTGGGAGCGGCCAGGCCCGGAGCAGCCGGGTCTGGTGCGGCCAGGCCCGGAGCAGCGGCTGCCAGGCTGGGAGTGGCCAGGCCTGGAGAAGCGGCTGCCAGGCTGGGAGCGGCCAGGCCCGGAGCAGCCGGGTCTGGTGCGGCCAGGCCAGGAGCAGCGGCTGCCAGGCTGGGAGCGGCCAGGCCCGGAGCAGCAGCTGCCAGGCTGGGAGCGTCCAGGCCCGGAGCAGCCGGGTCTGGTGCGGCCAGGCCCGGAGCAGCAGCTGCCAGGCTGGGAGCGTCCAGGCCCGGAGCAGCCGGGTCTTGTGCGGCCAGGCCCGGAGCAGCGGCTGCCAGGCTGGGAGCGGCCAGGCCCGGAGCAGCCGGGTCTGGTGCGGCCAGGCCAGGAGCAGCGGCTGCCAGGCTGGGAGCGGCCAGGCCCGGAGCAGCCGGGTCTGGTGCGGCCAGGCCAGGAGCAGCGGCTGCCAGGCTGGGAGCGGCCAGGCCCGGAGCAGCCGGGTCTGGTGCGGCCAGGCCAGGAGCAATGGCTGCCAGGCTGGGAGCAGCCAGGCCCGGAGCAGCGGCTGTCAGGCTGGGAGCGGCCAGGCCCGGAGCGGCCGGGACTGGAGCAACCGGTCCCAGAGCAGCCGGGTCGGGTGCGGCCAGGCCTGTAGCAGCAACAGCCAAGTCCAGAGCAACTAGGTCGGGAGCGGCAGTGACCAGACCCGGAGCAGCTGGTTGTGGAACGAACCAGAGCAACAGAGGCCAGGCCCGGAGCAGCCAGGCCCGAAACAGCTCGCTCCTCGCCTGTACCTGCCCACGGCTGCCTCTCAGACATGGCTGGAAACTTTTGCGGGAACTTGAGGGTCTGCTGAATCAAGTGATGAAGGCTTAGATCTGGATGTGTTGAGTTAGTATAGCGCTGGGGTGTTGATCTGTAAGTGCCTTGGGTGGGGCCTGGATGAGGCTGGTTGACCTATTTGGAAATGTCTTTTGTGTGAAGTGTATCATTGGGCATGTGGAGGTATTATTGATATGAGATAATGCTAAGTAACAGATTTACTATCTGAAAAGGGATTTACTATCGGGGAAAGGGAGGGAGGAAGAGACTGAACATAAACTGTGCACCTATGGATGAGGACAATGGGGGATGGGGAGGGGGCGGAGGGTGGGGTGGGAACCTGGTGGAGGGGGGAAGAAATGAGGAACCTTTGTAATAATATGAACAATAAAGATTGATTTAAAAAAAAAAAAAAGATAATTAGAATTTTTAAGGGTTTATTTCACTTTAATTTCATTTCCACCATTATAGTATGGCATAATCAATGAACTTAGCAAATAGTATTATGGTGCTAATATGTTGGAGTAATTCCCCCAAGTATTTTATACCACCTCAAACCAAAATTCAACAGGACATTAGCTCTTTGCTGAATCCACTAAAGTGGACATCAAATAGTTGATGACAGTGCTGTTGTCTCCATAGTGATTTTTAGGATATTCATTCAACAGGGAGCCAGGTCCATAAGCTCTGTGTCTCTATTTACACATCTGAAAGTCACCATTTTAATTCCACTTTTACCATTAGCACCTTAGTCTACACCAGTGTTTCCCAACCTTCTCTCATGATGAGAATCACCTGGTGGAGTTGTTAAAACACAGATTCCTGAATCCCAACTAAGAAGTGCTAAACTAGGATTTTTGAGAACATATAGGTAAAATTGCATACCTAACTTAGTGCTCTGTATATAACATCTGTCTTAGAGCACTAGTTAAGTATTTTACCTATATGTTCCAAAAAATCCTAGTTTAGCACTTCTTAGTTGGGATTCAGGAATCTGTGTTTTAACAACTCCACCAGGTGATTCTCATCATGAGAGAAGGTTGGGAAACACTGGTCTACACTACCACAATTTCCCTTTTAGATTAGCCTAGTCAGCTCCTATCTAGAATGTCTCCATGGGTGCCTTCCTACTATAGGTTATGTACACAGGACCTGGAAAGCCACTTTCCTGCTTTAAACCACCCCTGGCTTCTTCCTATTGCATTTGGAATTAAATTCAAATTCCTTACTTGGATTTCTTCTTTCTCCTGGCTTCACTATGCTGCAGTTACATTGTCCTTATTTTGGTCTGTTAGGCACACTAGGTTTATTTCTGCCTTAGACATTTTACACTGGAATGTTCTTCATCTGATCTTCAGATAATCGGTTCTTTGTCATTCCTATCTCAGTTTAAAATACAGATTTTCCAGAAACACCTCCCCTGACTAACCAGCCTGAGATGGACTTGCAGTTACTTCCTACCAAAACTCTTCTCAAACCTAATATATTCTGAAAAATATTTTGAATATGTGGACATACAGAGGTGGCCAAAGTAGGTTTACGTATAGTGGTGAGTACACAAAACACAGAGTTTGTTCTTGTAAATATTATTATTTTATTGTAGGATTTTCCATAGTACAACTGCAAACCTACTTTTGTCCACCCCTGTATATAATTATATAATTTATACATAGATGATCTGTATCTATAGTTGTATAATCTCTCAATATAAATGTATATATACTTTTCTTTTAGCCCAACTCCTATCCCATCTGCTCAAAATATTACCTCTATGGGATCTGGATTTGTGTCTAGCTTGTTCACCCCTGTGTCTACAGTACCCAGAGAAGGGTCAGGCACATAGCATATTCCTCATAAATATTGAATCAATGAATAGCTAAAAGCATCAGATGGGTTTGGGGTAAATTTCCAGCTTTTCCTCTTATTCGCTGTGTGATATTGGGCAAATTGCTCAGCCTCACTAAAACTGCTTGATATTATTCCATGGAAATAATTATGTCTACCTTTAGGGTCATTACTTCCTCCTCTTCTATAAAAAATAAAAATCCCACAGTAAGTCATAATTGTGGTTTTGACTATTATTGCCCAGGCAATAATATATTGATCCTTGATTTCAGTAGCCAATGGCCTGCTAGGTCGAGGTCTCTGGGCTAGCTTAATTCAATAAAGATACAAATGGAAAGTAGAATACTGGCATCTCCCTATCCCACCCCTCTACAACAGGAAAGGCCTTTTGAACCAGACTTATGGGCCTGTTCTGGGAAGATATACAGATCCTCTGTGGGAGACAGGATTCCCAGATGTCTCTCATCAGTGATTTCTTAGCACTGTCTACGAAGGCAAAGCAAAGAAGCTCACAGGACATCTAGCTTCAGGGGAATTAGCAACTTTGTTCAGAAGCGGGATGGACCCTGGCAGCTGGCTGTGTCCCTGAGAATTCTCCTGGAACCTGGGGACCTGGAACCTGGGCACCAGCCTGGGGAGCCTGGATGCTGAAGCTGCACAGCGTGCGCATGCGCAGCCCTCTCTGCGGCACCTGCCTGAATCACCAGCCCCTCGTGGCCTGTTGCACGAGGCCGGCCCTCGCCCACCGGGCCATCTCCCCGGGGCCAGCGGAGCCCTGCAGGGCCACGGGCCAGGAGGTCTGAATGGCAGTAACCACCTTACACCGCAGAGCGCTGCTGTCCTTAAGGAACTCCGGGCTGTGTGTGCAAACACGGCTCCCAGGTGTCTCCTATCCTATGCATCCCGGGTCAGGCCCAGGTGTCTTCTGAAATCTCACGTGATCTAGGTACGCGATTCCGGGATATCCGGCTTCGTGGCGGAGGAAATAACGGAGTGGGATGGATGCAGACAGGTGTGTCCCCTCAAAGTACCCACCAGTGACCCGCCCATCCCTACACCTCAGACCCGACCGCCCAGGAAGCCTGGATGTGCATCCGCTGGTTGCTCTCACTCGCTCGCTGAACGTCAGGTATCAGGACCTTTACCTGTGTGCCCACCACCAGCAGGCCATCTTTCTGTGGCCTGCAGCGTCCTGACTGCACACCTGGCAGGACAGGGAAGGCCGTTGGAGCCAGACCACGCCCTGCCCTGCTCCGGGAGGATGTGATACATGCAGGCCCCCTGCGAGAGAGGGTGCTCCCAGGTGCTTCCTTCATCAGTTCACTTCCTGGCACCGCCCCGGCTGGCAAGGCTAAGAGTGCCAGTGAGGTCTGGCTTCAGGGGAATTAGCAACTCTTTTTAGAAGTGGGGTTGACCCTGGCAGCCCAGCGTATGCTCCAGAAGTCCTCGCCTGGGGCCAGGTTTATCCCTACACAGCCCACACCCGGATGGATCCCTAGGAACCAGATGCCGAGTCAGCAAGGTACGTGCATTCACTGTTGAGCCTGAGACTTGGGGGAGGTGAGAACTGGTGTTCAACTGCGAACTGAGACTCCTCTAGTTCCATTACGTGGGGGTAGTTCTAGCCTTCTCTGGGTTCCTCTCTTCTTTATCTGGCTGTCATCTGTGCATTTCTTCAGAAATGTACTTCATGGCACCCCTTCCAGGAAGACTTCCAAGACCAGCAAGACTGGGTTAGGGTTTGTAATTATATAAAACCATAAACATTTTATAGTTCCCTCATCCTACATAAGTCATCCTGCATAATTCTTCAGACTCAGAATGTTATGTTACTGTTGCTTCCTTTCCAATGTAAGCTTCCTTCAGCAGGAATCGTGTCTGACTCACCATTGCTAAATCCACGGTAGTTGTGTAGTAATTGTTCAATGAATGAAGGCTGCTTATTTGGTCTAGAACCATGGTCAGCACATTGAGGCTCTCGAGCCACATGTGGCTCTTTGGCCCCTTGAGTGGGGCTCTTCCACAAAATGCCACGGCCTGGGTGAGTCTGTTTTGAAGAAGTGGCCTTAGAAGAAGTTTAAGTTTAAAAAAAAATTTGACCCTCAAAAGAAATTTCAATCGTGGTACTGTTGATATTTGGCTCAGTTGACTAATGAGTTTGCCGGCCACTGGTCTAGAAGAACCGATTGTATTGTGTGCATTGGACTGCAGTATATTTGGCTATAAAGAAGGGGTAGCACTGAGAAAAAAGAAAATGTGGTTGGATATTTAAAGTCAGAATATTTGGAAAATAATTCCTTCTCTCTATATGCTTCTGTATTTTAGAGCATTGAAAACTATTCTTGATTAGAAGTTAGGACTTGAGTTCTATTTCTGGTTCTTCATTGGCATTTGTGTCTGTGTGCTGTAGGACAAGTCTTCTAACCTAATATATATGTGTTTATATATATTTGAAAAGAAGGTCTTAATGTGATTTCCACAGTTTTTTTGAGCATCTATATTATTTTATGAAAAGCAACTTGATATCAGTGACCAGGCTAACCTGGTGAGCTTCCTCTTGGGGTGAGGAGGGTGGATTATTGCCTTGTGTTGTCAGATGTCAAAAAACTCTCTAGTGGAAGCAGAAAGAACCTTCCTGATTTATGGCCAAACAAAAGCATGCTGTTCCTTCCATGTTTTTGCCAGAGATTCAGAAATGGAAATTATGTTTGTGTTGCTCCTGAAGCATACTAGTAGGTCCAAAGACTTTAGGAAGGACACCTTCCAATATGGACCAAATTTCAGATCAAACTAAAATGGTGCGACCGTTTACCATAGATACACCACCACTGGATAAATAGAAGGTGAATTAGGGGTAATTGCTACTCTAACAGATTTCGTAGGAAGTTAATTTAAAGAACAGGTACATCATTATTTTCTCTTCCTCCCAATTGCCCTGGAATGGTATGAGGCAGCAGCTGTCTTCCACCCAGTCAGTCAGGGACTTGGGTTCCTTTCAAGTCAGTGCTGTATCCTATGGTATGTTGTCATCTGTTTGATTAAAGCTTGGATTGCTACTACTTCCTGATTTTAGCTGAAGTGTGCGTGGGATGTGGTTGGGGGATAGATGGATGCAGGAAAGCATGTACGCAATGTTTTAAGGTCTAGGGCAGGAAATGGCATGTATCATTCAGATCATTTCCCACACTTTGAAGCAAAGGGAATTTGGAAATGGGGTCTTCAAACTACGGCCCGCGGGCCACATGCGGCCCACAGAGGAGTCTGATCCGGCCCGCCAGGTTTTTTGGGCAGTGAGCGCAGCCGAGGTGTTACAGTAGGAATTAGTAGTTCATATAGTCCGGCCCTCCAGCTCTCTGAGGGACCGTGATCTGGCCCCCACTTTAAAAAGTTTGAGGACCCCTGATAGTTGGTCTCCAGCTATATTTCCAGGAAAAAGGGAAAAATGGACTTGGTGTATGTCTTAAATCTCTACCTGTTTTATGACTTTTAGTAATTAGAAATGAAATAGTGAAATGTATCTGATGCAATTTGAGTCATTATTATAAATATATATTTTTTGACATAGCTGTCATCACATTACAAATATACAATTCCATAGTTAAATATTTTTATAACATACCCATACAGTCATATGCTATGTAGCACTAAAATACTTTTGTAAAGGAATATGTAACAGAATAGAAATGAGTTCACAATATATAGTTAATTTAAATTAGCAATACATGAAAAGAGTTATGAAATAAAAGAATTTTTATAAAAAAATCTTGTTTGGATAAGGATAGCAAAGAGATCAGAAAAGGAAAGTTGGAAATGTTAGTGTTCGTAATTTTTGATGATGGAATTTGTCATACTTAAAAAATTATTATACATATATTTTCTAAATTTTCTCCATTAACATGTTTATTTGGGCAATAAGAAAAAAATCAGTAAACATTTATATTAACAAATGGGATTTTTTAATGACCCAGGAGAAGTTAAATTTACCCACACAACTTCTGCTATTGATTCTGATAGAATTAAGGATCCCTTTGATCCACAGTAGCTAAGGTGGACTTATGGTTTCCCAAAGAAAACATCACATAAAACTTGGCATATAGAAAGAAATGGTAATTGTGGTTCACAATCCTCTTTCTCTGATATAAGAACTGTTCTCATAGTAGAGCGAACATGTATTACAACATTTATATAAAGTCTTATCATAGAGCCCATAAAAACACATAATATCTTACTCCCCCAAATCAGTGAAATAAAATGTCTGAAATGAGTGCAGCTTTTAAAAGATAAGCCCTTTTTTCTTATCTAAATAGCTTGGTTAAAAAACTCAGCCATCCATTATTTATCTGCCTTGAGTAATCTATGACCAGATTACTTTTGGTCACAACTAAATTAAACAAGGAAGCAAACTTCTCCTCAGAGGAAATGTTCTGACAATGGGATATCTATAATAATAGAGGACATTTTTTTTACATGATTATGACAAGTAGCCATCTTAACTCATTTTAGTTTTTTAATTACTCAGGTTGGGTTCATTTTTTTCTTTACAAAACAAAGGGAAAATAGTTTTTAAGGGAAGCTTTGCCTGGCTAGTGTGGGTCAATGGTTGAGCATGGAACTATGAATCAGGAGGTCATGGTTTGATTCCTGGTCAGGGCACATGCCCAGGTTGTGGGCTTGATCCCAGCAGGGGGGTGTGCAGGAGGCAGCCAATCAGTGATGCTCTCTCATCATTGATGTTTCTATCTCTCCATCTCCCTGAAATCAATAAAAATACGTATAAAATAATAAAGAGAGAAGCCTTGACATTACCTCAGTATTCTCTTTTTATATTGCCAACTTGTGATATATATCCATTAGGAGTGTACAATAGTCTGTCCTTATCCACGGTTTTGCTTCCTGTGCTTTAGTCAACTGCAGCCCCAAAATTCTAGAAATAACCAATTTATAAGTTTTAAGTTGTACACTGTTCTGAGTAGTGTGAGGAAATCTCAGACCCTCGTGCTCTGTCCTGCCCTGGTAGTGAATCATCCCCTTGTTCAGCCTATACCCGCTGTATACGCTCCTCACCTGTTAGTCACTTAGTAGTCTTCTCGCTTATCAGATTGACTGTCACAGTATTGCAGTGCTTGTGTCCAAGAAAACCTTATTTTATTTAATAATGTCTCCAAAGCACAAGAGTAGAGATGCTGGCGATTTGGATATGCCAAGGAGAAGCTAAAAAGTATATGTATGAATAGGGAAAAAACATACATATAGGGGTCAGTACTATCCATGATTTTAGGCCTCTACTGGGGATCTTGGTACATATCCCCCTTAGATAAGAGGGGACTACTGTATCTTAGGCCTGTGAGTTCTGTAATTTAAATATTATTAGGATTGAAAGATACATGTGTTTGTGAAGATATAGGGGTTGGTTGAAGAGGAAATATTACATCAGAAATTCTTTGCTCAGATGCTTTAGTCTAGTGGTTGGCAAACTGAGGCTCACAAGTCACATGCGGCTCTTTGGACCCTTGAGTGTGGCTCTTCCACAAAATACCACGGTGTGGGCAAATCTATTTTGAAGAAGTGGTGTTAGAAAAAGTTTAAGTTTAAAAAATTCGGCTCTTAAAAGAAATTTCAATCATTGTACTGTTGATATTTGGCTCTGTTGACTAATGAGTTTGCTGACCACTGTTCTAGGGTATGTGAGACAGAGTGAATGTTAGAAGAATATAGACTGAGAAAACTTAATTTTGTTCTGTGCATTCTCTTATTTTATACAAACTTGATCAGTGGTATATCTCCCTGTCTCAGAGCTGTTATATACAAATTAGGATGGCAATGCTCACTCTCTGACATACCCCTTAAGAGCTGCATATTCATGAAAAGTTTTTCTATTCATCTGATACAATTTAATTCAATTTTTGCCTCTGCACTCTATAGATTTATCTGGACATAACCCTTGAAGGATTGGCAGGTCAATGTGGAGTAAGCCAATTTTTTTTTTCACTCACCAAAGGCAGTTATATAACTTCTCTAGCAAGGTCTGACAGTTGGACAGAGTGTGGATGCTGAACTTTGTACCTGAGAGGGACATCATTCAAAGAGAAAGCCACAAGAACCATGCAAGGGACACAATTTACTTAAGATAATGTTTTTCAAAGCCTGTTCACCTCCATCAAGTATGATAAATTTTATCTGACTCATTGAAGCAGAAAATACTTCTCACCTTTCCAGCAGGCATGAAACACATGAATGTTTTTTCTCCATCTTTGAGCTCTGTTTCCTCTCTAGTGGAATCTTGATGACATTGAAGCACTTGAAGCATTTCTCTGGCTCCTTCTGCTGATGTGCAATTCAGTTGTGAACTTGAGGACTCAGATCTTCATGTGACTTTAACAAATCCTGATAAACTATGTCAAGGAGGAAGGAAAATAAGCTGATGAGGCTTAAGTACTTTTGTCAGTATGATATACTGTAGGGAAACTTTTAGTATCAACAAAATAAGAATCTACCAGCATTTTGTTCTCCAGTAAGAAGAAGAACAAACAAAAGTTTCTAGTTCTTAGTAGACCCCATCCACACATCATTTTGTTGTACATGAATCTTAGGTACTTCTAATGAAATTATTTTGTCTTTTATGAAAATAATTTTAAAAATGGAAATGATATATTGGGACTTATGTGATTTAGGTAAACAGCCCAGCTAACATCCTGTTATAAGTTCCTTTTAGTTGGAAGCATTTCTTCCCCATGCTGGTTGTGGGATTCTGGTAAGTGTAGTCTAGAAGTTCCATGTAGTAAATAATACTTTCTTTTTAGGAGAGTGAGTGTGGCCCTTGCAATCCTAGAGTAGCAGCTCCCAATTCAGAATGTCTCTTCTGAATGCTTATTATGTGCCAAGCACTGTGCCATCTACTTTACTTGTAATCACCACAAGAAACTCAAGTATGGGGTTTGCGTTTATGAAAGGGTATTCTCCAAAGAAACAGAACCAATAGGATCTATCTATCTATCTATCTATCTACCCTGTTTTCCCAAAAATAAGACAGTGTCTTATATTAATTTTTGCTCACAAAGATGCACTAGATCTTATTTTCAGGGGATGTCTTATTTTTCCATGTGCTAGGTCTTATTTTCAGAGGATGTCTTATTTTCGGGGAAACACGGTATCTATCTATCATCTATCTATCATCTATCTATCTATCTATCTATCTATCTATCTATCTATCTATCTATCTATCATCTATCATCACTGGTACATTCCAATCAATGCTTCATGAACAGGCAATGTATATCTTCAATTGGAACAAAACTAGTATCAAATATAAATAGAATATATTAGAATTGAACTACACAACCCTAAGAAATGTTATTTGATTTCCTTCTTGTCTTTTTCCCCTTTCTTTTTGCTTTTTTTGGATTGAATGATTTTTATTATTTTATTTTCCCTTCTTTAATATCTTGGAGGTTATACACTTTAAAAAATCTAGACTTAATGATTATACTAGATGTTACAATATAAATTCTTATTTTATCAAAAACTTATTCATGATTTTACTTCCCAAACATTCCAAGGATTGTTTGACCATTTTAACTTAATTTACTTCTTTAAGCATTTCTTTTAATGTAGGTTTTCTAGAGAAAAGTTTCTCAACTTTTGTTTCACTGAATATTTTTCACTTTTGAAGAATGTATTCAGTGAATATAGGATTCTAATGTGGAAGGTTTTTTCCCTCAGCATGTTAAGAATATCATATTTTGATTTCTGGTATCCATTGTGTCTGATGAGCAGTCAACTATAATTTTCTTTACCACTTAAAATTTCTATATAAATGCTTTTCATTTGGCCGCTTTTAAGATTTTCTTTCTTTTTGGTTTCCAACAATTTGAGTATGACATGTTTGGATGAGTTGTTTTTTGTACTTATTTTTCTTGAGTTTTCAGAGCTTCTTCAGGCCATATCTTCAATACATTTTTGAAAATTTGTGACAATTAACTCTTCAAGCATTTTTTTCTGGCTCATTCTCTCCCCGCCCCCATTTCCTTCTGGGACATCAATTGCATTTGACACTAGATCATTTACTATTGCTCTAGATTTTGGATGACTTGTTCAATTTTTATTCATTTTTCTTTTTGAATACAATTTTGATAATTCCATTGACTATATTCAAATTCTCTCCTTTCCTCTGCTGTATCCATGTTGATGGTAAGTCCATTTGATGGATTCTTCATTTCTATTATATTTTGTTCCTACTAACTCTATTTTTTTTCTTAAAGATTTTTATATCTTTGCTGAAATTCCTCACCTTTAAATATGTTGCTCACATATTTATGATAGTTATTTTAAAGCCCCTCTGTTATAATCCCAACATCTGTGCAATCTTTGGGTTTGCTTGAGCAACCAGAGGTTATATAGTCTACATATAACTCATGTTTTTTGATTTTAGACCAGATTGTAGGTAAAATCAGGAGACACAGAAGCAAATAATATTTACCTCTGGGATAAGGTACAGTCCTGTCAGGTCACTAGTGTGGGGGCTGAGCTAATCCTATCTGTGGTTGAGCTGATTCTGGCTCTATTACAACTTTGATTTAGTTCAGTTTACCACTTTCATTTAAATAATTTAAAGGTAGAATCAGGACTTGCCCTTTAGAAAAACTGGGATCTGAGGACTTGTGATATGCTGGAAATCCAACTTTCAGAACTATGGACATGCCTCTGCTCTACTTGCATGCCAGCTTTTGGGGTAATGAGGAACTAATCTTTCTCTTCAGTTCTTTTCTTGACTTTCTGTGCCTCTGGATAGTTCTCTCTCTCTTATACACCCTTGTCCCCAGCCCTGGAGGACCCCTGAAGTGCACTTGGTGAAAGCCTGCAGTACCCTGGAGTGTTTTCCCTCAGCTCCACCCCCAACATTAAGCAGCTGCTGCCTTATAATCAGGGAAGATGTTTTTATCTGAGATGAATTCCTTCCCATTCTCCTGTGCTAAACTCATTTTTTTTTTTTTTTTGACTCTAGCTGCCTTGCATTTTGAGAAAGTTCAGTGTAGCTTGGAGAGATCTCCAACAGCATTTCAATACCACCTCTGGCCTTTGGAAGCCAATTCCTTACACTGGGGGAAGGCCCTGTGTACCTCAAGGGGGTCTCTCTGTCCCACTCCCATCCTGTGGCAAATTGCCCGCACACTCAGTGAAGGTCCTTGGGAATGAGTTTGTTAGTCGATGAGGAATCCTTCCTTGGCTTGAACTACTTATTCTAATCTATCACACAGGCACATATGTGCCTTATGCTACCATTAAAAATTCATTACAAGTTCATCCAGTTTCTCTTTATCCCCATCTGTGGAAGATTTCTCTTCTGCTAATTCTTTAGGGATGATAGCAGCTGTGGATCTTCCCTAGCCAGAGTCATCTTTCTGAAATTCATTTTATTTAGGTTATTTTGTTATGTACGAATCTTCAGCTCTCTGAGGAGTTTAGAACAACTTAGTTTTTCTGTAGCTAATTCAGCTTGTTTTCATTATTGGGTGGAAGCAATGGTCTTTTGAAATATTCTATATCCTGAACAGAAGGATGTTTCCATGTTTGATTTAATTTTTTTCACAGTATTGACATGAAGAACTTTAATTTTTCTATAGTTCCTGGGGTTTGAAATCTCTAGCTCTTTAAATTATTTCTTATTGTTGATTTTGAATTTACTTATATTTTAATAATTGTATTTTGGACTGATTGATTTTCCTTTTGAAATCTAATGAAATTTCCTTTATGACCTTGTAAACATCAATATTTTGTAAGAATGTGTATTTTAAAGACTGTCTATTCTATTTCTGGGGTGCAGATTTCTCTCTCTCTCTCTCTCTCTCTCTCTCTCTAGTTTCCCTTTTATTAATTGTTTGTGGGCTAAATTTGTTTTTCTATTTTTATTTTTTATGTTAATAACTGTTACTTATTTTCAAAAAATGAAATGCATTGATTTATTTTAATATTTACTTGTCCTTATTTCACTTATGTCTCATTTTTATAATTTCTTACTCTGATTTAATGGATATTATTTCTTATTCTATTTCAAAGTCTTTATAATACTTTATGTCACACATTGACTTCAGCTGGAGCAAATTTACACTTAAATTTTTGTTTTTTGTTATTTTTTTAGTAGTACTACCTGAAAGACAGAGAGAGAGAGAGAGAGAGAGAGAGAGAGAGAGAGAGAGAGAGAGAGAGAGAGAGAATATCTCCATGTGTTTAAGCAGGCTTGTTTTAAGGAAGATTCTTTTTTTTTATTTTCTCTCTTCTTCTTTCTCTTCCTCCACCTTTCATCTGCACTCTCCCTGTCTAAGGTCTTCCATTTCCCCCACTGGCATCATCAAACTCCAGTTCAGATACTGGGTTTATAAATGACATTTTGTATTCTTGCCCAAGTTGATATTAGAGATAGTGTAGATCTAATCATAAAGCTGGTAGGTGACAATTTAATTCTGTTCACCAAGCTATTTTTTTTGTTCTTTTGTTTTTAGTTAAGTCAATTTCTTATGTGGGAGTTGATTTCAGATTTCTTTCCGGATCTGGGAACCTCAGCTCATGTCCTGGATTCTGGGGATGAACCCGATTTCTTTCCTATCTCAGGGCCACTCTGCCCTGATAACTCTGAGATGTCAGATTCCCATGTGCTACTTTACCCCAGCCTGTGAGCTCCTTAGGTCTATTGCTTTATTCCCTCCCAACAATTGCTGTTTCTGTATTTGGGCAATTTCTGATTCTTTCTGTGTCTAACCGTGCCATTCATTTTCTCCTTATTAATTATTTCCCTGTAGGGAGGGCTGTTGAGGGGAACCAGGCCTGCAGGTGAGGGCATGTGGGGGCGACCAGGCCATAGGGAAAGGCAGTAAGGGGTGACCAGGCCTGTAGAGGAAGGCAGTTGGGAGTGACCAGGCCTGCAGGGGAGGACAGTTAGGGGCAATCCGGCCAGCAGAGGAGCAGTTAGGTGTCTTATCAGACTGCCAGGGGAGTGCTTAGGGGGTGATTAGGCTGGCAGGAAGAAGTGGTTAAGGGCAATCAGGTAGGCAGGCAGGCAGGCAGGCAGGCGAACATTTGGTAGCCAGCAGTCCCGGATTATGAGAGGTATGTCCGATCCCGATCGGGCCTCAACAGGCCGTTGGACATCCCTCGAGTGGTTCCAGATTGGAGAGGGTGCAGGCTGGGCTGAGGGACACAAACACCCCTGTGCACAAATTTCATGCACAGGGCCTTAAGTTTTTTTTAAATAATATTTATTAATGTTGCCTTGTAGATAATGTGAATAATAGCAGGCTCCATGTCTATAAGGAACTAAAAAGCTAAAATGAACCATACCAGCATGGCGATGGCAATATTTTTGAAATTTTGTGTTTTAACATGGATTTTACCTTAAGAATGTGAGACAATCCAATATTATCCACACTATTCAATTCCATCATAAAACAGATATTATTAAAGGAGCTGGAACGAAGTTTTAAGGGAGATGATATCTATCTAATCCTATACAGTTTAATCAGTAAAAACAGAATGTATTTTCCCTCCTCTCATTTTCTTTTAATTTTCCTTTTTATTGAATTTATTGGGGAGGGGGGAACGACACTGATTAACAAAATTATACAGGCTTCAGGTTCATAATTCTAGTACACATCATCTGTACACTGTATTGTGTGTTCACCACCCCAAGTCAAATCTCTACCAGCATTTATCCCCTCTTACCTTCTTCCATTCCCCTCCCCACCCTAAATCACCATATTGTTACTGATGTCCATGAGTTTTTCCTCTCTTTTTTCTTTTTTGCTTAATTTCTTCACCCCAGCTCCCCCAACACCTGTCATCCTGCTTTATATCTGAGTCTGTCACTATTATTAATTCATTTTGTTCATTAGATTCCACATATGAGTAAAATCATATAGTACTTGTCTTTTTCTGACTGGCTTATTTCACTTAGCATAATGTTTTCCAGATTCAGTTAAAGAGCTCAACCCAGATGGCAGAAAGGATATTATTTTTTCCCTAGAAAAGCTGAACTATTTGTAATGACATATGTTAAACATTGAGGGAAATAGACATTATTGCAATATAGTTTCTTCCATGAATACAAGACACATGTTTTTCTTTATGCTTACAAAAAGGTACACGGGTAAGACTAAAATGCCTGTTACAAATAAATACCAAAGGGCTGAAATTCACTTCGGGTAATTTGCTTCTCATATTCATCTTTTGAAAGCCATCACCATTATATCGCCATGGAGAAATCATAAGCAAACAATTGGAGTGAATAGCATTCTTTATTTTTATTATTAATTAACAGCAAAGTATTTATTAAAAATTGCCTTTGAGCTTAATCTGGAATAAGGGGCTTTTTGAAATGATTTCTTTAAATAAAGCTTTTCTTATTTTATTCTGCTATCTTGGCAATTAATAAGCCAGCAACACTAAATTATGTTCTTTAAATTTAAGTTTCTTTAAATCCCAGAGGTCCTTAGAAGCATCTGACAATGGATTATGCTGATTGCTCCTGCTCTGGTATAATAAGAAACTGACAAAGATACCACATCACAGATCTAGATAAGACACACACATAGGTCTTATCTAAGGAAAACAATGCTCTACTCATAAACCACCACACGGGCCTTGTCAGGATCATTTGATAGTTACTTTAAAATCAATTAAAATATAAAAGATCGAATGTATAATTTTGTAGCCAAAATTCAAGTCATGTTTTATTGATGCTGAAATCATTAGTTAGTGAGATAATAGTCATAGGCACAAGTACCTTCAGAGGCGGTTGTCTTTCCCTCCTTGTAAGATTTTACTTTTAGATATGGAAATACATTGGTGAATAAGAGAACAATTTTACTTTTTCCAAAATAAACTATTTGAGATGCTTAGAGCTCAGGTAAGTGATGCTATTTCATTATCAGCAGCTAACATCTCCAAATTTTGTTGGTGAAAATGAAATAATAAGGAGTCAGTAGTGACTCCTGCTTTTTTCTCAATTCTCTGCTATGATCTAGTAGTTACTTAACAAACAAATATAGCTGATTTTAAACTTCTAAATATCTCTGATATCTACTCTCACCTCTCCAATGATACTTCTACTGCTTCATCTAGATTCCTATTCTTTTTTTTTTTTTTAGTTTTTAGAGTATAACTTTTTAATTTTTATAAAAAATGTAACTAAAAAATTGACATCTGTTACTAAGATAGGTTGCTCAGATAAGTTGCAAAACCATCAACTCAAGCTATCTGAATTCAGTTTTATTAATAAAATAAATTAAGATGGATTTATTGATAATCACATAGAACCACAGGCAAAGCTGTAAAACAGGGCTTTTGCGCAAAATAAAATTTATCAAATACAAGGTTTTAGATCTATTATCTACTCGCCTAGGATATGTCATATTTCTTCACACTTAAAGTGCAAAGCCTCAAGTCAAGGTTTGGACAGTCACCTTGGTCATCTGTAATGATCCTGTTTATTCTTCAGTGTCCCTGGCAAGCTTTGCAGTGACATTGTCTCTTGCCTCTGGCTACATTCCAGCTCTTCCTTCAACCCCATTCTAAGTACTGATACATAAATTCCTGCATCTGTTTTTATAAACACATTTACTTTTTCCCCCTCCAGTGCATTTTTTATTATTGATAGTATTATAGGTATCTCTCATCTCTTCTTCCCCTCCCCCCTTTACCCTTGTCCTCTCAACCCCTCCCCAACCCTCTCCACGTCTTCACTACCCTATTGCCCATGTCCATGGGCTATGCATATAAGTATATAAGTTTTTTGGTTTGTCTCTTCTCATCCCCCCAACCCCACACTGAGTTACTATGTCAGTCTGTTCCATGCCTCTGTGCTTCAGGTCTTATTTGGTTGGTCAATTCATTTTGTTTTATTTACATCAATTTACATGTAAATTTCTCATCAGGTAAATATTTGTTTTCCTTATAAAAAAAAGTCGCCAAAATAAAAGAATGCTTGAAATCCCTTTAGTGTTCAATTCTGCTTATTTTTCTTTTTCAGTTTTTTTGCAGTTATAATTAGCTCTATTTTATAAAAATATAAATGATATCATCATTAAGTCAGGTTTAGAAATAGATTAGCCAAACAGTAAAGCATTTATGTTTCTTTCAGAAACAAGGAACTGTTGTTGGTTTTGAATTTGTACTTTTCAGTCATCTCTTGTGGAAAACTTGTCACTGGTCAGATGAAGGAAGTTTATGTAACCTTGTGTCTTTTTCAAGTTTTAAGATTCCCAATGGAAGATAAACCACTTGTTTTGTTACCCCCTGCAAAACTCAGTAAAAAATATGACTTGGGAGAATAATCATAATATTTTCTGTATTTTTCTATGCAGCATCTGTAGGTCTTCACAGATCTCTGACACAGTTTAAGGAAAAGTTCAGCATCAGTAGAAGCCAGTTACTTTGTGCAAAACTTCATTTCCCTAAGGTTGCTTTTTGTTAAGACATTGCTTTGCTCAGATAAGGCTTTAAAAAGCAACATGTTTTTGTTTAATCACTAAAAATGAAAAAAGAAAACCAGATAAGACTATTATACTACACATAAAGGAATTGAAGCAAATACTACCGATGAAAAGGAATCATCACTTCATGCAGACTATACTAGTAGAGATGTGTACAAAGCGTTGGTGTTTTATTGCATGTGTTGTACAGACAGAGCATGCTTCTCTTTTCCTCTAGAAGCCAGCTTCACACCTGTTAGAATAGCTAACATTAAAAAGGCTGACCAGATCAAACATTGGCAAGTGTATAGAGAAACTGGAACTCTGCTATTCTAATGGCAGGAATGTGGAATGATACAAACACTTTGGGAAATAGGCGGTTTCATAAAAAGTTAAACTATACACCTACCACATCCAGGCATAGCGACGGAAGGATTTTGGAATGTAGAATTTTATTTTGTCAGATTTTTCTCCCTATCTCTGACCTCAGATTTTAGTCTCTGTCTTTTTCTTTTGAATCTTGAGTTCTTTGAAGTCATTCCATCCTGGACTCTTATGGGACTAATATAAGTTGGTGTAGGCAGCATTATCACTCTCTTACTCGATTGACTTATGTGCAAAGCAGGCCCATGAGATGCTGAATAGCCTGTTTTTACATTAGTAATCATATCGATCTAGAAGATTTATAAGTTCAGTGTTGGGGACAGCACCCCTAGTGTATTATCTTTAGGAGAAATTGAGTGACCACATCTTTAGGAGAAATTGCAGAGTTGGTGCCTATTGGGATGGCGTATTTCTGGAGGCGGTGGCAGATGATCCAGAGCTTTTTAACATGAAGGGAGGGGGCTGATTCTGTATGACCTACTTATCTGCTGTGGTTGTATTAGCTGAAATGTAGACAGAAGGTTGTCCATGGGACTTCACCTTTTCAATGGCCAGAGACTGGCTGCTATGGAAATGGTGGGTGTATATCTATTTAATATCTGACTTTTAACAGAGAGTAACTTCTAGAGGTTTTAATTTGAAGGAGAAGCAGTTTTCAAGTTTTTTAAAATGGGGATTCAGGTTTAATTTCATCTATTTTTCAAGGCCCTGTTGAAATATTCTGAATGTTATACTAGTTAGGTACAGGAGACTGCATGTTAGTAGATGAGTGAGGTTGTGGAGTAGTAGATGAACTGATGGACCTGTGAATGTTAAGTCTGATATCTTTGATGACATGTCTATTTGCTTGAAGTGTTTGACCAAGGGTTAGTTGTAAAGTAAGAAGTTCAGAGACCAGTTTGTGAAATTTGCTAGATTTATGGAGGGTGCATGGGGTTAGGCTGAGATATTTTCCAGGACTGTTGTATCCGTTGAACTGAAAGCTAATGTAAGACCTCATTTAGGTAGACTTTCCCTGTGAACTATTCAGAACAGGTGGGAGCCCACTGTGTATATATAAAGATATAGGAGTATTATGACAAGTCTGGATATGAGGCTTAGAGTAACCACGTGATTATATTTGGGAAAGATTAGGTATACATTTATGGCCTAAGTGAAATCCAAAATATGGTACCAACTGTATTGGAAAATTAAAAAAACATTAAGGCTTTGGGAAATCGGAGTTGGTATTGTTTGTGGTTCCTATTGAAATAGTTTAACCATCTTGAAGCTGCCCTTTATGGATGCTATGTTCCTATGTCCATTCATTGCTTCTCCTTCTCTTCCATGATAGTTACCATTGTGTGACTGCTAGTCCAAGTTGAGAGAAATCATATGTATTGCTAGGCTAAAGATTCCAAATCCCTCCTAAAGTTCAGCTCTTCTTCATTATAATGATATTTTATATTCTCCTAAGAGAGAATTGCCTAGTAGGCATCTAGGTTATTATAATTCTACCTCTAGATACAATAACCTCAACTACCTCAGGAATTTCTTGTAATAGGTCATGTGAAATTTGAAAGTTAATTTGGTGACTTCTTTGGACAAATCAGATATTGCCTATTCAGAACTGTTTAAAAGGCAATTTAGGCTTTAGTAGACTACTTACTATTCATCATGTCCTTCCACATACTTTCAGAAAATTGAATATTCAAACTGTAGCTGTTCTTGTTGTGTCAATTGGAACTTTTTATTTAAGTAACTGCAGTAAGTTAGTCTCTACTAAATAAATCTTTTCCAGGACAGGTCCAGGAACTTCACTCCCATTAGGGTCTTTAGGCTGGGGAATGGGATTGGGTTATCTTTTTTTTTTTTTTTTTTTTTTTTTTTAATATTTTTTACAGAGAGGAAGAGAGAGGGATAGAGAGTTAGAAACATAGATGAGAGAGAAACATTGATCAGCTGCCCCCTGCACACCCCCTACCAGGGGTGTGCCCACAACCAAGGTACATGCCCTTGACTGGAATTGAACCCGGGACCCTTCAGTCTGCAGGCCAATGCTCTATCCACTGAGCCAAACCGGTTTTGGCAGGATTGGGTTATCTTGCTCAGAACGCAGTGATTGGTGGATGGTGTCACAACTTCCCAATCTTAGGCTCTCACTTGCTCTATATCCTTCCATTTGTACCCTTCCCCCACCACTGACCCTCTCTCCATTCTTTACGTTCATTTTTAAAGTGACTCCACCAGCCCAGTCCTCTTCATAGCTTCTTACATGTACTTTACTAAAAAATCCTAACTTGTCTATCTGCATTTAGTGTAACCTTTCAAATCCATGTTTCATACCACAGAAATGGGGTTTTTTCAAAGATAGTAATGTGATCCTGTAACTGCCCTACTTAACTCCTTTTGCTCTTTTACTGCCCGAAGAATAGCATCCTGATTCCTCAGTATGACCTGAAAGGCAGGCATCCCAGTGTTCAATTCTTGTTTACCTCTGAAGCCTTCTTTTCTACTGTGGTCCTATCATGGTAACATGATAAATGTGTAACATTTGATACATGTTAAAAGCTAATAGGATTGATTTGAAGCCTATATAAAAAAATTTGGGAAAACAGAATTAGTTCATCTGAGAGTCTAAACAAATTTGATTTTGATTAAAGAGCAATACATTTAATCATAATTTTTGCTAGAGTAATGAAGAAGTATTGAATATGAATTCTGGACCAAGATTCTTCTACAAATTTGGCTATAGTTATCTGTGACTTATGAGATGTTTCTAATTTATACCTTTCTCTAAAAGCTTCATGAAAATTTTATCTACAACTATAATTTGTTTTCAGCAGTGTAGTTACAAATGATTAAAATCTAGAGATTAAATGTCAGAGTTTATTGGCTGGCCAACATAAATTGTGACATCTGCATAAAATCCAGTTATCAACCTATATTAGAGATAATATATAATTTTATTTTTAAAATGTTGATGTTTTTAATGTGACCTCTAATGGGAATCACCCTTCACTGAGCTTTAGCTTGGTGGCAATTTCCTTAAAACATGTCATTGCTGTATTTTCTGCTGAGGAACATGTAGGGTTTAGGTCCTTACTAAATTCTCAGTAAAATGTTAATCTATATATATAAAAGCCCAGCAAATGGAATGACAGAATGACCAGAATAACCAGAATGACTGGAATGACTGGTGGCTATGATACACACAGCAGCAGCCAACCAGTCTGATCTGGGCCCCGATTGCCCCTCAATACCCTGATCAGGGGCAGGACTGGCCGGCCGGCCGGCCGGCCAACCACCTGAGGCTCCTTTCCCCCACCTTCCCCTGCCTTCCCTCTAAGTTTTGATGGTGTGATCAATGCTTCTCTGTCTCTGGATCTGTTTTTGTTCATCAGTTTATGCTGTTCATTATATTCCACAAATGAGTGAGATCATGTGATATTTATATTTCTCTGACTGGCTTATTTTGCTTAGTCTAATGCTCTCCAGGTCTCCATGCTATTGCGAATGGTAGGAGTTCCTTCCTTTTTACAGTAGCATAGTGGTATTCCATTGTGTAGACATACCACAGTTTTTTAATCCACTTGTCTGCTGATGGGCACTTTGGGTTGTTTTGAAATCTTAGCTATGGTAAATTGTGCTGCTATGAACATAGGGGTGTATATATTCTTCCTAATTGGTATTTCTGATTTCTTGGGATATATTCCTAGAAGTGGGATTACAGTAGGTCCTCAGGTTATGTCAGAGATCTGTTCCTATGGCATGACGTAATGTGATTTTTGTCGTAAGTTGGAATCCACCTGCATAAGCACCTATGTCACTCACATGGAGCACATACACAGCAGTAATGAAGTGAATCAGTAAAAAAAAATTTTAAAGAAAGATAACAATTCCTGATCTTTACTTGTGGTAAATAAATAATAAAAAACATAAAGCACATATGTGCATATGTCAAAATGATGGAACTTTTTTTTTTAATAAATGGAGATGGTGACATATCCATGAAACAATGTACACAGAGTTCGACATAACCCAAGGACTGCCTGTACTGGGTCAAATGGAAGTTCCATTTTTAATTTTACAACCTTACAAAGGCAAACTTCTTGTAAATCATCAATATTAACATTGATAATTAGATTATCAGGTATTATTAGATGTTAATAATTTAATTTTTAAGATGATAAAACAGAGGAGTATGCTTGTGTAATGTTTGTCTGTAGTTCACTCAACCAGTGTTACTACAATCAGAATTTGAACCCAGATTGTTTCCTATTTGAAAGTCTGTCCTTTCCCCATCAGGAGGTAAATTACTCATGCAGCAAATATTTGCTGAATTAAGTAAGTAAGAGATGTTTTGGTAGATGGCACAGTCTTAATCAATTGCTTCTTACAAAAATTACTGCTGATTAAAAACTTACTCTTTTAGAGAAAAATGTCAACTATCAATACAAATCTGTTATCTGTCATCTGTGAGAGAAAGTACATGGGAACTGAATTCTGGAACTAGCTTTCATTTAAAAAAATTATCCTGATGTTTGTTAGATAAAACCATGATAGTGGACAAAAAAATAGTTTTCCTCCCACCTTCTAAATTCTAGCTGGGATAATAAATAAAGTTAGCAGAGACAGATTAACAGGAAAAAATGTCCAAGTTTATTACATACGTATGTTTAGAGATGTTGTAAGAAATGACATCTGAAGACACATTGTGTAGTGGAGGTTTATTTGCCATTTTGGTACAAGAGAAGGGGTCTGGGATTTCAAAAGGAAAGAAGGTTATTCACAGGAAGACAAAATGTGGTAAACAAACTCTCCTTGGGCAACCCAAGGACAACGAGACAAAGATCTAGTGAACAGACGTTTGCTTAGATTCTTCTTGTCTGCCACACTTAATTCAAATAGCCTACGGTGAATATGCCAAAAGTCCCTTCCGAAGCTGGTTTCTCTATCTGAATTTCTTTAGGCAGCAAGGGGGGAGGGTCAAAAGTTCTTTCTGAGTCTTTTGTTTCTTAATAACTCTCTTAAAAATCGATATCCCAGAAGACATATTTTGAGCCAATGAAACTTTGTTCTCTTCATTGTTTTTTTTTTTTTTTTGTAGAAAATGTTTGTAGGCTGAAAAGATAGGAGCTGTAAAATACAAGCAAAACAGACCTATATTCTATGGGTACATTAGCATATGTCATATGAGATTTTCAATATAAATAGTACTGAAGAGCAACAAACTATAATTGGCATATTGTATGTTTTTAAGGATTCAAAGGTCAGGAGGTTTGGCCTCAAACAAGCTTGAAAGAAGATATAGTACATTTTAGGGTAAATTAGAAAATTGCGGCTGAGGAAAACCTGACCCTGAGAAACCACTTTTTCATTTTCCTCTTGTGTGTGTGGGAGAGGTATGTTCTGTCACCAGAAAGGAAGATGGTTTCAGAGGCTGTTCTACTTACTGCGCCTTAACTGTTTCTTATGTATGTTGATGGTTAATTGCCATTGTACCAACATCTGAAATATGAAATGATGACTTAGGGTGGTGCCCATTTTGTGAAGTATGGATGGGGGGAGGAAGTGTCTGCCATGTGCCAGGTGTCTGACATGCAGGTTCACAGACTACTGAATGGGATTTAAAACAGTGAAACCAGTACTCGAAATTATTTTTATCATTATGCAAACTCTGTACGTCAAGATTCTGGGAAAGCCTGCTGAAGGCTGATAAAGATAAATTTAAGGAAGTTGAGGGGAGGCTCTGGTCTGGTAGTTCAGTTGGTTAGAGTATTATCTCAGTTTGATCCCTAGTTAGGGCACATACAAAAGTCAACCAATGAGTACATAAATAAGTGGAACAACAAATTGATGTTTCTTTCTCTCTCTCTCTCTCTCTCTCTCTCTCTCTCTCTCTCTCTCTCTCTCTGTCTCTGTCTCTCTCTCTCTCTCCTCCCTCCCTCCCTTCCTCTCTCCCTCCCTCCTTCCCTCTCTCTTTCTTTCAAAACAATAAATTAAAAAAAAGAAAGTTGACAGGAGTTTTTGTGAAATGTAATCAAAATTTCAAAGAGTCCTTGGAGAAAAAAATGAAAAAGAAAAATCATGGCTGCTTTGAACCTTCCAGGCCAGTGGGATAATTCTTGAGACTGGTCACAGTGGAGGACTGCTGTCAAATAAAGAGCAATTTGTCTTTTGAACCAGGCTGCCATCATAGCTCCTTTTGTCATAGCTCCTTTTGCTGCCATTGGTTACTGATTGTAGCCTGAAGTGTTTCCCCTTCTTCTCTAAGTCTTGCAGCCATTGCTTTCTGTTGCTAATGAGGCTAATTTCCACTTTCTTCCTTGTGGACAACTTTGGATATCATACAACTCTGATCACTGAGTTTTTCTTTATGATGTTGTGTTATGAAATCCTTGACCTATACTCCTCTTTTTAAAACCTTACCCCAATGACATGTTTGTTGATGAGAGAGAAAGAGCGAGAGCGAGAGCGAGAGCGAGAGCGAGAGCGAGAGAGAGAGAGAGAGAGAGAGAAAGAGACAAATATTCATTGGTTGCCATCTGCACACGCCCAAACTGGGGACCAAACCTGCAATCCAGGTATGTGCCCTGACCGGGAATCGAACTCACAGGCTTTTGGTGTACTGGACAATGCTCCAACCACCTGAGCCACCGGGCCAGGACTCCCTAACCTATACTCTTTAGTCATGAGAGGATTACACACGTGGAGAAACTTGAATATTCTTTGTGTGTTGGTTTTGAAATGAATACTATTTTAAATACATTTTTTGTAAAATACTTTTCAGTTAAAAACTTAAATTGTCCATCTCTATTTTAAGGAATGGCATGAGAGATTTTACGCTGTGACTGTGACCAAGAAGATGGGCTAGGTTATGTTGCCTTAGTGGCTTACAACGACATGATTTATTTCTGGCCTACATAATGTGTTTAGCATGGGTCAGGAGGGATTCTACTCAATGTCATTCTCATGCCAGGACTCTGATTATTATAACTGACATCATCCTTAACCTCATGTGCTGTCATGGCCGAAGAAAAAGAGAATGTAGTGCTCACTTATCGATTTTTAAGGCTTCTTTCTGGGGGTGACAGATATCATTCCAGCTCATATTTCATTGGCCAAAGCAAGCAACTAGGCTATGCTTTATTTCAAGCAGGAAAAGACATTATAATCATTCTGTTTCCCCAGAGAGGAGAATTATAATATTTGTGAGAGTTCTAATGACTCTAATGATTGTAATCATGTATATATTTTGTGTTCTGTATTTTAAATGGCTTTTCTGAGCAATATGCAGTTTTGAGTATACTTTTTGTCTAGAGTATTATATCCTCTAATTTCTTGGAATGATTATTTTTATAAGTTGTCTATGAGAGTGTATGAATATATAAACTGTAATAATCTTTATTTAAATACCATCAGTAAAATGTGCTGATTTTTAGATCTGTCCAATGTGGGCATAAAAATCTTGATTACAATAGCTATTTGGGTTAATCTGTTTTTCCTCCAATATTATAGATTTACTTTGCATTTTCCTGGACACTAATGTTTTAAGTGCTTCTTCATGTGACTTCTTGGCCATTCTTCTTTTGAAAAGTGTTTATTCCAATCTCTTGCTCATACAGGATTTTTTGTTTTGTTTTTTTTAATTATTAAATTATATAAGTTCTTCATATTTTCTGGATAACAGTTTGTGAGATATTTTGCAAATATCTTCTGAATGATATCTTTGGAAGAGCAAAGTATTTTAATTTTAATGAAGTTTATCTTTTTATTTTTCTGACTGACAGAATTTACCAACTTCCATGACATGAAGGAATTCTATGTTTTCTTCTACAAGCTTTATATATTTAGCTTTTAGGCTTAGGCCTATGGTCTATCTCAGATGAGTTTTTGTATATGGTGGAAGGTAGGGGTTGCAGGGTCACTATATTTTTCCATATGGGTATCCATTTGTTTTAGCATACTTTGTTGGAAGAAAAATCCTTTCCTCTCTGGATTGCTTTCATAACTTTAATTTGTTTTTGAATATCAAGTGACAGTATACAAGTGAATCTATTTCTGGGCTATCCACTTCTACTTCCATTAGGGTATTTGTCAGTCTTTATGCCAATAACACACTGTCTGTATACTCTAGCTTTATAATAATTCTGAAAGTCAAATAGCCAAAGTCCTTCAACTTTGTTCTTCTGTTTTCAAAATTCTTTTAGATTTTTTAGGTTCTTTACCATTTTATATAAATCATAGAACATACTTGTTAATCCTATATAATAATAAAGGAATATACAAATTAGCCCAGACACTGTAACATCACCACCAGTCAGTAGGAGGCATGCACAACAGGAGCCCCTGGGTGGGGATTGCCATCACCAGGAGGGCCTTCATGCATCCTGGGGCAGCCCAGGTGGAGGCGCCCCTGCGCAGCCCGGCCTGGAGGCTGCCCCACGCCACTCGGCCCCCTGGCGGAGGTGACTACTGGTGAGGTGTGCGTAGGACTGCAGTGCTGCCTGCCCCAGAGGCCCCCTGGCCCGGGAGCAGAACCCAGTGGAGGCACACACAGGCCAGTTGCGCGGCCCGGCCCAGATGCTGGATGGCCCTGGGCCGCCCCTGGGTCTGCTATCTTGAGTTTGTGGTTTCCAAGAAAAGCCAGAAGGGATGATAAACCCTCTGCCAATGGCTCAGCTGGCACCTATCTAAGAGGCAGCTTCATTTAAATCTAGCCTTCCCCTCTCCCCCACTGCAATGAATGACCCCAATCTTCCCTGGAATAGGCAGGTTCCTGAGGAGTGCAATCTCCACCTAATACAATGGGGCCCCAGTTTTGTCCCTGGTGACCTCATGCACGTGAGCTCGGGGCAGTGGAAGGAAGGGAAAAGGCATCATGTGGGGAAGCTCTGGCGAGCAAGCAGAAGGAAAACATGTTTAGCAGACACTTCCCTGCCACCCCATTCAACGTGTAAGAAAAATGAGATAAACCGATACAAACACCCCTCCCCGCCCCAGAGAGACCCAGGACTGAGGGGTGTCCCGCCCAGGCATTGCGTATATTTCAAGAAGTTACTGCATATTTGTTATTCTGCTATTATGAAGAGAATCCATTTTTCTTCCCTAAACCAATGCTGTTTTTCTATCTCAAAAATTCCTTAATCTCGTTAAATAGTTCACAAAGCAGTTTGAGCTTTAGAAGTATCCTATTACCTTAATAGATCATTTCCTGGGCCCTCAACCCTCGACACCATGATGCAGTAGATCTTGGATGAGGCACTGGAATCTGAGTTTTCACAAAGTTCCCTTGGGTTCTCACAGTGACAGTATTTTATGTCAAATTATCTGGTTTCCTTACTCAAAAAAATTATTAGGGGATGCATAGGTGCCACAATGTCCTTGGTGTAGATAAAAAATCAAGACCTACGCAAGAAGCACAATGAAGAGCTAAAGAGTTCTAGAGTTAGCATTGAATTCCATGTCTCTTAGTAACAACTTCTTTTTCCTCCTCTGTAAAAGCGAGACATTTTTTTTTTTTTTAAAAATCAAGCCACTGAAAAAATTAAATGAGATAATTTTTTTCCTAGTTCTTATTGTACTCAAATGCTTTGCAGAATTTGCTAAAATTAAGTTTAGCAAATACGTAGTGGAAGATACGGAAATGCATTTTAAGGCTCTGAATCACTTTTTATGGCTATACTTGCTGAGATGGCATTGGAGACTGGCTGTTGGCCTTCACGGTATCTTTCTCTTGGGTTAGGTTAGTAGCAATAATTCAACCAGAAAAAAGTGCTGGCTCTTTCTTACAACATGGCTCTTAAATGAGCATCCTCTAGTGGTGGTCTTTCTGCTCAAAAAATGTTTGGTTAGCAAGTACAAGTGCATTTTCCCCAAAAATAAATAAATAAAATCACAGTTTTTCTGGTTTTTATTATAACGAGCCTCCTGTGCAATGCTTATCTCTTTAAAGGAAAGCATTGAGGGCTGCATTTAGGTAGTGCTCCAGACCCACTGAGACAGAAAAACATCTTCACAAGTTGAATAATTGATTTTTAATAACTGGTTGCTACCTGCAATTTGACAGTGGTTAGCTGAAAAGGATGATATTTACTCAGGCAGTGTTTTGTGAAACTATGGAGAATAGTAATCTATGAACTTTTCTTGCAAATCTTCAATATACAGAATGAAACTCCCACTTATATTGCATCTCCCAGATGCTTCTCTGACAATAATGTCCTCAGTTTTCAGAATTAAAAGCTCCATGGAAGGTATCAAAAAATTGATAATTCAATTTACATTTTTATACAGTTCCTTTTACCCATTTAAATGCCTAGTTAAAAAAAAATTATTAGCAGGACAGGCCCTGTTCTTTAATTTATCTACCTTTTCCTGGGTTTTGATTCTTGCTACTCCCCAGTTTAAGTGCTATTAATAATTACAGTATTTGCTGAGCACTTACTATGTACCAGACACTGTGCTAAGTGTTTTGCGTTGCCTCTAAAACTCTCCACAACTTATGAGGTAAGTTTATTATTATCTTTGCTTGTACAAAGACTATTATTTTGAAAGTCTTTGAGGCAATGCTCTATGCAGTCATTTCCTGATAGCAGAGACAATTCCCATGGAAAAACAATTGAGAGAAAACCAATAAGCAGTGATAGTCAAAATCTTTTTTTTTTGGTGGGGGGTGAACGGTCTAATACATCAATGATGAAATGTGTAACCAGCATAAAAGCTGTTATCTGCATGAGACAGTGACAGCCTTATTTGTTTCATTTGTGAAAAATTGACAAAGTAGGAGACAGGTTGGCTCTAGAATGTGACATTAACCTAGAAAATGCAATGACTTTATATCAACCTTACCTTTTTTTATTATAGTGGATGGAAAATGGGCTGTCATTTCTGATATATGAGACATTATCACTATGCTGTGCAGTGCTTATATGATTCACAATAACGTAATTTACTTCTCAATAGTTTTATAAAGAATCATTGTACTTCTGGGCTGGTGCTAATTAGAATGAAGCTGCACATTGGAAATTAGTTTGCAGGCAATTTGTGTATTATGTGTCAAAATGGTGTTACAGATTCTGAAAAAAATATGTTTCTAATATCACTCCTTATTTACAAGGGTTTTGCATGAAATGAAAAGAATATTTATGCATGTCTTAAGGGAGTTTATATTTTAAAGGCATTAAGACATTTGGAAGCTTTGATAGCATATCATCAAATGGTTTAAAATTATATTTTTCTTAAAATTTCTATGTCACTTCTTGTCAAGTTTTATCTCAGTGACCTGGTACCTCTCTTTAGAATATGTGGGCACTTAACATCCATTCAATCACAGTTTTTTAAAGCCTGATGATATGTTTCAGAGAGAAGGAAAAGGGAGGGAGAGAAAAAAAGGAGAATGGATAGACTGTGGAAGTGAGGGGAGATCAAGACATCTCTCATTGCTGTGGTAAGGGTAAGGTAGATCTCCACTAGAAGGTGTGCTCCATCACAGCAGAGATATTTATTTAATTTATTGCTTAATCTTCAATATCTCAAATAGTGTCTTACACACAATGTAGGCTCTTTTTAAATTTTTATTTTTATTTTTATTGAGTGAGTAAATGAGTAAATGAATTAGTGAATAAATGAATAAAGGAATAATAGATTTCCAAGTTGAGATGTCAAGTAGACATGTAAAATATAGAATCTGGAGTTCAGGGTGAAAGGTCAGTGTTAGACATATAAACACATGTTCCTTTAGAAAAAAATTGGAAGCATGATGATGAAGACAGTGTTGATGATGACAAACCATGACACAGAGATAATTATTGTTAACATTTTTTGTATATAGCTTTCTATGCATATATAATTGAAACAATAAAATCATACTGTATATACAATTTATAAATATTCTATTTCAGTTAATACTTTGTGACTGCCTTTCACTGTTGCTACATATTAATTTACATTATTTAAAATGATGACCTATTATGTTGATGCATACATACAGCATCATTTGTTCAATATTTATTATTCAAAATCCAAATTATGTTAGACTTTTAAAAATTGAACCCCTGCTAACTAAATCCTATGCATATTTTAAATTATTTCCTTAGGGAAAATTTCCTGGAAGTGGAAATGGTGAGTCAAAATTAATAGCTGCATGTATTAAAAGCTTAATGAGCATTACCACACAAAGATAAAATCCTTCACAATGTAGAAGTGTGCTTTCCTCTCCAACACCAAACAGTCCCTTTTCTTCCCTTTTATATCTTTCTTTTCTGACAAAACTTCTTAATAATGTTACTTTATATAAAGACACTTTGGGGAAGAAAGTTATTTATTATTTTTTACTAAGAATAAGAAAGTATTTTTATCATTATGCTCATCTGTAACATGTTATTGAAAACACATAAGTAGGGGACACATTTTCTTGGAAACATGAATTGGACCTTTCCAAAGTATCTGATTTTAAATTCCTCACGACAAAGAAACTCTATATCATGCCAGGACACATATTCAGTGTCACACTGATTTAATCAGAAGAGCTATTTTATTCTCTGTAAAGTCCGACTTGTTAAAAATTCTCTCCTGTATGATTTGAGATCTATGAATGAACTAAAATGCAGAGAGGTACTAACAAAAAACAGGAAAATATTTAAATAAACCTAAGTTGGAAAAGTTTTAGAAATGAGGATTTTTCATATATGTCCCTTGGAAATATCTATAAATTTTCACTCTTGTGTCCAATCTTTTCTTACTACAGCTCATATTTAGTATTTAAAAAGGAAATGTTTTCTGTGAGGCTTATAATAAAAGAAAGTTAATGTCTCAGCATAAGGTTTTTATCCTCTTCTCATGTTATGAATCCCCTTTCCGTGTTGAGAAAAATGCCTACCTGCGGTTCTGAAGAGCTACACTCTCATTTCCAAACAGATCAGTGGTGTAAATGAGAATCCCGTGAGTGGAAGTGATGTATAAACTCCTGTTTCGTAGAGTGAGATGTGATACCTGAGTGCTTATGACAGCAGGAGACATTTATTGGTGAGTGACAAGTTCCACCAACTCTGGGAATACTGCATAGCAAAGCAAGCTTATCAGGCCAAAGCTGCAAAGATTTTTTCTTTATTCTTCTAAACAATTTTATAGGCAAAATCAGAAGAAATATACTTCAAAGACATAAAAACAGTAAGCAGTGGAGCTTGTTATTACACAAAAGAACTGCGTGGGATGTGCCTTCCTTCATTCAGGAGATCAGAGGCAGAAATTCAAATCCACCCTGAGGGGAACAGGACGGTGAGCCAGTGGTATGGCCAGAAGCATTCTCCGATGCCTAGTAAAAATCAAACACAAGAGAAGGAACCATGAGCAAACACTGTGCATTCACCAAAACATAGCACCAGACTGGACATTTAAAACATATTTTTGTGTCAAGTGTACAATTCTATGATACATCATTGTATATTGCATTGTGTGTTTACCACCCAAAGTCAAATCTTTTTCTGTCATCATATATTTGACCCCTTTACCACGTACTACCTCTCTTCCACTCCCTGCTTTCTCTCTGGTAACTGCCATACTGTTGTCTGTGTCTATGAGTTTTTCTTTGTCTTGTTTGTTCATTTGTTGTTTTAAGTTTTTAAAAAATGTTTTTATTGCTTTTTTATTTTTTAGAGAGAAAGGAAAAGGGGGAGGGAAAGATAAAAGAAGGGAGGGGGGAGGGAGAGAAGGAGAGAGAGAGACAGACAGACAGACATAGATTTGTTCAACCCACTTATGTATTCATTGGTTGCTTCTTGTATGTGCCCTGACCAGGGAGCGAACCCATGATCTTGTGCTATATGAAGCACACTCCAACCAACTGAGCCACCCATCCAGGACCATCACAGTTCTGTAGTTAGAAAATGAAGAATCTGTTTATTCAAGTTTTAGTGACTTCATATCACGTCCCATAGATATGCAATAAGAAGTATATAAATAGGGCCTGTTAAGTGATTTTCCCACCATCATACTTTATGTTTGGTTAGACTGTAGAAACATTTTATACACACCCACATACATACACATATAAAAAGATTGACCTTTGACAATAATGTCTCATATACATTATTTACATCTTTACCAATTATTACAAGATGGCAGGTTTTTAGTTTCAGTTATCAGGTTTTGAGATTACAAAATACCAATTCTTATTCTCCAACAGGTATCATAATTGGAAATTATCAAACGTGGTTACATGTAATATTTTAAATGGGTCCAAAGTTACTCGTTTCTGTGGCTTTTACTTTTTTATAAATTTATTTTTCTCCATGGACATTACCATGGAAATATAATTAATATCACTCACATTATTTTCTTTAGTTAAATAAGAGAGTGAAATAATGGCACCCAATAAAGTGTCTGTTCCCCAAAGTTCCTACTGATCCATGATTCTCTGGCACCTATCCTAAAGTTTTTCACATATGAGCCAGGCACTTTTCAAACTGCTGCCTTTGTGCTGGAACCCTGGAAGAGTAGTCCCAGTTTCCTCTAGCCTTTCACAGGCTCTCTGGAACATGGGTTTTCAAAGAAAGATGCTATGGAGGCTCCTCTTCCCGGTGCAGGTCCTCTCAACTGGGAGTCTGGGGTGGGGCTCAGACTTCTGGCCCCTCAGGGGAGCCACTGCTGTTTCAATACCCCTCCTCCCACTTGTGAATCACCACAATGGCAGTGTGAGTCCTGCATAAACCACAGTTTTGTCCCTTCTTTAGAATGGTTGGAATTAAAAATATCTTTAGCTCTTGAAAATGTGTTGTTAATCCTCAGGTCATTCTCAATGATGGTTGCTCTACTGGTGTATTTAGTTTTAGTTTTGCTGTGTTTTGGAGAGGAAATGAGCTCAGGATCTTCCTACTTTGACATCTTGACCCTCTACCTCCTTGTTGATATTTTTAATCCCGATCATTCTGAAGGATATGAGCCGTATCTCATTGTGCTTTTAATTGAAACTTCCCTGAAGGCTAATGATGTTGAGCATCTTTCCGTGCACTTACTTGTGTTTATGAAGTATATGTTAAGTTTCTGTCCTATTTTTATTAAGTTGTTTATCTTATTATTGAGCTCATACTAGAGCCTGTCTTACAAACCTTTGTTAAGTATGTATGTCAAGGATATGCTTACCTTTTTAAGTACCTGATGGTATCTTTGCAAGAAAAGAAGGTTCTAATTATAACGGATCTCTGAAAAGATTGAGTCTCTTAATCCATGGACACAGTAAATCTCTTAATTTAGGTAGATCTTTAATTTTCTTTATTAATGTTTAATATTGATTAGTTTAAATAGTTTCATGCAGAGGTATGGAACACATTCTGGTGGGGAAGATGTGAGAGAAAATTCGGAGCAAACATATACCTTACCATATCTGATACAGACATAAGGATTAAATGAGTAAGAATGAAAACCTAGAGACTTTGTTGCTGGTAAAGAAGTTTGTGGCAGGAGTGTGAGAACCGATCCTTAAAGTAATTAGGAGAGCAAATGAACCATTCCTCGATTGTGCCTTATAGCTGAGTGCAATGAGAAGCTGAATATAAGCATTTAGCAGTTGGCAAACGTCTGACACTGCTAAGAGTTTTCTGAAAAATACTTCTGAGCAAGAACGTGGCACCAATATACACAAGCAGGGAATCGCTGCTGACTTTGTGAGGCTGGGGAAAGAGCTGAGTACTGATGACAGTGACAGCTTGAGTAGCTTAGACAAGCAAGGTAGAGAAGATAAACACCCTTTTCCCCTTTCGGGTTTAATCCAATTAAGAAAGTTGCAGCCTGTCCCTGTCTTTTCCTTGTATCATAAGGAGTTACTGCCACTCAACTTGATCCAAGGCAGATTTGGCATGGCTTGGCGGGTTTCCTTATCTCATTCCTGGTAATAGCATTACGGGAAGAGCCCTCTGGCACATTGCAGTGGGATGTGTGACAGTTCCAGGCGGAGGCAGGATGCTGCTATTGATAATATTTGAAATATTTTTATGGAGTGATTATACAAAGCAATGGACTCCTTCGAGATCCTTTTATACATTGTGTTCTTACCCACAGAAGTTAGTTTCCAAGTATTAGGTCTAGTAATAATTAATGTCGTTTTCTAATACTTTTTTAAATCGAATTTATTTAAACAATACAACAAAATTTAATCAACAATATAGTTGCCGTTGTTTTCTACTACTTGTGCCCAACGCTCGGGAAGCATTTTAATCCCTCTGTTGTAAAATTCTTGTGATTTTGATGCAAAAAATTCGGTCAATGCATTTTTGAGGCATTCTTCATTATTAAATTTTTTTCCAAGAAGAAAGTTTTGCAAAGAACGAAACAAATGGTAATCGGAAGGGGCAGTATCAGGAGAATATGCAGGTTGAGGGAGAACTTCCCATTCCAACTGGCGCAGTTTTTCAGCAGTGATTCTTGCAGTATGCGGTCGTGCGTTATCGTGGTGAAGAATTACGCCCTTCCGATTAATCAGCGCGGGTTCTTTTTCTCTTAAAGCTTGGGCTAACCTTTCCAATTGGGCACTATACACTGCACTTGTAATGGTTTGGTTAGATGGTAAAAGTTCATAATGAAGAATTCCTTTAAAATTCCACCAAACACACAACATCACTTTTTTCGCATGCAAGTCAGGTTTTGGCATGGGCTGCGGAGCCTCATTTTTGTCCAACCATTGAGGCCGCCTTTTCAAATTAACATACAGTACCCATTCTTCATTTCCGGTAACAATTTGCTCTAAAAACGGCAAACGGTTTTGACGAGAGAGGAGCGAACTGCAAATTGTGACTCTTTGATTACGGTTGTTGTTGGTCAACTCATGAGGAACCCATTTTCCAAACTTTTGGACTTTGCCAAGTGCATGCAATTGATTGGAAATTGTTTTTTGTGAACAATTTAAAGTTGTCGCAAGCTCTTGTTGGGTAATTTGAGGATTTTGCACCAAAAGAGCTTGAAGAGCTTCTTGATCAAAATTGGACACACGGCCTCGACCACTCTTGTCATCTAACGAAAAATTTCCCTCGCGAAATTTCTCAAACCAACGCTGGCATTTTCTGCCGCTAACTGCATCTTGACCAAGAGCACTACAGATGTTTTTTGCAGCCTCACTTGCTTTTCTTCCTAATTGGAACTCGTAAAGCATGCAGTGCCGAATATGCTCTTCATCCGCCATCTTCTTAGCCCTAGTTTTGCAACAAAAACCAAACCAAACACAAACTTTTTCAAGCAAAACTTGTTAATTGCACTTCACACGTTCTGTAGATACCATGTGTTTGAAGGTTATGTCAATACAAGTCAACGCCAAGCAAGATTTTAAACGAATGTTTAAAAACGACATTAATTAGTACTAGACCCGATAGATCCACATCTTCCTTTTATTCTTTTCTTCATTTCATTGTTGTTGTTTTTCTCTCATGGCACTCTAGCTATCCATGTACTAATTGGAAGCAGAGTCAGTGCTGAGTAACAGAGAGGGAAGAGCAGCTTATTTTTTTTAATAAATGCCCATTATGAATGAGAATACATGATTTCAAGGTAAATTTTATTAAGCTATAGTCTAAAATCACTCCATTTGTTTAAGACAGGAAGGTTTAAACAGCACAGTATAACAAGCTAAAGCTATAGTAAGACTAATTGAGACCATACAAATTATAAAGTATGAATGGCATGTTATAGGAAGTATATGATTCCAGTTTGGATGGTTATCTATAAACTAAATCAACTTTGGACGTTAAAAAACACCACCAACAAGGGGAATCCTAATGTAGATAATAGTAGTGAAACTTTTAGAGAAATGTTTTATAAAAGATCTGTATGTGAACAAAATGTGTATAACCAGGCATAGTAGAATTGCTTTTAAATTACCTCTAATATATTACAAAGACCCCATTTAATTTTTTTTTTTGTACACTCACATGTTATATTCAGTTTAACAGTTATTCATACCAGGTACCCCCGCAAAAGGAAAATAAATGTATTAAATGGGAGGAGGTTCTTCCTATTTTGTTCAGGAGCCCTATTGTTTGAGTGGTTCACATAGGAGGTGCTGAGGTTGAGCTGGGTCTCAAACAATCTTCTAAGAAGCAAGATGCTCCCTGAATACCATCCAATGACATGAACCCCCACTCCCACCCTGTCAGGTGGAGTCCAAGTCCAGTCTTTGCCTGGCTGGTCCTTCCTTAAGGATGCTTAGGAAATAAGCTTACTTCAGTAACTTTATCCTTAAGATTCAGTCAGGGTGGTTCACAAGCTTACAATTGAAATTGTTTTTTTGTTTTTTGTTTTTTTTAAAAATATATTTTATTGATTTTTTACAGAGAGTAGGAGAGAGTGATAGAGAGCTAGAAACGTCGACGAGAGAGAAACATCGACCAGCTGCCTCTTGCACACCCCCTACCGGGGATGTGCCTGCAACCAAGGTACATGCCCTTGACCGGAATTGAACCTGGGACCTTTCAGTCCGCAGACCAACGCTCTACCACTGAGCCAAACCGGTTCCGGCTGAAATTGTTTCTTAAACTAGGTCTCACAATGTATGATTCATTGTAAGCTTAAGATACTCAGTTTCTGATTCCTAAAGATTATAAGTATGTTTGATTGTTATTTTCCCCCCAAGGGGCAATACTCTATTTTAAACATTCACATACTTGGTATGGGTACCGGTTTTATTTTTGTCCCAATTCCCATATTTAGAATTTTAAATCTTTACATTAGGAAAAAAAGCACATAAATATGAGAAAACTTGATTTAGAAAGAGGCTAATATCTGAGCAGTTTTAAACATCCTAATTCTAGGTTAGCATTCCAAAATGTTACAAAAGGAATCTTAGTAATCTGAGGCCCAGGTGATGAAATGGTTTTCCTAGGGTCACCCATTAAATAGTTGTGTTGGAGGAATGACGATACTTCTTATCTCATAGAATTCATGTTCAGGTTCATTGAGATTACATATGTCATGTGCTTGACTCAATGTCTGGCGTGTATGTGCGTAATAAATATTAATTATTATTGTTTTATTACAGTCCATTAAATAACATTATTAAAAAATAAGTCAGTATATGGCAGTGATACGTTTGAGCCGATTTGTGTGCTTATTTCCCATTAATGATAATGGGTTTGGGTTTCTTTGCTTAGAATCTCCAGCTCATTCTAGAGTTAGTGATACGTTTAGTAGAAATGTGTCAGGCTCTTACATTAGTGTCCATGAACTGATAGCACAACTTTAATTCAGTACAATTTTATTTCTCACTCACTGTAAGGGCAGTGCAGGTCTGCAGTGGGTTTTCCTTCACACAGTCCTTTAGGGACTGGGCTCCTTTCATTTAAGAGTTCCACCATCCTGCAGGGCCTTGGAGTCCTACCCAGAATCCTTTGCATGTGATTGATCAGGGGAGGTCATGCAGAAAGTTTCATAGGTGTGGCCCGGAAGTGGCATACATCACTTGTGCTCAAAGTTCATCGAAGATGCAAGTTAAAGATCAAATTTACTTTTATAGGTTATGGCTCAGAAGTTTCCAAGTTCATTAATTAAAAGTATTTTTTTCAGTGGAAATAACTTATATAAAATATTCATTATCACCATTTAGGCTATTCATGCTTATGGGTATACTATTTGCATGCTAGTCACAGTTTGATTTTTGCCTAATTAGAAACTTGGAAAATTAAAAAGGTATTCAATGAGCTTTCCTACAATCAATTTGCAAAGCTCGAGCATAAAATTGCCAAATTGCCATTTTTGAAATGCAAACACGTGGGCAGGCTGGGAAATGTAGCCTAGCTAGAGGCCCAGGAGGAAAAGGAAATGGGATTTGATGATCATACAGTATTGACCCTGCAACAGCCAAGATACAGAGTGCAACACACTGACTAACTTGGGAGAAAAAGAGTCATACGCTTTCCAAAGCAAAGTCATTTGAGCCTAACCACATCACAGTGACATTGGTATATATTGTCGCATGAAGAAACTAGATGTAAGTGATTTTGTCTAGTTGCTAAGATTTCTGTTTCATTGGTTTAAATAATTAGTTAACTCATGAAAAATATGTCCCTGAGTTTTTTTTTTATATTTGCAAAACAAAAATTTTAACCTTACATCCATGCTTTTTAGTGGGTGCTTGAGAGACTTCATAATCCAATATTTTGTAGAATACTAACTGCCTTTGTAGATATTAATTTATTGGTGCTTCCTGAATAAAAAGCCAGTTTGGTTAGCATAATATTGCATATATCAAAATCTTATTAGCTAAATTAATGCTTAAAATGACTTAATGCTTTAAAAATTTTGCCCTTAATTAATCCTTAATGCCTTCCTGGAGGAATCTTCCAAAAATGGCAATATTATGCTTCAACTTTTCTAGCTGACAAATTTTCAGCACATTTATTGTATAATTTTCGAATTTTTCAATTTTAATTAAATAAAAATTCGACTATGAATGGCATGCATATTTGGTACCCATAAACATGAATTTCCTAAATCATAATCATGAATATATTTATGTGGATTATCTCATGTGATTCTTTTAATTAATAAACTTGGAAACTTTTGAACAGAAACTTGTAAGTTTATACTTTAATTTATATATCATTCAATTATTATTTCAAGAAATTTCATTCTATGATGTGTTTATTTACTGGGCTTTTATGAAAATCATATATGAACTAATAGTCTAAACTGATAGTGAGACAAAATTGACTCCTAATTAAATATTTCAGCACTTTTTTTAGGACAGTATGTATATATTTATACATTAGAAAAAGCATTCGTATCTAAGGGGAATTACAATTTCATATTGAAATTGTACCAGAAATTTTTATTTCATGTTAAATAAGCTTTTGCTTATTTGTTAAACCCCCTATTTGACCTTCCATGTACATTGTTCTGAGTTTATAACCTATAGTTTGAGAATGTACTTTGCAAATACATTCCTCAAAATTCTTTGAGGTGTACAACTTTATAATACAACTAGTAGCTCTGGGCATGAATCTGTGAGCCAATAGCTCACCAATAGCTTGCTGCCCTGCCCTCCTGCAGCTCTCTGCCTGCTGCCCCGCCCTCCTGCAGCTCCCTCTGCCTCCCCTACCCCATCACAGCTTGCTGCCCTGCCCCCTCCTGTATCTGTCTGCCCCACCTTCCTGCTGATCTGTGATCTGGTTGTTATGCAGTTGGTCATTATGCTTCAAGGCGTAATGACCATTTGCATATTATATCTTTATTATATAGGATACTGGCTTATTCTGTTGTGTGCTTACCACCTGGTCTAGTCTCCTTCTGTCACCTTGTATTTGATCCCTTTTATTTTCTGTGTTTTTTATTTTTTATTTTTTTAATCCATGCTCCTCCTCTGGTAACCATCATTCATTCTGTTGTCTATATCTATGAGTTTGCTTTTTCTTTGAATCTTTTGCCATGTCACTTCTGTGGTTTTGTGTTTCCCAGTAGGGTTGGGAAGAGAAAATACAACAGTTGAGAATTATGGAAACACTTCCTACTTCCCATGGTCCTTTCAAAATCTAGATCTGTAGGTCCATCAAGGTTGAGGAGACATCCACCACTTTATGCAAATCATATTTATGTTAAATTTATTTTTTAAATAGGATTGGAATGTTTCACAAAGGAAGTACCCTGTTTCCCTGAAAATAAGACAGTGTCTTATATTAATTTTTTCTCCCAAAGTTGCGCTAGGTCATATTTTCAGGGGATGTCTTATCTTTCCATGCGCTAGGTCTTATTTTCGGAGGATGTCTTATTTTAGGGAAACACGGTACTACTGAAAATAAGACCTACTTACAGGTTTCCTTCTGAGTGAAATATAAGGCATCCCCCCCAAATTAAGGCCCCCCTAGGCTAAACATGAGAGATTTGGTCCATTGATTCTGAAAGAAATGGAGTCACAGGAAATTCAGGAATTGGATTGTTATGATGATGTTCCAGAAAATGATGACATGATTGTCATTGAATAAATGAGTAAATTCTTGATACTGTAGGATTCACAGTTTGTCTAGTTTGTGTTGACAACTACCGTACTACTGTACCATATACAGGTAATAAATTTCCTTTATTTTCATTTAACAATAAATGTGTACCATATTCTTCTTCAAGAAAAAATAAGACATCCCCTGAAAATAAGACCTAGCGCATCTTTGGGAGCAAAAATTAATATAAGACACTGTCTTATTTTCGGGGAAACAGGGTAGTAGGCCATTTTACATGTGGCAGAGTATCCTGTGAACAAGAATGGCATCAGCAGTTTAATTCACCCATAATTTATATAAAACATGTTTAATCTTAGCTCCCAAGTTCTGACAGAGGGATTGATTAGCCCCATGTAAATCTGGAGTAGAGATTGATTCAAGATTGGATACCTGAGGAGGTCCTTGAATAGAACCTTGGAACCTACCAAAGCTCTGACTAGATCATTTCCTCTATCCTCAGAGTTTTGGGGGAAAAACCTGGATTCCAAGCAAATCTGTCAAAATAGATTTTCTTCAGGAAAATGCATGTTTAAGGAGATCTGAGAGCTCTGCTTTATTCTTTAGTTTTTGATAGAGGACATGGCTTTCTCTTTAGTCATTTGAAGATAAGTCATATTTGCTGATTACAATGGAAAGACATCTACAACTTAAAGAATTGATTTTCAATATATTTGGGAATCAACATATTTTATAATAGACAGCTTGGTGTCTATTATAGCTGTACTGAGGGGGATCTTGGTCTCACAATTAAAAAAAGTCTTTATTGTTAAAAGTCTTGCATATGTCCTCTTTTTTCCCTCATTGACCTCTTCTAGCCCACCCTTGTCTGGTCTCACCTTTGAACCAGCTATATGGAATGAAACGATTTTTTAAAAACCTTACCCTTTTTACAGTGCAAGACATTATTAGATCTCAGGGTAAATTGTTTCCCCAGAATATCAGTAGTAGAAAATACATTTTTGTGTGGCCTCTGATGGTGATGGGAATTCATAATTGTCGGAACTTGGGAATTTGGCCAGGTAGTCCACTTTCCACTTGAAACTCAATGATGTGAATCACATTCCTCAAATCTGCATTTGCCATTTCCATGCGTAAAATGAAGAAACTGTGTTTTGTTTTAGTCACCATCTTTCTCATGAACGAAGAGGAAAGGAAACAATCAGAACCATAGACATAGGAAAATTTGTGTTACTGGTGTTTTATCAAGAATTAAGCCCAGAAAGATACAATTTCTAATTTTCACTATAATAAAATATTCAATTTGGAAATTGATTATTTCTTTCATTTTAAATGCTTAGAGTTGGTAAAGGCACTTAGAATCAGTTGTTTTAATTTGAGAGGGGAGCATTATCTCTTTACTTAGGGCTTTGCTGGCAATGATGATTGACATGTGTAGTCTCTCAATATGTATGTAAGTTACTGCCTAATGGTGCAATGAGGAAAGACTTTCTAAAGACTCCAAAACTCCAAACTGATCCAAAATTATTGGCCCATATATTAGCAATCTAGTTAACTAATTTGTTTTCAGGCTCATAAGAAAATGGGGAGTATAAGTTATTTAAGATTTCTGAGTAACTAAGCTATTGATAATATACATTCCTTGCTGTTTTTAGTGAGACAATTATAACCCAAAGTCATTGGGAGCCATGCTTTTCATAGTTCTTGTTTGTATTTTTCCATGATTCCCTTTGTTTTCTTTCAGATTCTTATACTCTAAAAGAGAGGATTTACAAATTTGTTTCAAAGCTTTGAATATTTTTCTACTGATTATTTAGTTGTTTTAGCAGTGTAATATGTTTGGTATATATACATTGTATGAAACATTTTAAAGACCCATAAGAATATTTACACTTGACTTAAGCATAGCTTATATTTTAAGACATGATGCTGGCAATTCCTACTACAAAGCTGATCGGGGATGAAACTTAAAGGTTCAAATCAATGGACTTAGGCATTTCTCAGCTGTTGATACGTGTGAAAAATTGCTGACAATTTGAGACAGCAAATGTTTACTGCATCAGATGAAGGTAAATGTTCTGGGTACTAACACTTTTTCCTGCAGTTTTGCTCCCTAGAGATTAGATGTTTATATCTTCTATTTGCTACTCTCAGTGTTCTGAATTTGTTGCTTTTATCCACAAACTGCAGCACTAAGGCAAAAGGTATAATGGGCATAGACTTTTTTAAAAATCCCAGTTTTAAATTGTCTTGTTTTTACGATGGTGTTCCCTATTCTCTTCCAAGTGTTTATAATAAAATGAGTGCTTGGAGAAATATCTGAATCAAACACTGCCACATTGATTTTTAATTGGTAGTGGTTATTGTTTTAGACCCGTGGTCGGCAAACTGCGGATCGTGAGCCACATGTGGCTCTTTGGCCCCTTGAGTGTGGCTCTTCCACAAAATACCATGGTCTGGGTGAGTCTATTTTGGAGAAATGGCATTAGAAGAAGTTTAAGTTGAAAAAATTTGGCTCTCAAAAGAAATTTCAATTGTTGTACTGTTGATATTTGGCTCTGTTGACTAATGAGTTTGCAAACCACCATTTTAGACCTTGAGAGAGAAAGTAGATGACATAAAAATATGAGAGACTCAGGCAACAAGACTATCCATAATATACTGTGGTGTAAAAGGGAAAATAGCCATAAAGGAACTTCAGTATGGATATTTTCATATTGCAGTACTTCAGTGATATATTACTTTATTTTTCCTTTCCGGGTGGAGATTTAATCATTTTAGCAAATCTTCCTCCATTGAAATCATCAGGGAAGGGTTGGAAAGGTAATGAGTTGGGTTTTTAGACTTATAGGGCTTAAAATAGTCTCTACGTATTTGAACATAAACAATGAATTGGATGGTGATATTTTCAAAACAAGACTGCTAAGATAAGCCAAATTATTCAGGGAACAAATTACTCTTGACTCTTGAGTCAATCAGAACAAATTACAAATTGTAATGAACTTACACAAATTCTGTTATTAATTCTCATGTGAACATGTTTTATAGCAAAATAAACTTTTTTCATTAAATGCGTGTCTATTTAAAATAACTGCACATGATTAAATACTATGCTGTCAGATCGAGATTGTTTTTGTAATACAGCTGAATTAGATATCAGTGAAGTTTGGCACTTGTTATTAATTTTAAGGCTCAAAACTAAACATATCCAACGTATCCAGTAAAATAAAACACAATATCCTCTTAAACTAGAAATCAGTTCTAATCAAGGAAAAAACATGATAAAAGTCCATTTCTATTCATTGGCATTTTATTATGCTTTCTGATTTTTTATTTTATTTCACCTGGTAAAACATGAATAAAAATCTGAAAATATAAAGAAGAAGAATAAACCATTATGAGTGAAATCCTAGGCAAATTTCGCTTGTAATGATTGCATCTCCTTGTCATACTCAATAGAACATAAACTCTCTTAAAGACAGAGACTTTTTCTTAATTCAATACTAAATCCATACTATGTAGACTAGTACCCAGCACATATCAATGCTCAAAGAAGATTAGATAAATAAAAGCCCATTTAGAAATGATGGTTATTCCCCATTTCAAAAGATATTAAATAGCCTGTATATTGAATTCTTGAATAGTTATAACCATCAGTATATTCTAAACCTAAATGTTTATATTTTACATAGATTAACAGCATTTATAAAACATAGAAAATCTTCAGTAGTTAAAAATAACTATTATAACAATAATGATAACAATGACAATGGGGGTGGGGGCATATGTGGGGAGAGGGTTTGGGGTGAGAGTGGGGAGATGAGGAAAATTATGTGATACCACAATCAATTAAAAAATAAAATAAAAATAAAAAAACAAAAACAAAAATAATTAAAAACTGATCAAGACATATTGTCTATGAATTTTTATTTAATTCCTCAGTATAGGCAGAAAATTAAAAATTGGGCCTTATACATTTTTAGATTATGATCTATGCACTTATATTTATTTCTGAGTCAAAAATAATATATTCAAGGCAGTTTAATAACCATTTGCCTAATATGAATTAATCATCAGAAAATTGGCATATTCTACTTTATTGTTTAGTGTCTAAACCACCAACACTAGTATAACTCAGTCTTAATTGAGGCTTCAATTAAATCTTAATGAATCCAGAAATTTTTCCTCTATCAGATTTAGAACTAAAGTGTCTGTAAACACATTTCTAATGTTTACTTAGTGGCCAGTAGCTAGAATGCACTAAAGTTTGACAAATTTATTTATTATTTCAAAATTTAATGAATACTATTTTGTGCATGGTCCTGAGTGAATTTATATAAATGTATATTAAATAATTCCAGCCAATGAGATGAATGGTACTGGGCTTTAAAAATTTGCATTAGTTATAAACTTTTAATTTGGCTTTCTGTATAGAATCCAGCATGTGCTTGATACTGGCAGAGCTCTGTAGTAACAAACCGGGGTCACCAGCTGGAAACAGTCCTCCAAGATCATAGCCAGAGCTGTCACACACAATAGAGAGGATTGGCAAGGTTTAGAGAATTTTGAGATAAAATGGAAGGAAGGACTTTGGACTTTGACTATTCAAAAAAGCAGCGGCATACTTCTGAAGGAAGAAGAAGAAAAAATTTGCTTACTATCATCTTTAGCATTTACTACACAACAATTTATATTTCTTTTGTTAATCGATGCTCTATGCCATAGAGTCTATGGGGTCACAGTCTTCCTTGATGGGCCATTGCAAAGTTGTATATTCCCCACATCCCATGTTTATTAGTCCTCCTGTTTGGAACCAGACCTGCCAGAGTATTTCTTATTTACAAAGATGGGGGCATTTTTGTTAGAACAGTGCACACAGATTCGTGAGAGCATTTATTGCCAGATGGTAGAGTTGTGACAGAAGGCCGAGTGCTTTCAGGCATAGAGAAGGAATGCCAATGAAATCTCCTTTGGAATTTTCTTCATGTCCAGAGGATTAACTAAGACAATAGCAAGCCCATATACTGCTTTGTGGGGACCGATGGAGGAGTGAACAGATGTTCATATTCAAAGCTCTCTGGCTTAAGTTCTGGCTTTGGGACTAAGAATGGGCCAAGAAAGAGCCAATGTTGTACCAGCAGGGGAGAACATTCTGGCTTTTCTCCTAACAGCCTCAAGAGGAATATGTATTATTAATACTCTTATTTTTATATCTTTAGAATCAATTCATTGGTTTACACTTCCCTATTGGTGCACACTTTTTGGCATTTATGGTGGTAGTGATGGAAAGTGGGAAGATTCTACATTTTATTTTCAGGCAATTTCCAGGCATTATCTCTTTTAACTCTTAGAAACATATTTTAAGGAAGATATTACTTTAATATTTAATAGCTGAGCAAACTGAAACTTAGAGAGGTAACACACACTGCTGAGGAGAGGGCAGAGAGTCAGGAAGCCATTAGTCATAAACTAAGCACTGCTGGGAGTTACACTGCCTGGCTAGACTCAAATATGAACACAGATCTCGTGGCATTGGGCAAGGTTCACTACTTCTTAAAGTATCATTCTTTCCACCTATTAAATAGGAATAATAAAGTACTTTTCTTAAAGGGCTATTATAAAGGTAAAATGGGACAAGACATATAAGCACAAGGAAGGTTATTAAAGCGACAAAATAAGGAATCAAAACCATGTAAATGTTTTAGGATATCACTTCTGTTTTCTATTAGAGTTTGAGGCCTTAGACCAATCAGGTACACTTATGAGAACCCAATGAATTTTCATAGCTCGTCATAAGGTAGTATATTTTGAGTAAGCCTAGGTAATATGTCAGAATCTAAATTTACAAGGCAAATAAAATGTTTGTTACAAAAGTACACACTCAGGTGTGTGCAAATACATTAGTGCTCATGTGACATTTACCAAATGGTTCATTTTGTAGTAAGCCAAGTTTTAAACTTTGGGAAAGCATCTATTGTCTTTGAAATACTGCCTATGTGAGGCAACCCACCGCACAGACAAGGGAGGAGAAATATTTTAAAAATGTATAAATTTCTAATTTGTCATTTAGTTTTATAGAACAATTAAGAACATTGGCTTTAGGATTCGATGAATGTGTGTTTAAGTTTTTGCTTTTAAATTTTAGCTCTCTGACCTTGGGCAAGTTGCTTAATCTTTTTAAGCCCCAGTTTTCTCATTTGCAAAGTGATGATAATACCTACCCCCATAGGTTTTTTGTTGTTGTGAGCATTGAATAAAAGTTGATGTTAAATGTTTGTATTCAAGGTACACAGGAGTGTGGCTAGCTGGAAGCTTCCCCAATTCCAATCTGTAAGGCTTTCTGAAACCTCACTGTCATACATCAGAAATACGACTTACTAATTTGAGTCCATGTGTCATTTCATATTTTTGATATGAAAATTGGTCCTTCTCCCATGGATCAAATCAGAGCCCAGGGGTTCCATAAAAATTAAGTGAATTTCTTTGGTCACAATTATCTAACCTTTCTCTATTTCATAGTGTGTGTGTGTCTATACTAGTATATGTGTGTGTAAGAGAGAGGAAGAGAGCCTCCTTAAACAGTAATTCAGAATCTGTGTGCAAGCTGTATTGCTACCAGAACAAACACCATACAATAAGTAAATTTATATTGTTTTGCGCCATATTTAAATTTCATGAACTTGTGCTGTGTTCCAACTCTCTTCATTTGATCCTCACAATATTCAGTGAGTTACTTGCTGTAATTATTTCCATTTCACAACAGAAAAATTGAAGATTAGAGAGGTTAAATAACTCTTCGGAGATTATGCAGCCAAGAAGTTGCAAAGACCAAATTTAAACCTAGATACTATGTTCAAAATCTTACGTTCTTTATTATCATGATATCAGTGGTGCTATGTACTAAGATTTAATTTGGTACATAAATTGTAAGCCCTTTCTAAGAAGTTCTCTGGTTAAAATTATTGCAAACTAGAGTATAGGAGTTACAAAAAAAAAAAAAAAAAGGGGGGGGGGATGTTTTATAACATATTTTTAACGGATTGTGCTTCAGTTCACACATTTCTGTATATATTTTTTTGAGTATTATCTTGTGTTTTAATTTCCTTTTTTATTTTGATCTAATGTAGGTTCACATGCAGTTTTAAGAAATGATACAGAGAGAGCTCTGCACCCTTTCCCCACTTTCCCCAATGATAACATCTTCTAAGCTATAGTACAGTATCACAACCAGGATAGTGACATTGATACCATCCACTTATTCACATTTCCTCCTTTTTTACTTGTACTTATTTGCATGTGTCTGTTTAGTTCTGCCACATGCAATTTTATCATGTGTAGGTTTTGTGTATTCACCCCTACACTTAAGATACACAGCCTATTTACCATATATATCCATCATGTTGCCTTTCTCTATTCATATAATACACCTCAACCCTACCTCAACCTCTTTTCCCTGCTATCCCCTACTCCTGCCAATTACTAATCTATTCTCTGTTTCTAAAATATTTTGAAAAAATAAGTAAGTAAATAAAAGAGTTTGGGATTGTTATATACAATAAATAGAAATCTATCATAATAATCTTTTGGGATTAAATTTTTTTCCACTCAACATACTTCACTCAAGATTAGTATATAAAAAAGCAATTGAAAAAAAAAGCAATTGAGGTTTTGTGTGTTTTTCTTGTATCCTGCTAACATGCTGAACTTGTTTAATTACATTATAAGATATTTGTTTTAGTAGATTTATTGGATTTTCTACATAGACTATCATGATTTCTACAGTAGGGACAGTTTTATTTCTTGCTTTTCAATCTGTATGTCTTTTTATTAATTTATAAAACCATATATTAGTAATTTAAAAAATATTTATTTTCTAGACTTTATTAAAATAGTTGTTTTTATTTCAAGTTTTGGAGAACACAAATTCATGTTTATTTTGTCTTCTGACCCTCAACTCATGGTGGATTATTTTTTTGTGCACTTTAATAGTTCTATATCATGAACTCATTTTAAGCACAAAAAATATTCTCCCCTAACAAAGGTAAATATGACAAATTTTTGGGAAACATTTTTTTGGAATGATTTTGAATTGGCTTTTGTTAGGAGCATTCGGTGCATTTCTTGCCTTTTTTCAAATTTCAAAATAATTTGTTGGCTTTATATTTCTCTGTGCCACTGTTGCACTGCAGATTTTGACTATAAACTGGTGGGAAATATACATGCAACTTCTCCCAGAAGAATTGTTTTTTTCCCTTTCATATCTAGGACAAACCTAACTTGTCTTAGTTTGGCTTACTCAGGAGATCCCAAGGTAAGGATTCAAATCTAAGCAGTTAAGACCAGCTGGCATGACTCAATGGTTGAGCATTGTCCTATGAACCAAGGGGTCACAATTTAGTTCCCAGTTGGGGCACATATCTGGGTTGAGTGCTTGGTTCGCAGTGTGGGGCATGCAGGAGGCTTTTCTCTCATCACTGACATTTCTATCTCTCTTTCACTCTCCTGTCCTCTCTGAAATCAATAAAATAATATATTTTTAAAAATCCAAGCAGTTAATTTGGGAAGTTATCCTAGATAATACCAATTGGGGCCTGGTCAAAATGAGACAAAAAAGGGAAGAAAACCATCAAAGGTTGACTGACAACTGTAAGTGGTATTGTGTTTTTATTTCCAATTTCTCACTTTTAGTATAAAGATTGGGTTATTAGTGTGGGCAACTGGAGCATAACCCTGCTGGAGATAGCATAACCTATACCAGAGTTACCCCCAAAAAGGAGTTACCCCATCATTGGTACATTCTCTCCAATACTTTAAGCTTGCTCTATATATGCACCAAACCAAAAATCCATACCAGTTCTTCAGACACATTTTATTAGAGTCTCAGTTATTGGCTGTCAGCATTCTTATCATTTCCATGGGTCAATGGGTTGAGTAATGAGTGTTTCTCACGCTGAACTTATTGCCTTCCAGGATTCAGTGATCTTCAGAGAGTTGAGTTCTGATCCCCTACCTGATCTGGCCTAAGGCCTGCCCTCCTGCCCTGTGAGGGTGTTCAACCCCAAGGCTCTAGCCACTGTCAGCTCCAGTAATACCCACTGCTCTGTTTTCAGCTTCCTGTTTGCTCTTGGCACCTTGATATTTGTTTTTGTGTTGTGTATTCTGCTGGAATTTGAAGACAACTCTTTTGAAAAGCTACACAGTATACTGTGGCATGGGTGCACCCTTATTAAAATCTTTTGCTTAGTGATGGACATTATTTGTGTGTGTGGTTAGGTTTTTGTTTGTTTTTTTGCACTATAAACTTACTTGCTGTAAACTTCCTTTTATATGTATATTTTGTAGTAGTGCATTTATCTATGGGATAAGGCCCCAGAAATGATAGAACATCTCAGAAGTTTTAAGTTCTGATTGATTCTTTATTGCATTCCAAAAAGGCTGAGGTAATTTATATTTCCACCATCATTAATACTGGTAGAAAGATTTATCAATCTTACAAAGACCAGTCAGAAATTAGAATCTTTTTCTCAAAGCATTAATACTTTAATTCTCTAGTTTCTCATCAATGAAGAGAATTTTGTCATTTATTTAAACAGAAAATAAATTGTATGATAATAAAATCAAAGCACAAAGACTGAACAATAAATCTGCAGACTTTGTGTCTGCGCAAACCAGGAAAGTTGAGATTAAATGCACTATCATTTATACCTGAACCACAGAAAAAGAAATAATAGATTCTCACTTCCAACTAAAACTAACTCCATCCAAGGAAAGTTATTACTTCTTAGCTTCCTGGTTAATGAGGGGTCATTCAGGTGCTTGGTATGAATCCGTAGGGAGCCATAACCTGGGGTTATAGCAGCCCGGAGACATCAGTATGGTGATTAGGACATGCTCATGAAATCAGATGAAGGAACTGCTTCCTTGGAATTTGAAAAATTCTGCCTGTTAAAATGTAGTGTCAAAGTTATCTTGGGGATGCTTGAGTTCACAGGTTTCTGGCACAGTCGACTGGACAGGCTTCTCTAAAACCAGCCTGGTTTATCTCTGTTAAAATGAGCTTCTATTTCTGACACATTCTAACTGACAAATATCTGCTGAGCTCTATGTGGCCATGGCTTCTGCATTTGCAGTGTTTCTCTGTGAACTGAGACACTTTAAGAAAAAAAAAAAAAAGGCAACTCTGATGGGAGTACTATTTCTTTCCATTAAAATACAATTCCCATAAAACTTATTTTTACATATAAAAATAAGACAATCTGATTTGAGTGAAGTTTAATTGTCAAATCACCATTTAAGTCTTCACATTTTGAATTTATCATTTTAAAAGCAGTGGCTGCACTGAAATTTATTTTGATGTTATTTGTAGAAAGAAGATTGGCTAAACATATCAATATAAAGATTTCAAAGGAAATAGTTAAAACTACCAGAGAGAATGATTTTCAAGCACCATAAGAATATTTTATGTAGCATCCTAATAAAATACATGCTAATTGTAAATCTTTTCCTACATAACACTTGGTAACCCTCTTTCTAATTCTTGTAAATGCATGAAACTTTAAGAAAAAGTTTTTTCTTTTCCAAAATATAAATTCCATTTTATTAGTTAAGCATAACTTTTCACTAATGAATTTTATATGCAGTTTTATTTACTCATTTATATTTATTTGTGGTGTGTCCAGAAATTGTTAGAAGTGTTTTTTGGCTTCTAGAAGAATACTTTATGTATGTCCAGATAGAGTTCTTAACAATTCAGTCAGTCTCTTCGTGTGTGTGCAGGGACAGAAAGGGATGTTTGGTGAGAAGAATTTTATATCTCCTAATGGTCTAACTTCTCTTGAAAAATTCGTGCAGAGTCATCTGCTTTTTTTTCCCTAGTGGAAGAGGAGGGGACTTACAATGATTTTTAGTTTATGGAGAGGATCCTCTGTTTGTCATGGCCCATTTGTTTTGATTCAGTCAAATTCAGCCTTCACTAGGGAGATGTCTTGTTCATTGCACCAGCAAACAAGTCTTTATCCACTAAACTTCTATAATAATTATTTTATATATTTCTCAGCATGTATCATATAGCGAATAACATCATAGCTATTGATGTGAACTCTTGAGGTGAGCCCATATTAAACATTTTTATACTCACCCGTTCTCAAAAGTAATGTTATCAGCATGAGATTTTGCATGCAGTTAGTGAAAAATAAAGGCAAGCTCATTGAAATTGCCAGGTGATATATATACTTCTTGGAGATGGGGAGGGTGTGTGGGAAGCAACATGGGGCCAAGCTAATGAGAAGAAATAACTTGCAGAAAGCTGCACAATAAGAAGATCATGTCACACAGGTTATAAATTACACATCTCATAAGTTTAATAACTAAAAAGGTGACATTTGAGCAAATACCTGCATGGGGTAAGGAAGTATTGTACAAGCATGTTCTTTACCCATCTAATCAACTGAGCTGTTTATTGTGTCAGTTGCTAGACTAAGTTTTGGTGGTAAAATGGTAAGAGCATATCCCGTCCTACTTTCTTCAAACTAGTGGGAGAGGCAAAATTAAGCAAATATCATAAATGAATGTAAGTTAAAACCGAGATAAGTGCTCTAAAGGAATGTGAGTGATGCCTTAAGAATGCATGAATGAGAAACTTTGCCTTAATTTCAAAGGGTAGGCATCCTGAAATTAACATTTCAGGTTGCCTTGACAAAACAGTGTTTGAGCCAAGATCTAAAGGATGAGTCGAAATGGACTAGATAGAGGGGCTTGTGGTTGGGATACAGAGGTGAAGAGTATTTCAGATGAAAGACCATAATGGGCACAGAGCCAGAGGCAGAGTGACCGGTTGTTGGGGGGAAACTAAGAGAAGAAGGCGGCATATGTATGGAGTCCAGAGGGTTAGGGACATTGTGGTATGAGGTATGGTCTGTGAGGATGGCCTGAGGCCCAGCCAGGCAGGCTCACAGTCTTTATTGCTACTAATGTTAGCGTTTTCAAAGCACACCCATGTCTGTTTTCTTATTTTATTTTTCGCATCACCCATGTGATATAGGTGGGCAGGATGCGTACAGTTGACAGATGGAGTCTGAGATTCGAGATATATTTTGAATCCTCATAATCAGTTAATGAAGTTGCTAAAAACAACTAAATAATTTGTATGTGTTCTATTCCCAGGGATTTTTCTCCCAGGCTATGGTGAATATTAAATTTTGGGTATAGTGTCTGTCCCTTCTTTCCTTGATCATGGTCATGATAGTTGATTTTTACACCTAAAACAGATATGTAAAATTGGTGTAGTTTTGAGCTGGCAGAGGATTTCAAATCCTGGTCTTTTTGTCTGGTGCTTCTGGCTTAATGCTAAACCCTTACGGGACAATATCATATTACGTTGCATATTCATAAATTCAGAATGAAATGCTTCACAAAATTGGTGTTTTATAGTACTCCATTTTATGTTGTGATGACATTTTAATACAACTGTTCATATTCTTTCATGTATTAGGAACTTTTCTTTTTATCCTTTAGAATATTCCCTTTATGTCAGTTTATGCAAAAATGTCAGTGGCGTTGCCTGCAATGTACACTGAAAATTTATACAAATACAAAATATATTCAAGAACTGGTAGAAATATTGGGAGAAAGTCTACAAAAGGGTTCAACAAAACCTACAGGTGTTAATCTTTTGTTGCAGATAAGAATTTCTTAAAAACTACTTCCCTGAAAAAATTTTATAATAAATTGTCATTTCCAACTTAATATAGAGATTTTTTTATTTTTTTATTTTTTTTTTATGTAGCTAGTTAAGAGGAATTTCTCACTCCCTTAATACCAACTAGCAATTCTGTATGGCATTGTTCAAAAGTTATTGGCAATCATTATATTGAATTTACATTCTCTTTAAATAGTGATTGCTCAGAGTAAAAGATACAATAATACTGCCATATTTAGTGTGTGACTTTACTATATTATTAAAGTTTCAACTATGTATTTCTCTTTTTATAATAAAGATGATTACAGTTCTTTTGGTAACACATTTTGTAAAGATTGTAAGGAAAAAAAAAAGAATCTCTGACCTTTTTCTTTCTAATGATTTCAGTATCATACCAATTTCTCCTTTCTTAGAAGGTGCTCCATAAATAATTTATATTCCCTTTTACTTTTGATCTATGCATTCATTCTCCCACAACTAAATGGTCATTTCCTCTGATTCCTCAAGTTCTGATATACAACCTCACCTCATTCTCCAAGTGAATCCTGAAATTATTCTGTAAATATAGCTCTGTTGCTTCTAACTTCTTTCTAAAATATCTGTCATTATCTATACTCTAGCTTCAGAGGAATCTGTGACAAGCCTGAAACCCAAGATTATAAAATGACTCTGCACCATAGAAAGGGGATAAGAAGATAAAGGAAATAAAAGAAATTAAGAGGAATTAAGAGAAAATGAAGGAAACAGGAGGGTAAAGGAAAATCCTAACCAGAAGAGAGGAAGGCGGATCCCTACCACATTTAAAATTCCTGTGTCTTAAGTACTCTGGCAAGGATAGTGTGTTACAGTTGGCTCAGTGTTAGCGGAGAAATTTTGACTATACAAGAATAGTTAAAACTAAAACAGAAAAAAGGAAACTTACAATCAAATGTCCTTTTATGGAAATAAAAAAAAATAGTATTCTGGGGAATATGAGAAGGAAGAAAAGACCAGCATAAACTGTTGATGGAAAACCAATATGGAGCAGTATTTAATGAATGACTTCACTCTCTGTCTGATGGCACTGCATATCATCTGAAAAGCTTACATTCACGTATTTGTCCAATATTATATCTCTTTATCTTTATTATGTCAGTCTCAAAAGAGATGAGAGGACTCAGGATGTCCTGTTGATGTTCACATATGACACCTGGATATGAGAAATACCCCAACTATTCTAGTGAAACTGTTCTGGGCCCTGGTAGAAGTGAGGTGACATTCTTCTTCACCCTAGATTATAGAACTCTAATACTATCCATCTAGGAACTCTGTCTGCCTAAATATTGAATCCTGTCACGGTCCACAAGCTGTAGCCCAAAATAAAGGCAATATTTCCCTTTCTGTCTCTTATCCAGTATTCTTGTCTTCTGATTAAAAAAAAAATCTGCAGAAAAGTACTAGACAAGTTCTAGGGAAGATATACCTTTATTCTGTGATACTTTAGTTTGAAAATCGTGTTTATCAAGAAATCCCATACATTTAGGCTATGTAATGCTTATACTGAAAAACTACAGAAACAATTTATAAAGAGAGAGCTATGATCCCATGGTCAGATATGCTAAAGACAAAAGACTCAAGAGTCATAGAAAACTATGAGTCTATCTCTATTTTGCTTATTCATTAGATTCTACATGTGAGTACTTGTGTTTCTCTGCTGGCTTATTTCACTTAGCATAGTGCTCCCCAGGTTCATCCATGCTATTGCAAAGGGTAAGATTTCTTTATTTTTACCATCAAGTAGTATTTCATTGTGTAAATGTATCACAGTATTTTTTATCTACTCATCTACTGTTAGGCACTTGAACTGCTTCCAAATCTTGGCTATTGTAAATAATGCTGTAGTGGACATAGGGGTGCTCATATTGCTTCAAATTAGTGTTTTGGATTTCTTCAGATATGTGGAATCTGGTGAATAAAATGAACAAGCAAAGTAGAGACCAAATTATTGAGAGCTGGCTGACAACTTTTGGGGGAAGGCTTGGGTGTCTGGGTGGGTGGTGGGTGGTGAGTAGAGGGATAGAGCAAAAAAGGAACAGCAGGAACCCGGCCGGTTTGCTCAGTGGTTGAGCGTTGAACTATGAACCAGGAGGTCATAGTTCAATTCCTTGTCAAGGCACATGTCTGGGTTGTGGGCTTGATCCCCAATGGGTGGGGGGGCATGCAGGGGGCTGCCAATCAATGATTCTTTCTCATCATTGATGTTTCTATCTCCCTCTCCCTTCCTCTCTGAAATAAATAAAATTATATTTTAAAAAAAGAGGAGATAAAAAGGGAGAAAAAACTCATAAATGTGAATAATAGTGTGGTGATTACCAGGGGAAGAAGGTGGGGATGATGTAGCAGGGTATGGGGGATAAATAGTTATGGAAGGAGACTTGGCTTGGGGTCATGAACTCAATACAGTGTACAGTTGATAAGGTGTGGAATTGTGCACCTAAAACCTGTATACTCTTGTTAACAGTATCACCCCAATAAATTCAATAAAAAGGGGAAGATAATCACAGGTAACTACAAAACAATAACAGGTTTTTACTCTTTAACCAAAAGTGCTGTAGATACTCATTCTTTAGACATGTATTGAGTAGATTCTCTGTGTCATTTCCTGTGCTAGAGGATATGGAATAAACCAAGTGGGCCTAGAATATATTTCTGAGGATGCTTTCGGGGAAGTGCAGTGTTGTAGGTGGGTCTCTGGAAATAGTGCCAAAGATAGATTTTTGTGCTCGTGCTTTCAAGAGAAAGCTGAAAGGAAGTGAGGAAGCAGGAGAGAGAAAATAGCTAAAAGGGTGTTTTCAGGTAAAATCTAGCCTCCATCTCATTCTATGGCGAGTTCTCAACTATAAAGAGATTTGAGCTTTTGTGCTCTTCCTACCAAACTGCCACTGGCTAGCAGACAAATCAGAGGGTAGTCATAACTTCACATGTGTTTCTGGGCAACACAGCTTACATCATGCTTCTTCAGAGAAGGTAATAGGAAAACATTGTTAGTGGCAACAGACACAGTAATTGCTAAAAGGGACTCTATCGACCTTAGCATGGCACCAACAGTGTCTGCTATTATCTATAATAATAAAAGGGTAATATGTTAATTAGACTGGATGTCTTTCAGACGTCATTCCGGACATCCTTCCTGACAAAGCCGGGGCTAGGGGGAAGCCAGCTGAGGCCCCAGGTGCCTGCGGGCAGCCGGAGGAGGGAAGCCCAGGTCCTGGGTGCTGGAGGGAAGCTGGTGCCAGCAGCTGGGGGAAGGAAGCTTACTCTTGCATGAATTTTCATGCATCGGGTCTCTAGTAATTAATAAAAATGAGAAAGACATTGTGGAAACATAGGTAAGGAAACTAATTGTTTATGATTTAAGAAAAGAGAATGGGTGGAAAAATATACTCCATCTTCTTAGTGGTAGTCTGGCCAGGAGAAGAGAGGAATTGAATCTATTATTGCATACATCACAGTGCTCCCGACCAGTGATGCCCAAACATGTCTGAGTGACCACCCTCCAAACATGTTTTGCCTAGAAGGCAGGTAAGCCAGCGGATTTTTGTCACTTTCAGCTCTTAGGTTTTATGATATTGCAGAAATATATTACTCCCCTGTGTTCTTATACACAAGTAAACATATTTATTTTATGCCACGATTTCTAAACAGTATCCTAGCATTAATTATATTTAACATTTTTAGTGAAATAATGAAGGTATATCTATAACTGTTAGTAATCCTGAATTTTCCTGGAATTTTGGTTCAACAAATTGTCTAATAACTTTCATAGTCTTCAGTGAGAGGTAAATAGATTTAGGACCAAGCTAAGAACCATATAGAAAGTAGACTGGGTAATATTAGATACAACAGATAATTGAATTAGTTTTTCAAGATGACTCAGCTTCTTGTTATTTTGAGGAGGTACCTTCACTATGGAACCTCTCAATCTTGTGCCGACCATTTTCTTCAGAGAGGAAGTTTGTTATGATCGCTCCTGTAGTCTGCTCCCCATTTGGCTGGTGGCTGCCTCGGCAGCAGAGGTGGTTGTTTTGGAGTAAGCACCGAGGTTTGTGGTTTTTTGAACTTGATGGGAGCTGTTCTGATCTTCTGAGGAGACCAGCCCTGTGATGTGGCTTTGAAAGCCCATCCTGGAAGCTCAGACCATGAAGCTCTATTACTCTAGTTCCCTAATAATTCTGTAAATGGTTCAGTCACCTCTTCTGCTTAAGCCAGCCAGAATACAGTTGGTTTCACTAATTAAACCCTGACTGATAAACTTTCAGATGGAAATTTAATGATTACTAGATGTAGGGGTAGACGCTAGGCTATGATTTTAGACCTCAGGTAAAAATATTTTATTAAACACTTTACTGACAAAAATGTGGTTAGAAAAAATTTCATGCATTATACAAAAGGTAAAAATTATTTGCAAATGTATTGATTGCTTAAAATCTTATTTGATTATAAAATTAACATTTTTTTATTTTTTAAATTGATTATGGTATCACATAATTGTCCTCATCCCCCCATTCCCACCCCAAACCCCTCCCCACGTATGCCCCCACTAGTGCATTCCAGAATGGTTGGAAAGCCAGTTGCACTTCAAGTCAGCTTCTGGTGCTGTAGCGAGGCCCTGTATTGCCCTTACAGATCTCTTCATTTTGTAAAGACAAACCGTACATTAGCTGGCTCTCGTGACACATAATGAGCATCAACCAGTGGCTTGTCCACACAAGGATAGAGTTATCTTGTAGTTTTAGTAGCTACTTGTCAGTGTCAGTGACTTGATAACTTTAAATTCTGCATATATTTAAATGCTTACATTTCTGTTACTTCATAAAAATTAACTCCTATACTATGATCCCCCCCTCCTTATAATGAATAGCACATGACGTCTCTGGCTCTACAGTTAAATTCAAATAACTTGCTAGTGAATTATTTATTTCCACCGAGTCACCATAATATTGTATTCTCAGTAATATGATGAAAATAATTCCAAAGAGGGTACTTTTTAATATGTTATAAATTTCAATGTTGTTTTACAATGGATAATTTGATTTCTAAACAAAGTAAAGCTTTAAGCAAAAGCTTTCTCTTTTTAATGAAATAGGGCAATGGGAATTGGAACAGTCTTCAGTTTTTAAAATAAAGCTTAAGGAATTATTTGAAGTTTTGAAATGTGTCATATAATGTATGTCCTTAGAATATGCCACATGAAATTACAATAACAAAAATGTGTCAGTATGCTTGGTGCAATATTGCCAGTGACTTTATTCCATTTCAGAAGAGTAAGGTTTCTTATCTCTTGGGGTAATGATATATGTATGTTTATAAGGAGATCTGCAAAACTTGACTTCATGTTTCTAAAGGGTTATCAACTGTCACTCACCCAAATGAGAAACTACAGTATTGCCCCTGCTCTCTGATAAAAAGAACAGTTTGCCCAAGGGAAAAATTACTGCTATGTAATTAAATATAATCTTGGAAATGAACATAGTGCCTAGAGTATTGAGTCGTAAGTCATGTCTTTAAGGGTCACTGATGTAATGACTGATACTGTGTGTCATACCTGATTCACTTGCAATGGTTGGAGATCATGAAAATCAGTGCACTGGGTGGCTTGGTTATTTTATGGTTAAAGCCAAAGCAATTAGTCAGTATCATTTTTTATCACTTTATTTATTAGCATACAATTTAGTGTTTGCTAGTAAAGAACCTAGAAAATAGACTATTATTGTTTTTTTTTGGCCCCCTTAATAGAATTGGTTTGTATCCATAGTGACCTAGTGAAACAATGAATTTTAAAATTTAAATATCACTTTCTTGATAGTAATGATTATTAAAGTTACACTAAAGTAAATCCCAGTTTTAAAAGATAGAATATTTTATACTTTATGTTTTTCTTTCTAATTTTCTCTCTATAATAATTCTGTGAGATAGGACAAGATCTCATTGTCTCTATTATAGAGACGAGAAAACTGAAGTTAGGTAGACCTGCTAGACATTGCGAAGTCCTATGACAGAAAAGGGAAGGAGAAATAAGCGAAACATATGAGTTTTCAAAAGCTACATCTCTATTTGCCACTTACTGATCTTAAACTTTTGAGTCTCTGCTAGAGAATTTTAAATTCACTGAGAAAGGAAACTACTACCTATTAATACATTATAATATCTTTATATGCATAGGCAGCTTAGCTAATAACTCATTTGATAAACATCTATTAGGCACATTTGTATACAAGAGTGATTCTCAGAGATAGAGTATGGGAAGTATCAGAATTCCATGGGTATCTTTTTAAATATACACATACTTGAAGTTATGCCTTCCTGGGGAAGGTGCATACTTCAGTCAGCTCAGGCTGCCATAATGAAATACATAGACTGAGCGTCTTAAATAACAAACATTTATTTCTCATACTTCTGAAGGCTAGTAGATCTAAGACCAAGCTGTGGGCAGATTCAGTGTCTGATGAGACTCTCTTCCTGGTTTGTAGATGGCTGCCTTTTTGCCATACCCTCACAGGAACAGAAAGAGAGAGGGCTATGTCTCTTTTCTTCTTCTCATAAAGGCACTAAGCCCATCCTAAGGGTCACACTCTCATTACCTCATCGAACTCTTACTATCTCCTAAAGCCTCCATCTCCACCTTCACCATAGGGATAAGGAGGACACAGATATTCAGACCACAGCAGGGTTGTTTTACCCAGTGTGCAACTGTCTTTAGGTGAAGGTAAGTGAGAACCAGACAAATGTGAACCAGTGAACCCTCATGGCTTCCCACATTTGGCTTATCAGCAGAAACAGGTGATTCTGTAGACTAGAGAATCACTGGGATATAGATGTAGCCTATTGTCAAACTTGAGAGAATAGTTAAAACAACATTTTAGTTATAGTGCAGTTTAAATAGTAAGACTTTAAAGTCTCAGAGAAGGAGCCATAGTTCAGAGGATCTTTAGCACCTGAAGACAACTTCTGGAATTTGATGGTTGATCTCAACTTCCCAACATTGAGTCTTTGTGTCCTCTCAAAGATCCATCCTCTGCCTCTTATGATTTCCAATAAACTTTGTTTGGATCTGTCCCCACACCAGTTCTAGCCCCAGAATCAAACTCCAGGTCAATTTGACTTGAATGAACCATGCTAAACTTTGCTCAGGTTGGAGAGAACCTTTTCAAGGGTACCATTAGTCATTTATACAAGGGGATGGTACTACTGTTAAATCTAGGACCCAGGACTTTGATTTGTCCACTGATGGAAAGTGGTGTCAACTAGTCACACAGGTATAACAGATATGGTAATGGAAATGGGGTAGCAATTCAACACAGCCATTGACATCAGGCATGGCCATCAGGTTGGCATACAGATATATTCATATTTGCAGAGAGCATAAAAAAGAGGACTACTTTAGAGAAGTCTCTCAGGAGGCCATCAAGCCTTACTCAGTCCTTAGGAAGAGAACAAAAAGAGGGTGACAGGGTCCAAGTCCTAAAGCCATTAGTGTACTTGGTAGGAGTATGCCCAAAGGAGTGGCAATAGTTTGTCCTTCACTCTAGAAGTCTACAGGCCTGCAGTCTACTGCACACACCAGACTCTCTGTGCTACTGGCATTTCAAATACCATGTCAGGCATCGAGCGTGCCACTCCCCTTCCTGAGGTCCTGGGCTACAGGAGAAAGCAGGAACTTTTGCACAAATGCCTGAGTGAAGTAGCCTTGACAAGTCCACTTGACATTTGCTTGTATCTCAACTTCTTCCCATAGTGAATACAGAGAAGGCTGTTCTAATGATAACCCTTACCCAGCAGTGCTTAACATGTGTCAGGACCTGTTCTAAGGAATGTAAATACAAAGCCTCATGTAGTTCCCAACCACAAATTTATGAGGTAGTTCTAATTATCATTTTGGAGAGGAGGAAAGCAAGACATAGAGAGGTTAAGTAACTTGCCTCAGGTCACACAGCTAGCAGATGGATTGCTGAAATTAACAGCCCAGGTAGTCCATGCTTTTCACCACTACACTATATTGCCTCTTAATTCTGTTATACTGCTGAGATGTTTAATAGGTATTACCCATTAAATTGAAAGGGTTTTGGAAATAAGATTAGAAGTGTGACTTATGCAGATCTCAGGATTGTTAATCTGTGATGGGTTAAGTGGGTTTGGTGCCGTGTCTCCAGGGGTCAGGATTCTGGAAGACATATTTTTTAAAAAGCTGTTACTAATTATTAAAACAGCCAGCTTTGTATACCTGTGTATTCATGCCAGAAGAAGTTTCATAAATAGACTGAAAAGTTGCTTTTCTGGCAGAAAGCAGTTACTAAATCTACCAATTACTTTTGCTAATGATTCAGTAAGATTCTGTTGAAATCAGAGCTAGAATTATGTTCATTGGACTAGAAATTCTCTCATTAAATTCCCAATGTTACTCATGGAATTTATTTCCATCTTTCAAGGATCCTCTTGAAGGCTCTATTCTCTAGGACATTTTCCTCTTTTCCTCAGTCTGAAGCATTCTCTCATTCACTTTTGAAATAGAAAACAACTTCAGTTTGTCATTTCACATTAAAACTTCTTCATGTGCTACCTGACAGAGTAGTAATTATTGTACATGTTTTAATAAATCCTCTATTATATCATAAACTTTGCATATCAGAAACCACATTTGCAGCCTTACAGTAAAGTCCTACAACATTCATGGCAGTCAAAGCTGTTTGTTTGTTCAATGAATGAAAAATATTTTTCATGCTTATCTGAAAATTACTTTTGATAGGTGTTTACATTCAGGTATTAATATAATTTTGTTCTATTTTTTGTATTAATGATAACATTTATTAAAGGTTAAAAACTAAATAAAGACATCTCTATCAATCAAAAGCATCAAACTGTTGACCTCTTTCTCCGACAGTGCTTCATCATTCTTGTTCATATCACATGCATATATAATTTTTTGTAGTTTTGATTATAATAAAGCTCTGCCTTTTTATATATTTAAAGATTTTTATTTTGTTAGAACAGTGTAGGCTTCATAGCAAAAAAAATTTGAGAGGAAAAATACAGATATTTTCCATATACTCTGCCCACACACCTGCATAGCCTCCCTCATTATCAATGTTGCACACCAGAGTAGTACATTTATTACAATTAATGAAACAACATTGGCAAATCATAATCATAGCATATTTATTAGCTGCATGTGGTTTCACTCAAGAGATTTTCTATACATTACTTAAGTCTTCTATTAATATTAGATACCCAAGTTGTGCCCTCGTTTTCTTAATATAATTAACACAAAAATTAAATCTATGTAATTAGCATATACATTAAAGAGTTGCAAGGCTGGGGAGAATGTGGTCAATGCTAGACTGACAAGTTATAAGAGCTCCTTGCTAAAAAACTTTTTGCTTAATTTAGTATAAATGTGGAAAAGAAAGTTAATGGAAGAAATTACATAATGACTAAATATGCTGACTGAAATATGAAAAAGTCATTTAGTAATTGATTTTTTTCTCAAATGTGAAACAAAAATGGAAAGAGGTTATTTAAATCATATTTTGTTTTATGTAAAGACATAGAGATTGAGTAAAGGTCACGGGGCTTAAGTGAGAGAAGCAATAAATAAGAGGGCTGAGAAAACTGGATCCATCAGGCAATCAATGAAAGTTGAATAGAATGGAATCTAAGCATACACCACACACACACACACACACACACACACACACACACAGAGTGTTAACTCACAAGCACAGAAAATAGCAGCTCAGTACAGGAGATTTTCCTAAGAGAAATACCTGTGCATTAAAAACCTAAAATGGCTTTTTACCCTACAAAAGTAGACAAGGAAAGGAAGAACTCTTGAGAGTTGATTTAGCTTGTCAATTCCAGAAGAGACTGAGCTGACTTCATTCACTGTCTCCTGATTTTCCCTTGATCTCCCCTTCCTCTTCTCCTTTTTCTTCCTTATTTTCTTTCTTATTCTACTAGTGAGGGCCTATCTTGTACCAGACTCTGTTCTAGGAGCTGAAGAAGCAAAGAATAAGCCAACATATACCCCTGCTCTGATGGATCATACATTCTTGTATAGGAAGTCATAAAGTAGATAAATGCATATACAAAAGAACTGGATAATTTATGATCCTGGCAAAGAAAATGGGTTTGGTGATCTGATAATGATTGATGGAGTGTGTGTGTGTGTGTGTGTGTAACATTTCAGATGAAGTCATCTGGAAAAGGTACTTTGAGTAACTAAAGATGAACTAAGATCTGGAGAATATTCATTAATAAGACATTAATAAGAAGATTAAAGGTAAAATTTTCCAGGAAAAGGACATAACAAATGCAAAGATTCAGAAGTGACTTTGGGGGCTTGGAAAACCCAGTGTGGCAGGAGTATGGCAAGCTGCACTTGGAGAAAATTTCTGTTTTCTGGGGCAGGAAAAACTAGACACCTTAGTAAGAATCAGAGACTGTATTCAAAGCAAGACAAAATGAGAAGGTTTTAAAGAACTTGAGATGGTTAATGGAATAATTGGAGCAGAGCATGGTTTTTCTATTCTTTACATGTGCATCATAGAGAATTTTTTCCCCACTGGAAAAAAATTAATGTTCTCAAGATGAATTAGATTACATGTTAACAGACAGGTTATTAAAGTTTGATGCCTAAACTGTTATATTTGTCATGCTGCAATAAACAGACAGAATAATGCTTGTAAAACTTAATTGTCACTAGAGAAGAATTCCTTGATGGCACATTTGATATTTAATTTAGCACGTTAATTGAAGGGTAACCCAGGCTTACATTTTAGAAAATCAATTTACCAGCCAATTTGTTAAGGCACAAAAAATGAGTCAGTTTCTGATTATGGAATGAGAAAAACACATACAAATGGTATTGTGGAGCTTCCTTGTTTTCAGATATTTGTTGGGAGCTCTTAAGAATAAAATTATCAAAAAGTATGTGTATTAAAATATATCACATTTTACATAAAAATTGATTCACTTTATGAAGGCACATTAAATCTTTTAAGTTCCTTTATGTATTTGAAGAAAAAGAGGTTGGTGTTCATAGAAAATGAGCCACAAGTAGAACAACAATCCCACTGGGAAATCTTTCGGTTGAATTTCATGTAATTTTCTTCAGCCTTTGACATTACATGGGTTGACTACAAACCATATATAATTTGAAGCACACATATGAATATTTCTTTATAACTTTTATTACTTTATTATAACCTCTTGACTAGATTACAGTGTTTTTGAAGGTAGAGAACACATTATTTCTTTTTCATAATGTTATATGGCGTCTAGACCCACGATAATATGGCAAACTTGGTAAACCAACAAATTTCACAGGGTTTTCTGTAGGTTTTGATTTGGACACTGGGATAAAATACATAGGGATGGAAAACTATGGCCCTAGAGCCCAAACTGGCCCTCAGCCTGTTTTTATTAATAAAGATTTACTGGAAAACAGTGATATTTCTTTGTTTACTTATTTTTCTCTGGGTATTTGCTGCTATAATGGCTAAAGTTGAGAAGAGACAGAACAGAAACTATATGGGCTTCAAAATATAAAATATATGGCCCTTTGCAGAAGAGGTTTGCCCATCCCTAAAATAGAATTTTTTTTGTGCCTTAGTGTGATAAAAAAATTATTTACCTACATTTCCTACTCTGTCTAAAGAATTAATTTTTACATTTGTTTCAATATAAGATGCAGTGTAAAAATCTAATTACATTCCTACGCTATAGATATCTCTATAGCGTAGGAATATGTAATGAAATATATCACATTTTACATGAAAGATTGATTCAATTTATGAATGAACATTAAATCTTTAAGATTCTTCATATTTTTGAGGAAAAATGGTCTTGAAAATGGAAGATAGATTACCCAGTAAGGTTACCACTTATTGGATAATCTTTCTTCATCATAATATAAGCTATCACATTTATTATATATCAAAGGCCTCATTAAGAGTATGATTATTACTTAACATGTGTTGAGCTTTTTATCAGTATAACTTTATTACACATAAAAATTCTATGATGTCTTACTTTATTATCTCGAATTTACAGATGAAACTGAAGCATATAGATGTTATATAACTTGTCCAAGTTTACACAGTTAAAAAGCTGTGGAGAAAGCAAATTTTATACATTTAAAAGAGATGGAAATGGCAATTATTAAATAAATTTTGAGTGAAAGTTAAGAATATATAAAATTCTTATCTACATTTTGATTATTTACTTGCTTTCTATTGTGTTAACTATATAACAAACACTTATATGGCACCAAGCTCTCTTCTAAGCACATTGTAAATACCAAGCCATCTAAACCTCACAGCAACCTTAGGAGGTAGGTATTATAGCCAACATTTTAACAGTAAGAAATTGAGGCCTGGAGGGATTAGGTGACTTACCCAACAAATAAGTGCCACAGCTGGGACTTAGAGCTGGGACTTAAACCCATGATTCTTTTATTTGTTTCCGTAATCACAGAAAAAGAGTGTATCTAAATATTTTTTTTTTTCCAAAAATGAGCTGTTGCTGACCAGTAGGGACAGCCACTAGTCAAGACTGATAGAGAATTTTAAATAGTGATGTAACTAGAAATCCCAAGAAAATTACCTGAAACAAGTCGTATTAATAAAACAACCTTGCTTTGTATTCCTCAACACTGAGTCTAGAACATGAAGTGTGCTCTACTTGGTTTAGAAAGGCATGCTTACACAATGTTACCTTACAGAAACCAGAAGAAATGGTTGTCTGTATTGCCAATCCTGAAAAGTGTCTGAAATTTATAAACATGAACTTCAATGATGAAATAATTCAATACTTTTTACAGCATCAAATATGGAATTTTTTCCAGTAAAATTCAATTTACTCTTCTCCCCTAACACTTTTTATTTTAAAACTGGTTTTGAAAGGAGCACTTCCAACTTAGTTAAGCTTTTAAGAACATCTTAAACATTCTTTAAGAGGTATAACTCCTCTCCTTGTCCTTTTTATTTGAGCATTGATGTGTCAAATATAATGAAGTGAACTTTTATACCTTACCAGAAAAATCACCCGTGGATTCTGCAGAAGCTGGATTGATTTCAACAAGCGTCCGTGTCTGAACACGGTGGTTCCTTTCCTGGATCTTGTGCCTTCGCAGTGATTACTTTAGGAAAAGCATCACTCTGGGATTCAGAACTGTTTCATGAGAGCAAACTGAGCAAAGCAGAATGATACACATTTATGTTTCTTAATTGGTTATACTTTCATGGTGGGACTTGAGTTTTTCTCCAGGAAGGCATTGGTGTTGGCCATATCCAAACTGTGTGCATAATCAGGTCAAAACTCATGTCAATAGAAGATAACAGGGGCTGAGGGGCAATTACTGAGGGAAACAAGGAACAGATCACATTTGGACAACCTGTTTAGTTTGGTCCTTTGTTCATGACTCCTTACTACCTGAGAGCCAACACCTCAATCAATTTTTAAATGGTTGGCTTCACTTAAAATTGGGTTTGAAAAAGATGATTTATTGGGTCACTGGCCAAGGACCAGCTTGAAAAGAATTTCATTTGCTAACGCTGTGCTGTTAGTGGTTGGCATGAGTGGCCCTTGTATGGGCCAAGCCAACATCTTGTTCAGATGTCGATCTTGAGTTTCTGAAATGCTGAATATTTCTTTGTTCCTGAAAGAAGAAAATATTATTGTAAATTTTCAAAAAGAATTATTTAATGTTAGATATGTCTTCAACCATGAAATGAATCACTAATGAGTTAACCCATTTACAATAAGCAGATACATGTCATTCTTTGCATTTTTTATGCCTGCTTAGGTCTGATAATAGGAAATGAATAGATAAAAATTGTGGGACCTCCGAAACCGGTTTGGCTCAGTGGTAGAGCATCGGTCTGTGGACTGAAAGGCCCCAGGTTCGATTCCAGTCAAGGGCATGTACATTGGTTGCGGGCACATCCCCGGTAGGGGGTGTGCAGGAGGCGGCTGGTTGATGTTTCTCTCTCATCGATGTTTCTAGCTCTCCCTCTCTCCCTTCCTCTCTGTAAAAAATCAATAAAAAATATTAAAAAAATCGTGGGACCATTTTTTAGTACCAGTGCTTAAAACACTAAAATGAGGTTATTTTCTTTTTAAAATTTTGTTAATCAACACTGTATTTTCATATGACAGGTGGTAAAAAGTCAGAGCACTGACTTGCTTGTCCAAATAATCATATTAGGATCATATTGTTATAGAATTAGTGCTAATAAAGTCCAAATCTCACGAAAGAATAAGGGAAGGAAAGGAAGTCTTCAGAGGTGAGTTGTCTTTTCATAAAGTTCTAAAATATTGTTAAAATGCAAGACCTCAGTAGTTTGTTCAGGGACAATATATATTTTTAAGTAATAACATTATAAATACTTGTTTGTACTCTCTGGAACCTTTGTTTATTTATGATGCAACCCAAGAGAATATTTGTGTCTGGGGAACTGATAGACATGCTAGCGTCAATATGCTTATATTTCATTAAGAATCACATCAGAGCAGCAAACCCAGAGTATTTGGAATGTTTGCTAATAATGTTAGTAATAATTCCTGGCATTTTAGTCACCAAACCAACAACAGACATTTGATGCATACTGATTCAGAAGTGATATCTGATAGAACTTTCCCCAACATTTATATACGAAAGGAAAGAAACCTGAATGCCATATCACTAAATTACATTGGGCTTTGTTTCTCCCCTTCTGTAAATATGTTCATTTGGAAAAGAAAGACATTTGCCACTGACTGGCTGTTTGACAGCTGTGTGAACCTGGATGCCTTTCAGAATCATAGAGTCTTCTGGGTAAAAGGGGTCTTAAAGATATCTTGCCAGTCTACTCATAGGCTCCTTGAATCTCCCTTCAGCATTAGTACAAAGTAGTTGTTTATCTTCTGTTTGATTCCTTCCAATGATAGGAACCCAGTACCATTCAAGGGAACTAGGGCCATTTTCAGACAACTTCAGTAATAGAAAATTCTCCAACCACTGAGTTATTTTGTTTTTAGTTATGGAAATGTAAGAGGATATAGTGACTAACTACTGTTTTATCTCATATACTTGTAATGATAAAGTTAGGTGATGTATATAAAAAGGCAGTACATTCAGTGAAATGAGGTCTACCTGAAGGTATCATTTCTATTCTTCCAAGTGTGCTAGGTTGGATGAGGATGCACACCTACTTGCTCTCCTTCCTCAAGAAGGATTTTACTTCCCAATTTAATGATTTAGGCTTGCTCATGTGACATATTCTGATCAATGGAATATGAATAGAAGTGCCACGACTCATGTATGGCAAAAAGATTTAAGAGCCAGAATGTAGCCCCAAGTTCCCTTCCCTTTGCCATAACCATTAATATTTCAGTAAGAGGCTGCTCTCACAGCCTGAATCCTAGAGTGAAGATGACATAGGACAGACTCACAACCTATGCACAGGGACTTGTTGCATGAGTCAGAAATCAGTCTTGGTTGCTGTGAGCCACTGAGGTATTAGAATCATCACCAACTGACCTAGCCTTTAGTGATTGGTAATCATTTTCCCCAAATCTGAGTTCAGGTTTGAATTATAAGTTATATTCTTGTGGAATTCTTACCACTATGGGGTGGATAGGAAAGCCCTTTCTTCCTGCTGACTCTACTGAGCCTCTTTTCTTTTATTTAGTAGCCACTGTAGAAGGCAGGAAAGGGCTGTTTTCCTGGACTGGCCAGGTAAGAATTCAAAAACATATGGATGAACCACTGGTTTTTAATCCACTCATCTGCTGATGGGCACTTAGGCTCTTTTCAAATCTTAGCTATTGTAAATTAGCTGCTATAAACATAGGGGTGCATATATACTTTCTGATTGGTATTTCTGATTTTTTAGGATATATTCCTAGAAGTGGGATCACTGGGTCAAATGGGAGTTCCATTTTTAATTTTTTGAGGAAACTCCATACTGTTTTCTACAGTGGCTGCACCAGTCTGCATTCCCACCACCACTGTATGAGGGCTCTCTTTTCTCTACTTCCTTGCCAACACTTGTCGTTTGTTGATCTGTTGATGATAGCCATTCTGACAGGTGTGAGGTGGTACATCATTGTTGTTTTGATTTGCATCTCTTGGATGGTTATTGATTTTGAGCATTTTTTTCATATGCCTTTTGGCCTATCAGTTCACTTTAGAGGCATGCCTATTTAGGTTCTTTGCCCATTTTTAAATTGGATTATTTATCTTTTGTTAAGTTTTATGAATTCCCTATAAATTTTGGAGGTTAATCCTTTTATTGGATGTATCATTGGCAAATATGTTCTCCCACGAAAGTGGGTTCTCTTGTTATACAATGGAATACTATACAGCTGTAAAAAAGAAAGAACTCTTACCATTTGCAACATCATGGATAAATCTGGAGAGCATTATGCTAAGCAAAATAAGCCAGTCAGAGAAAGATAAATATCACATGATCTCACTCATATGTGGAATCTAGTGAACAATATAAACTGACGAACAAAATAGATCTAGAGACATAGAAGCATTGAAAAGACTGTCAAACCTCAGCGGAAAGTCAGGGGACAGAGACAAAATCAACCAATGAACTCACATGCACATATGCATCCTTGTGATCTCATGATACTTTTTTCATGCAAATTCTAAGTTATGATCCATTTACCTCTTTGTAAGTTTCAAACTGTATTTTTCTTTAATTTAGCCTTTCTCAAACTTTTCTAGCTAGCCTTTTTTTTTTTTTTAAATATATTTTTTTATTGATTTTTCACAGAGTGAAATTGAGAGGGATAGAGAGGTAGAAACGTCGATGAGAGAGAGTCATCGACCAGCTGCCTCTTGCACACCCCCCACTGGAGATGTGCCCACAACCAAGGTACGTGCCTTGACTGGAATCAAACCCGGGACCTTTCTGCAGGCCGAGGCTCTATCCACTGAGCCAAACCGGTTTCGGCTCTAACTAGCCTTTTTAGAAACTTCTTTTTTCTAGTCACCCTCCTTGAAAATGTAATACACCAGATAAACTGAACTGAACATTGTTTGTTTTGTGCTTTCTAGCAGAATATTTATTTATCACACAACCCCCATTGAATATATATTTGTGTTCTATAATGAAGAATATTAACATTTTCTTCACCTCCCAGAGCCAAAGTTTGCCTTTATTAAGAATGGATACTCTACCTGAAGAGCAAACAAATTAGAAAAGGCCAGTTTTTGAACCTTTCAGCTGCTCTGGGAAATCTCATAAAGTGTGGTTCTAAGCAGAGGTGGCTGAACTGAGCAGAGTGAGGCTCAGGAAGAGGACATGCTGTCCTCATTATAAATTAGAGAATTTTTGGAGCTGAGATGCAACATATTTTGTAGAAAAAGAAGAAGAAAGGAAAATAAAATTTAAATAATCAGTCCAGCACTATCAAAGTTGAGTGGGTAGGAGACAGCATGGATTGTGGTAGAGCAGAGAGACAATATCAATAGGTATAGCAACCACTTAATAACCATGCACTGCCTCACCTTCACTTGCATTATTTCATTCAACTCCTCCAGCAAGTTTCTGAATACTAGCATCAAATTAATTTATAGACAAAGAAACGTCCACTTAGAGAGGCTGTGAATGTGCTGGAGCTATGAAACTGAAGGGCTGAGTCAGGATGTACAGCCAAGGCTGAGACTCCAAGTCCACATTCCTCACTAGAAGGTGACAGTTACTATACTCTAGAGTAGAAAAGAGGTTTGTCTGGGAATGAGCTCACTGTTGGCAAAACAAGGAAGTCATAAAAGGATTGGTGTCATTATTTTATGCTTCATCTTTTTAGAGGATTCTGTTCCACTATTTTCTGGGTAACTAAATAGTGACTATATCTGGTATATCAAAGATATGTGTTTCATGATTGAGTGCTGAATCTTCCTAGAAATCAAATGTAATATATATTCATGACATGCTTTATATTTATTTCACAACATGCCTTTTCTATATGGTTATAACTCGTTCCATAAATTTATCCTCAATCCACTTCAACAGGGAGAAAGCAGTGTTGAGTTAGTCTCTCTTCATGTCACTTTATGCCTTTTAGCTACCCTATATTATTTTCTTATTCCAGGCTGGCCCTCATATGTATGTTGTCCAATATCTCCAGGATTGAAAATTTTAGGCCAAACTATAATTTCAGTTTCCTTGGTTAAGTTTTATATTTCTAACACTTATAATCATCCCTGGAATACAGGAGGGACTCAGTGAGTATTGAATGAACAGATGAATGATTGATTAGTAGAGGACTATTGAAGTTTCATGTCTATCTTTACCATAGCATTACTACTTAGAAATACAAATAGTAACCTAAACAACGCATTGCTGAGTGGCCACTTTGTTTTCTTTGCCCAGTGAAATGTGTGATAAACTGCAGCTATTACTATGTGTTTACATTTCTGCTTTAAGGTAGTCTAAACAAGGCCTTTAAAATCCCAGTGGGGTGTTAGTAAAGAAGTGCTAACGGTGATATATAACCTCTAGCAGTAAAGGGTCAATAGATGAAAGTTATGTCAACAAAATTTCTGGAAGACAAAAATCTAATGAAGACATGTTGGTGGATAAAACAGAGTTGAAGACATGCAGAAAGCTGCTGCATGTGAATCAATTTTGGGGGGACACAGTGGTGTGGGGGGACCAGGTCTAACTGGCCTGGGTTTGGGCTCATTTCTTTCCAACTCTGACTTTAGAAATGTCATGTTGGTAGCTTGAAAATGGCCAGGGAAGGAGGACAAATGAGGGCTTCCTCCCCCCTCCTCTTGCCCCTTTTCATTAGCTGGTTAATTAATTACCAGCACATTATTGTGAAGAATCCATAGACTATCCAAGGGTTGGGCAATCTGGTCCAAAAGGTAACAGTGAAATGAATAAGGATAATTGAAGGTCTAGAAGACCAAGTGTGCTAATTAGCCCTTACACGTTTTACCCTATTACTGCATGCTACTTGGTATTTACCTGGTATTTAGTACCTGTGAGATCAATGCAGAACTCCAGAGGTTTCTCTAAAACAGTGGTTCTCAAACCTTAGCTTGCCTTGTAATCGCCTGGAAGCTTGTTTAAACAGGTTGGTGAGCCTCACCCCTAAAGTTTCTGATTGAGCAGTTCTTGAGTGGAAAACAGAATTTACAATTCTAACAAGTTGGGGGTGCTCCTGATGTTGGTGGTCTGGGGAGCACACTTTGAGAACCAGTGCTCTAAAGAAAGTAAATGAGAACCTTAGGGTGGATGTTGGCATGGCAAACAAAGTACAGTGCTTCTCATTTTGATACCTGGCTTCCTGCTTTGCAATTTAAACTTAGCCTTCTAGGCAACAACTGATTTCCATGAGACAGCCCAGTTAGCTTAGTCATTCAGGTAAGAGGCCTCTTGAGGACCCAAAGCCAGTTGTTCTATAGCTTCCCAGAATCAACCTTATCTTTTTTTGTAGGGACCAGTCATTATATAGACATGTCTATGTAACTTCTGTTTATTCATTTTCAACTTTACAATAAACCTTTAGTCAAAATAAAGATAATGTAATTACGTTTACAAAATAAAATGTGTATGCAATCAATGTTAATGTAAAAATAGAGAAAATGGCAGAAATCAGGAGATCAAAATTGGAGATTCATGCAAAAAATAATAAAAATATTAATCTCTTTATATAGTGAACATCTGAGTGATTGTTTAAAGTTGATAGCATATATATATAATTTTCAGTACATTATTCAACTTTACCAAGATAACCAATTGAATAACTGTAAGGATGAAGGAAGAGGTATCATAAAGAAATGCATTCTCATATTTTATAGTAGAGAGTAAATATAGTTTGGTGAAAACAAATAAAGAAAAAAACATGAGCATATTATTTGGTGTTTTGGAGGTTAACAAACAGAATGAAAGATAGAATGGTTGAGAGCATTGATTTCTAAGGAGTGGATAGTTTTGGCATGGAAATTGGGGAGAACATTGATGCTTCTCATTATAAAACTTGTGCTGACCTGTAATTCAAGTGGACATACGAATGTATTGTTCTTTCTAAAAAATGTAATTTACATTAAGATGACTTCTCCTTGGTACAGGCAGTCTTGTGCATTTGTAGTTTATAGCTTAGTTTTAAAATGGACAATGGATGTACAAGACGTTTTAATTTAGGAATGCTGGCAGAAAATATGCCATTCTTTATAAACAAAACTCTGACTTGCTCACAGAATGCTTGCCTGCACTGAAATTATTTTCAGATGACTGACAATTGACTGAACAATTTTATTTTTCATCTAGCTCTTTGGGTACCTTTGGAGACTGTCACTAATAATACAAGTAAATCAAGAGGACGGTGGTTGCTTTTATGTCAGTGGTTTCTAATAGACATAAAACCACATTGCAAATGGTATTAACACTCAGATAAGCACTCTAAATTGTTTAAAAAAGAACCCTACATACTGCCAGCTTTGAGGCATGTCAATAATCTGCTGCCCTATAAACTGCCTTATGGTTTGAAGAAAAAAATGCTTTTAGTTTGACAATTTACAGTTGTGAAAAAGTGAATTCACTCTATGTCTTTCAAAGACTATAATCATCTCAGGCTTTACAAATCGTCCCATTTGTCTTACACATGGGCAGATCATATTCTTTTATTAGAATTTGACGGGGAGGCATAAAAAGCTATGAAAATGAAATTCTTACATGATATTGCATCAAATTGACTTTCAGTTGGATGAGTACATTTGCTATGGATTTTGTCCTTTAATAACAATAGATGGTTAATGAAAAAGCCACCATCTTTTATTTCTAGGTACCGAGTTCTAATATATATGTGGCTTGATGTCCTTTCTTTGCCAAAAAATGTATTTATCCATCAAATTTATGAGCTATTATGATCATGGATGAGTCAAAACACCATATCTTTAGCTTCCAAGACCCGGACACAATTATAATGATTGCTGGTTTGCATTCAAGGTGGGTGTTGTTTAACATGTAAGACCATTTACAGTGAAGATAATGAAGAAAAATTTATTAACCGAGACAGCCTGGTAGAATAGGTACTGGAAGTGGGTACTTAATTTTTTTCTATTATTTAAGATAGAACATAGAGGTACATATAGGCAATCTGAGTATATTATTAGTAACTATGCCTGGAATTACAACAGTCATATTTCCAAAGGATTTACTGGCACAAAGCAGAGAGCCTTACACAATTTACTAATTTATCAGTACAGCAGTCTGGAATAGCACTACTCCTCTCTAGAAAGTTCTGGATGGAACAACTTGGTGAAATTGCATTGAAATCCTCTAGGGCACATGTGTCAAACACAAGGCCCGCGGGCCAAATCCAGCCCGCCAGGCCTTGCAATGTGGCCCGCACCGCGCTGTCATCACTGCACTCCGCTGTCAGTTTATGACATTGTCAGTTTATGACTGTTCAGTAAACCATTCGGCCCGCGATTTAGGCTGGATTTTAGATTTTGGCCCCTTCTCTGATTGAGTTCGACACCCCTACTCTAGGGGAAATGATGAACAACATAGACTGATGAACAAGAACAGACCCAGAGACAAGGAGGCATGGATCAGACTTTGGACCTTAGAGGGAGGGGTGGGGATGAAAGGGAGAGATCAACCAAAGGACTTGAGTGCATACGAGTCTAACCAGTGGTCAAGGACAACAGGGGGGTGAGGAGGGATAGGGAATGGGAATGAGGGATGAGGACAAATATGTGATACCTTAGTTAATAAAGAAATAAAAAAAGAAATTGCATTGAAATTCTATGTAATAAAATTAATGAAAAATTCCTTGGGTTATTAATTCTTTTTTGAAAGTTCTTTTAACAAGTTTGATTTCCTAAATATGTGGAGTAAAGTGAAAAAGAAACAATGAGAAATTAAGTGTTTTTCTAGAAATTTAAAGCAGGTTTTTAGTTTAATAGTTGAAGATAATTGCTTCAATTCTTCACTCTAGTTTGAGAAAATTTTCTTTTTAGTTTTATATGGCAGTAATGTTTACAAATAAGTCTCAAAATCACTGCTTCCATTGCACTCAACTTTATTGAAGCAATGTTCTTTGTCAGCTCTCAGGAAGTATACCCAATTTCATGCTTCTTGTTGAATGAAAAGTAACTTCTACCTCTTATCTCCAGACATGCTTTTTCCAAGCTTGGGGCAATATCTCCAAAAAGATCTGGAAAAAGTAAGGGTGTAGAATATTTTTGGTATAGTTTGGGAAGGCAGCAATAGAAAACTGGCATTTAATTCCTTTTTGAATTAGATTTGTATGTGGCCTTATACAAGTCACCTAATTTCTCTCTCATTTCCCAATTTTTACATCTATACATTTTTAATGAGATGATTCCCAAGGACTCTTGATTCTAAAACTTAGAGTTTGTCAAGAAATTAGATAGTTATGTTAGTGTTGATTCTGAATATTAGTGGAGGCCATGGAAAGAAGCTTGATTTACCTCTGCCCTGTTTGTCAGTTCACAGAGGGCATGGTTGCTTTCATTTATCTGTAGTGCTTTTTAGCATTTAGTAAAACTTTTTGCACAACCCATGCCTCAGTCCATATTTAATTAGTGTACATTCAAAACCTAGTGGTTGGGGATCCAGGGAGACTTTAGTACCTGTGAGATCATTATATTGTGTATTTTCTCTATCATTAAGAAAAAAGAGCATATTTTCCATTCCCCTTTATATTTCTAAGAGAATTAAAGGACCGGTGGCATTGTGGATGAAATGGAAGTGGTGACCTGTATAATTACACTGGGGCTGGATGGAGTTAGGTCATAAACTTTCAGATCTAATTTCTGACAACAGCGCTGTAGTTACTGAGAAAGGTCTATGGATAAGACTGCTAGGAATCAAATATACAAGTGAGACGACTCTTGTGTCTCTGAATTCCTACTCCTTGTTAGGTCCAGAGCAAAGATCCTCCTCTTCCTCTTTTCCTTCTGCTCTTAATTTGTAATTTCCATGGCTCATCCCATCCCTCGGAAATAACTGAGTATGCCTGTTCCTCAAAATAGGGCATCCAAATTCAAAAGAGGGCATCCTTGTGCTCTTTTGGTCTTTATCTTAAAAATAAATAGAGCTGGATGTAAACCACCCATAATGATTTACTTCAAGAAACTATCATATAATGACTGTACGGCAGGGAGGATTCATAATAGTTTGCATAAGTCATGAATAATAAAGCAGAACAAAATGTCTCATGAGAGAAGACCAGAAATTAGATTTGCCCTGACAGTGAGAATGCCATCAAAATGTGCAGTGGCATTTGTACATGTCATACAGGTGATTATTCTGCATCTAAGTTCTGACAAGGTTTAAACTTTGTTGGGTTTAAAGAAATTCAAATGTTTAAGGAATGTGGAGATTGAATTTTGAAAGAAAATTATAGAAACAGATAATACAATTATGATTCATTGTGAATGAGTAGGAGCAAAAATGTTATGTGATAGTAGTTTAGTATTTTGGGCAACGATATGGACCACAATACACAAAGTATAAATAGTTAAGCTACTGAAGGACTTAGCTATATTTTAAAAGGATAATTATGTAGGACTGAAAGAGGGTGCTGTGTCTCTACCTGTGTATCTTCATATCCATGGATTTAATCCTATCCAAATATCAAAGTAAAAGCTAATGTATATGAGCTTAATGTAATGCAGAATGCTTTGGCTACTAGAGTGAAAGTTAAGACTATACCAAAAACAATTTTATGAAGCAGAACCAAGTTGGAGGTCCTACATTACCTGGTTTAGGGACTTATTAAGTGGCGGTAACAGGGCATGTGGATAGACATAGAGATAAGTTGAGTAGAACAGAGACACCTGAAATAGAGCCACACTTATTTGTCAGTTAATTTTCATCAAAGTTAACAAGGCAATTAAATGGGGATAGAGTAGCCTTATCAAAACTGGTGCTAGAACAATGGAATATAAGAACAATGGGAAATAATGGGTATCAGCTCTTGCCTCCTGCAGTACACACATAATCAACCAACAAAATCATAGACCTATATGTGAAAGAAAAAATTAAAAATCTTCTGGAAGAAAACAGGAGAAAATCTTACTGAACTAAAAGAAAAAAAAAGATAAATAGGAGTGCATCTAAATGAAAATCTTCTGCTCATCTAATAATGACCATCAAGAAAATAAAAAAGGCAATTCATGTATGTATAGCTCACATTTATTTCAGTGTTTAATTGTAGAACTGTTTTGGGTCTTTATTTAGGTGTTTGGTGATCTTTTTTGTGACCAGAAATATTCAGTAGGAAGTTAATTTTTGTTTATATCAATTAGTCTTTGGTAAAATTGGTTGTGTTGTATGTAGTTTCACTTAAAGTCACAATTTCCAAGGACCTATCCACACGTTAAGTGAAGACTTCAATTTAGAAGTTTTCCTTTTTTGTATGTTTAGCTTGAAATCTCAGCCTACAAAGTCTGAGAATTCTTTAGACAATAGAGTTTTGTTTAAATGTATTTCCACAAACTCATTGAGGCCTGGAAACTGCTTGTTAAAGGCTTATGTCAGAGTTACTTTTGTATTTTGTTACAGATAATCAACTGCTCAATATCTGTAAAGCATATAACCTCCTGGCATTCTGAAGTACAGAAGAAATACAAAATCTTATAACCTGGGTGGGAATAGGTTTATTGTGTTTTTTGTTTTTGTTTTTACTTCCCGTATCACCTTTTCCAGTGTGCCTTGTACAAACCGTAGCCTCAACTTTAATACCTCTTGTGTAGGAAGCTCACTACCTACAATGCTATTTCATTGCTCAAAAGCCTACATGAAAATAAAGATCCTTATTCTGGCCCTGCCTGTGTAGCTCAGTGGTTGAGCATCATCCTGTGCACCAAAAGGTCTCTGGTTCAATTCTCGGTCAGGGCATATAGCCAGGTTGTAGATTCAGTCCGCAGTCTGGTGCATGAGAGGCAACCAATTGATGTATCTCTCTTTCTCTCCTCCTTTGTTCCTCTCTCTCTAAAATCAATTTTACTTCTATAGAGAATTTCTTTAAATTCCACAAATTGACTCTAATTTTTATAAAATACCATAGGAAGCTTACATTTCTGCATTTTACTCTATCTGTAAAAGCATACGGCTCCCTACAAATTCTTTATTCCCATGTCTAGAAATTTCCTGTTCCTTTATCCTTTTATGGAACTTTTCTTCTCACAGCATAACATTCTGAATGTTTCATTATGGCAAGGACTCTAATTATCTAACTCCCACTTACTAGTTTTTAGTTTCTCCTCCTGTCATTCTGTGATACCTCTTCTATGTGCCAACAATGCTTAAAACACCCATGGTTTGCCAAATGCAATAACTTCCGTAGTGACATAGTCAGAGACATTCTTTTTCTTGAGCCCAAAGAGCTTTTCTTACCCAGTGAACCCCTATCATCTTTTAGGACTCGCTCTGGTGACACCTGCTCTAGAAGTCCCCCTAGGTCCCTTTGGGGGAGGCAAGGTTCTCCTCTCTTCACTCTTAACCATTTGCGGATACTTTTGACCAAGGTGCATTTATATGCCTCCCTTTCCAAATTGTAAACTTGAAAGCAGTGACAATGCTTTTCTTGTTGTTGTTAATCCTCACTTGAGGATATTTTTTTCCATTTACTTTTTTAAAAAAGAGTGGAAGCAAGGGAGGAAAGAGGGGGGAGGGAGGGAGGGAGAGAGGGAGGGAAGGAGAAAGAGAGAGAGAGAGAGAGAGAGAGAGAGAGAGAGAGAGAGAGAGAGAGAGAGAGAGAGAGAGAGAAGCATTATGTGAAAGAGACACATTGAATATTTGCCTCCTGCACATACCCCGATCCAGGCTGGGGAATGAACTTGAAATCCAGGTACATGCCCTTGACTGGGAATCGAACCCATGGTTTTTGGTGCACAGGCCAATGATCTAACCACTGAGCTACAGCCAGGGCTGACTATGTCTTTTTTATTGCTCTGGGTATTCCGGAGTTGTACACAACAAGTGCTCAACAAATGTCTTATGAATGCATGGACTCATGCCTCTGACTAAACAGAACAGCCTTGAACCCGTAGGTTCTCTGGTAATGACTACAATGTACTTTTGCTTATAGGCTTAAATATAACAGGACATATGGTCTCTTTTCAAGTGTCAGGGTCACTTCGTTGTCCCCCCACAAAGCTACAGGTGTCAGAGCTGAGCGCTCTGAGCCTCAGGGTTCTTGTCCTTATCTCCTCTGACCCACAAGATCACATTTATTCTTTGTACCTTATCATCTTCAGCTCTACTTTTTCTCTGTTCCCTCCCTGATTTCTGGCTCTCAGCCTTTGACATTTTTCTGACTTCAGTTTCTATTCTTGTTCGTTACTAAAGCCAGATGATGGAACCTTCCTCTCCTGAATCTAGCTCTGACCTGATTAATTCTGTCTTTGGATGCTGTCCACGCTTCAACTTGATGTTTTCTTCTCATGTCGTATTGATCTTACTGCATCGTAGTTAGTGCTAGGCAGCACATATAGTGAGATGAAGCCATGAGCCAAGATAACAATATCTGGAAACCAGTAATCATGGAAGAAGAATTCAGTGGTCAGTCTGAAATGTAAGGATTAGTGTACTAGACAGATCCAGGTACATGCCACAGTGCCGTTCCTGGTGCGTCTCATTATTTCTGCACTTTTGCTTATTCCGATTTCTTTCCTTCTGGCTTAGAAAAAAAAGATAACCTTCCCAGAGCCTCCAGCAGGGAAAAACCCAGGAAAGAAGTCATGGTTAGAACGGGAGCAGCATAAATTCCAGAAGGCTTATATGTGGTCAAAGTCCAAGCAGATGACAACTGACTGACACCTGTGGGCAGGTGCTATGCCGAATGGTGCACACTGAAGGATGAGCAATGGAGTCACGACCCCTGTCCTTGGGTTGTTTGCAGTTGAGTTGGGGGCACTGACAAAATAAGCAGTTATATCCCTTTGTGGGAACGGTTGTGATGGTGGGAGTGTAGGCTGCAGTGGGAACTATAGCAGGACACCCACACTGAGGTTTCTGCCTGTCTCAGCGCTCTGGCCAAGGATTCCAGGGGTGCTTTTTTCTCAGAAACCTCAATTCCAACACTTACATTTTCTCTCTCATGACCACTCTGAGAATCTCCCGATCCTGGGTCCCAACAAAGCCCCTTTGTCCACTTCAATCTCAGATTGCTTTGTTGGACCACATCACAACACTGCTGCTGCTCTCTCTGCCACTAATGATCCTTTTATTTATGTCACGTTCATCCCTAATGCATCACCTGAGTGGCTGCTCCATCCTGTCCCTTCCAATCAACCTCAAATCTTTCATCCTCAGCACATGACCTTATCTCTCATTTTCCTGAGCAGATTGAGGTCATCCAGCAAGAACTCCCTCTTCCCTCCACCCCTTGCTACATGCTGCAGTGCCATCCCTGCTGTGTCTCATTATCTCTGCACTTTTGCGTATCCCCCTTGCTTCCCTCCTGGCTTAGAGGAAAAGACAACCTTCCTTCACATTCCTGACCCCCCTCTCCTGTGCTTTGGCCTCACATTCCTTCTGCTGCTGGTGGATGAAACTCCCCTGTCTTTTGGTTTTTGGGGTGCCATAATGTGCATAAAGTGACCTTACCTGGGCTCCAAAGTCCCCTGCCCCTTAAGCCAGTCCTGGGAGAGGGGCAGCTGGAGTTCAGCAGAGTCAGAAACAGGGCCAGTGCCCAGAGCTTCCATTCCATGTTGCAGCCAGATGTGGTTCAGCATTCAGACCAGGCCTTACTGTCAAGCTTCTAAACTGTCTTTGTCCAGCCCCTTTCCCCATCGATAGAGCAGGGAACAGACTCGGAGTGTTAAATGCAGCTTTATGACAAAGTTGAACAAATGGCATGTCTGTACTATTTTTCTCTCTTTTCACTCCTTTCCTGGTAAATAGTGACCAGCTTATTGCAAGTCATTGCAAGAGTGTCACTTTTACATAACACTTCTGTTTCCCTCCCTCTCTTTGACAGCTTCAGTTCCTCCCTCTGCACTTGATTCTTTTCCAGTACCAGAAAGCATATATTTGGGCTGGACTCAACCTAAAAGAAATATCCCTCCTCCTCCTCCTCCTCCTCCTCCTCCTCCTCCTCCTCCTCCTCCTCCTCCTCCTCCTCTTCTTCTTCTTCTTCTTCTTCTTCTTCTTCTTCTTCTTCTTCTTCTTCTTCTCCTTTTAAAATAAGTATATTTCTTTATTTATTTCAGAGAGGAAGGGAGAGGGAGAGAGATAGAAACATCAATGATGAGAGAGAATCATTGATTGGCTGTCTCCTGTACACCCGCTTCTGAGGATCAAGCCTGAAACCTAGGTATATGCCCTTGGTAATCAAACCTGGGACGCTTCAGTCTGCAGGCTGATGCTCTGTCCATGGAGCCAAACTGGCCAGGGGTAAAAGGAATATTTTTCCCAGATCCTGAGTCTTCCCTTCTCTCTGAATCCATCATTTCCTTACTCTCATCACCAAACCCATGTGCAGGTGGAAGGTGGAAACATCTCACATTTACTTGGCAATACGTGGTAAGAAAGGGGACATTGGATTTGCGTGTTCCTCTGTTTCTTTCTAGATGTGTTTCTTTTTTTCTTCTGTTCATATTATATCATTAGCCATCAGTCCCTCTTAGTTTGTCCTGCTGTGGCAGTAAATAGCTGTCAGCAATCATTGACTCTTTTGCTTAAATGTGCAGGCACAAGGTATTGGCCACCTGCATTCAAATCCTGGCTCTACTGAGTAGTACTAGCTGGGCAGGTACTCAACCAACCCAGACTTCAGGTTACTGTTTTGTAAAGTTAGTAGAACAATAAAACCTGCCTATATGGACTGCTGTAATTATTAAATGAATCACAAATAACTCTTTAAAATCTAATGTAGCATCCTTGGGGAGCAAAATATGCCACTCTGAAACATGCCTCTTTGGCATATTGATTATATTGAGCGGGTTATTTTTAAGAAAACAGCAGAAATAGGTGAAGTTCTGAAAAGAGAGCAAGCAGAGTTATCCTTTTTGTAAGAGACATTTACATTTATAAGAGAAATCTCCATTTGTAAAGGTGCCCCCTTTTCTGTACCATAGGAGATGAATGACTCTAAATCTCAAGAAACTCTCCTCATTGGAGAAGGCAAGGACTTAGATCTGTTATCCCTAAGTGGGCACCTACCTCCTACTCCCAACATCCTTTATTTTTAGTTGGATTTGGTATTTAGGTGGTGGCTGGGACCATTTCAGAGAATTGCTCAGTTTTCCTGGAGTATACAGGGAGGTATATATGTTATTAATGATGACCAGTTAATCTCTTTCTTTAAATGTTACATTAAAACTCTACCTAGGTATCTGGAGAGCATATTAGTATATTTCATCCACAGCTAAGTGTTTTTTTTTTTTTCTTTCCCTCTACACGGGGAAACCGGTATTAACTCAAGTTAATACTAAGAAATCTATACAACCATCCAAAATTGGACTTGCAGCTTTGGCTGACAGCACTTCTTATATATACCCTTTTAAATGTAATATATTGAGCCCTTCTTTTTCTGCTGCAATCAGCCGTACACAAATGGGACTAGAGAGGGGCAGGTGAAATGCCTGTGGCTAGTTTGCAGGGAAGCTTCGGGGACAAATAGAACTGTTACATGCTGACACATTAGTACTTCTTTCAAATTTTGCAGAATTCTCTTTGTTGAGAATCAGAGGCATATTTTTAGACCTTGCATTGGTTTCCAGTCTAGTGATTTTTTTTTTATGAGAAGCTCAAAGAATATTCAGTAACAATGCTGAGCTTTGCCTTGAGAATTTAAATGTGCAAACATATGTGGACAGTAGGGGTCAGAGTTGTCTTAGATTAAGATCAGAAAACTGGTGTGGCCTATGCTCTGTTTGTTTTACCATTGTTTTTAGGTTTACAGAATAGTAGCTACATCATATGAGTTTCCTTGGGAAATTCAGTATTTGCCCACATTAAGAGGCTTATAATCTTGTCTTTCCCCCTTTTTGCACATTTGCATAACTGTCTTCAGTAATCCTTTGCACAGAAAAGAACATTTTATTCTTTCAAGCGAAGTTCTGCTTGATGGTATTCTTTTAATCACTTTAAAAACTAAAAGGAATTTTCATTAGGGACTTTTAAATTTTCTAATCAAAGTTTCTGGAAACATTTTTTGAATAAATGAGTTTCATGTTTTACACTGTGGCAAAAATTATTTCTCTCTTCTACTTTGAAGAAATGAATGAGGTTTCTAGGTTTTCCATTTTGCACTAAAACTCTAGTTGCTAGGAAATTATTTTTGAAACTTATTATTTGCCAGTGATTGGTCAGAGTAGACATGTTTACCTAAGTCTCTACACTTACTGTTATATATCATTAGAGTTCACACAGCAATGTCAACTTAACACAGTATTTGATGTAACAAATTATGTACTTAATTCATAACTTTTTGAGTAAAGATATTTGTAGGAGATCAGTGTACTAGGAAAACACAAAGGATAATAAAGCACTCATAAAGAGATGCAGTAATTGTAACTCATATTCCCAGTAAGAGTAAAAACTAGTATAATTTGAAGACTTGTTTTGGGAAGTATCTACTATACTTGATCACACCCATACTTAGCTACTCTGCTCTTAAAAATATATCCCCAAACTTGCCGATAGCAGCACTATTTACAATAGACCCAATTCATATCTGAAAATCTATCAATGTATATTATACTACTTGAGTATAAAGTGAAAAAAGGCAAATAAAGTAATGATGAGTTGTTTTATTAATAGAGCAGAGTTGGGTGGTCTCAGTGCTTGGCAGTATCTCCATACATTTTTTTTTTTGCATGGTTCAGCATGTGACCCTTAATTTGCATGCTCACAATCATTTCTTTGTGAGGTATCTTGTGTTGCCTACATCAGTGTTTTTCAACCTTTTTTGGGCAAAGGCACACTTGTTTCATGAAAAAAATCACGAGGCACACCACCATTAGAAAATGTTAAAAAATTTAACTCTGTGCCTATATTGACTATATATAAAGTAATTCTCTTGAATAGGAATCAAATAAACACAAAGAAAGTATTTTATAATTACTTTATTATGAAATATTAAGTAAACAAAATAGTGAAAAATTATAAAATTCTTGTCTTGTCTGCACCTACGGCACACCAGGCAACATCTCGCGGCACACTAGTGTGCCGCGGAACAGCGGTTGAAAAACGCTGGCCTAGATTAAGAAAAATTATTTATTTTAACTAAATTTATAGAATACTAATGAATAAATTAAGAGAGGTGCATAATTTGTAAGTAATATTCTTTTTCATTAACTAGAATATTTAAGTCTTTTGTTGAGGTAAACCCTTCTATTATTGTTAAATTAATAATTGGAAGGTGGTTTTAGTGAGTGCAAGATGAATGCACAGACAGGATAATAATAATGAGGAGTTTTTCTTTAGAATATGTTAATGCCTTATGATTTCTCTTACATCACAGAGGTTTCCCCTCCTAATTCCTGGGTTAGTGTCTCCCAGATATAGTCTCTCATTCTAGAGATGTAATGTAAATAGTGCTTCCTCTCAATTTTATGGGCTTCCTGTTTCTTATTTTAAGGTTGGCCATTTTCATTTTGATCATATCATTTCTCCCCCTCTTACCCTCCCCCACCCCCATTGACCATAGAGGACAATGCAGATAATGGAGTTTCAGACAACTGCGAATACATCTCAGTTAAACATAACTGAGATCATATCCATATCATCCTGGGAGATTCACACTTGTAATTAATGACATCCTTTGATTGCTGGTGTGTTCAAAGAGCTTTCTCAATTTCAGGTTCTTTGGAGCTAGCTTCTTTGTGGTCTCATTTAAGAATCTTTGAATTTTGAAGTAGATAAAACTACTTTATTTCTTTATAATAGAATTATTAAACTGGAAGAAACATAAAAATGCCATTGTTCTTTCCCCCTGTTCCAACTATAGTAACATAAACCAGTTCAACTAGGTGAGAATATTTTTTACTTTAAAGAAGTATTTATGAGGGAGATAATACAGTTATTTTCAAAACCTATCTCACCTTTGACCAAATCTAGAATGGAGCAGAGAGAGCAATTATAATAATTGTGTAGTATTGTTGGGAGAAACTCAGTTTCAACTTAGTTTGGAGAAGTACTTGATGATTTGAAAAATCACAGACAAATTCCCTCTTTCTACTTATAATCTTTTGTTTATCCATTTTAAAGTCAAGCAGCTATAGGGAATAGAAAACAACAGAATGAGGGATTAATTACAAACCCATGTACTGAGGTGTTGATATTTTTTAAAATACCCCTCAGAAGAGATTCTTAATTCCAGCACAAAGATCTGAGGACACACATTCATGCAATTGAGAAATACCAAGAAGAAGGATATACTTATCTTTATACAATAGAACTAACTACACGTAACGATGGAGCCCAAGTCAACAGGGGTGACGGTATTACATTTAAGCATGCTGACCTTGCCACAACTTTTACAAGAAGATATCAGACCAACAAACTAAATGTCTTGAGGATCAAGTCAGAAACACAGCAAGGTCAGGTACTCATGGTCAGAGAGCAGGCAAAAAAGGCAGGATAGATAAAATATTTGCCTTTTAGAGGATTTTGAGTAAAAACACATAACATTTCCATTAAAGTTCATGTTGATGCATGACAATGATAAAAGAAAATTGATTTTAAACATTTGAATACTTGAATACAAAACTATATTATAAAAGTGAAGAAAAAGGTTATTTTTTATTAAAAATATTTTTTAATTGATTTCAGAGAGGAAGGGAGAGGGAAAGAGAGAGAGAAACATCAATGATGAGAATCATTGATTGTCTGCCTCCTGCACGTCCACAACCTGGGAACTGAGCCCACAACCTTGGGCATAGGCCCTGACAGGGAATTAAACTGTGACCTCCTGGTTCATAAGTTGATGCTCAACCACTGAGCCACTGTGGCCAGGCAAGATTATTAAACGTATTTCTCATTGACCTGGTTACTTGGATTGGTGCCCATGATTACATGTAACATTGATTATATCAAGTGATGATATTACTTACAGAAGTGTATTTTTTATTACATCTTGAAGGAATTTCTGCTTTCATGAATGCTGGATTCCTAATTTTAGGTGCTTTTATTTAATGAAGATTCACCTCTTTCATTCATTCAGTGTCTGTTCTAAATGCTTTGCTAGACATTGTTTTGGGGGGAGGAAGGTACAAAGATGTCCAAGAAATAATGTACTTTAGGCATTTATTACTTAGTAAGTGATGTAGAATAAATTACCAACTAAGTATAGTTTAAATCCAAGTGAAATTCATGCTAAAAGAGATGCATTAGTAACTTATGCCTTATAAGAAAAAAAACAGTTTTTGTTATCAGGGAAGGCTACAGAGAGGAGGTGACATTTTACTGGGTCTTGAAAGATTAGTACTTTAGTAGTAGGAAAGAGTTCAAAGGGCATATCCTTGTCTAAGAGAACAGCAATTATAAGAACACAGAATGTTCCTGATAGGTTTTGTTCTTTACTGGTGATGTTCAGTATGGGATGAAATGTGGTAAAATGGGAGAGAGTTAACTAGGAAACAGACCAATCTTACAAAGGGAGAAGCTGGTCATTTCTCTGACAATTAACAATTGAATTTAATACTAAATCTGTCAAAATAACTGAGAAAAAATGTTCTACAAACACATTTGACCTAGAGAAAATCTCAGAGATTACCTAGTTTAATTTCTCTCTTTCTCCCTCTCAAAACAGAGGCTCATAGAGAGGTTAAGTATTTTTAGTCAAGACTATACTACCAGATTGGTTAAGTATGAAAAATGCCTGGTTACTGTAATTGGTCTGTAGCTCTTCCAACCATAGTAGGTAGGAAAGAGGCTTTTGGGCTGTGTGACAGAGTAGCGTTCCAAGGTAGAAATAATGCCCATTATAATGGTAAAGAAGGCAGTCATTTTCTTGTTTGCTAGGTTGGTGGTGGCCTAAATTTGATGCAGGTACCTCAATGTAGCAGATATGCTGGGAGATGCATTTTTTTGCTTGCCAAATTGAAGTATTCGTAGTAACCACATATTAGAACAACCACATAGTCAGATTTGTGTCCTGTAATCCATTTTTCTACAGTAGATACTTGACCAGACTTGGGCATCTGTTTCCAGTTGATCCAATTTATTTCCTGGGAGTTTAGAATTGGGAGGGCTGAGATGAAAGATCATGTTGGGTAAGGACTAGCACTGGAATCCTGAGAAGCTAAAGCCAGGTGTAAGAAGAGATAGGATTACAATAATGCAAGTAAAACAAAAATGGAGAAAAAAAGAGGAGAAATTGTGCAGAGAGAAGCAGACAAAGAGGAATGAAGTCCCAGTGGTACCCACCCCCAGCCCAGTTTCCCCTCTTCCCCAGTGATATCTAACATCACCTTTTCATGTGACATCAGTGAGATCTAACATCCATGAGTTGGTTGTATGGGTCTCTGCTGTGTGCAGGCCAAACACCTCTGATTTCAAGAATCATTTTGCTGTATGATTCTTTCAACTCCAAATTGTGAATAACCAATCCATTTCCTTTTGAGTTTTGTTTTCCAAACCTTTCTTCAAGACAAAACAAGAAACCCCTCATAAAACCTATCTTACCTATTTTGTTATTTGGGTAGAAATGCTTATTTTCTCTTTCTTTCCCCTTTGACCTGCTGAGGAAGGATTTCCTCATTCAGTCACCAAAGGACAATGGAAACTGTAGAAGTGTTCTTGAGCCTTTAGTGCACCAGACCAATGTGTATTGGGCAGAAAGGCTTGGATTGCCCGTGGACCTGAGCACAGCACTGTATCACCAACCTCCCTCCCTCATCAGTTGCAAAAATCACCCTTTGGTTGAACGAACAACTTGAAAATAGGAAGAACAGATGAGTTATTCTTAATGGTTTTCCTTTCTTCAATGCAATTAGATGTCATTAAAGGGACAGTGGCTCTTGGCAGAGATCCTAAAATGAGCCCTCTCTGTAAGAAGGAAAAAATGGGTATAGATACATTGCTGGGGCAGTAGTCTCAGAAACAACTTTCTTACACACCCGTGTTTCTGTCATGATAACGAACCATCATAAATCTTCCTACCTGGGAAGCAAATTTACATTTTTAATGAGTTCCAGACTAAACAATATATAGGAAATATATTTCAATTACAATGCACTTCTTTTTACAAAAATAAACTTAAGGATATAAGTATCTATATTTATAAATTATAAATAATTTACTTATAAATGAAAAACATGAATTTGTAAGTCATTTGTAAGACACATCACAACCACTTCCAAATCGTTTCGCCTGGGAAGCAACACATCCTATTTAGTAGAAATTGATTTGCCTGCCGCTTCTTGAAAGGACTGTTTTTGTTTTCATAAAGTTTCAGGCAAATATATACACACAAAGGAAAGTGGTTGAATTGGCCAGGATGTTCAAGACGTGCAGTAATTGGAATCAGTGTAGATTTGGAAGGACCCAATAAACAATTTAATCCAGCCTGGAAGCTCTTGGAAAGAAGGAGCCTCCATAGGCAGATTCACGGGAGTCGTGAGGATGACAGGGACACTGTATAACACAGTTGTCAACTCTGCCACTTTCACTTTAGGGAACGTTATGGCTTAATTTTCATACCGCTGTCCCTTTCTTGGCTAAAGGAATCACCCACAAGCCTCATTATCCTCATTAAACTGCAGTCACTACCTACAGATCAAGGACTACCTGCAGGCAGCTTTAATCAGGCAAAATAAAAGCCACTCAGTTCGAGGCATAGAACGCGGCAGGCCTGCTCACCAGTGCTGTTCCTAAGTGGAAGCTAACTCAGCATTTGCTCAGAATTAACCCCTCATAATTCAGCAACAGTTCCCTACGTGGGCCCCTTGTCTGCTGGATCCTGAGGTGTATGTAGAACCCTTCCTTATCTCCAGAATTCAAAGGCCAGGTTTTCCTGTCTAGCTATCTCTCTGGCCCCCTGTGCTGTAGTTGAGGCATCAGGAAAGGGGAATTAGGCTTTAAATATTGATTTCTACACCTAATATTCTTCTCCCTGTTAATTTTTTGTAGCTCAGTCTCTTCTTTCATACAATAGGAGGGCCGAGAACTGTATTGTGTAATGATGTTTTCAGTTATCTAATTGCTTTTATGGAATGGGTAAAAATGGATATCAGATAAAATGCATATATAGTGCCTAAAAATTTAGATATATGGCAAGGTTTTCAGAAAACACTAACAAATGCTTTTTGTATGAGAAAGTTGGCTTTGGGTCCTCAGAACGTCTATTGCTATTATCATTATTGAACAGTAGTTAAAAAGCATGGTCAGATTTTCATATTTGCTAATGAACAAGCACAGCAGTATTGAAAATATGTGCAAAGTACAACTGCTTTAGGCCCTGATTTAAATAATTGCTTTAGGTTTTATAGAATACCCAAGACTAATCTTGTAGACTAAGCCTGCTAAAATGAGACTTAAAAAGTACTGGCTCAGCATTTGAATTTATTTCCACCCCTCCCCCCTAAAATAATAGCTATAAATATGCAATGGCAGTTAAAAAGGGGAACATTGCTGCCCTGTAGTCTCTGTTCTTTCATAAAAGAAACATCTGCATTTTACGCCCCCAGAATCACATCTCCTAGTTGCTGAATACTGAAAAGTTGTCTTTCATTTGAGAAAATAAAAAGTTAAGATTGTACATTTATTAGCATAAAGGGAATGCATTTTAAGTTTATTCAAATCATGAAATGCTAAGAAACAGAAATTTGGATTAATTAAAAGCTACTTAGTCCTCACAGGGCTTTGGTTGGAGTATTAATGTAGCTTATTTCTACACATGTAGCTGCAACTCTTGCTGGGCCTGTCAGGGTTGCGACTATTGATAAAGTGATTTAAGAACAGAGACATGCAACTTAGACAGATCTTAGAATTTATTGCCCCAAGAAAGGTCTGTGAGTAATGGAAGAGAAATGGTGATTCCATTCACCTATCATCTTCCTTCACTAGGAGAATTAGAGTCCTAAGTGTATATGTCATAGTGTCTCAGAAAGAATATAGTGTCCCCACGTAGGGGAGTCTGGAGGACAGTGGTCTGAGCTCATCTCTGCCACAAGTCACTACACATTTTTGGATCCTGAGATTTTAAGTAGGTGATCTTTACTTTGAGTTTCTGAGAGAATGAGGTTTCCAGGTATCTAATTGCATTGTCAAACGTTGAGAGTATATTTAGAATTGAGCCCTAGCTCAAATTACTGTTATGGGTTAAATTTGTCCCCTCCAAATTCATATGTTAAAATCTTATCTCCAGTGCCTTAGGATGCACTTTATATAGAGTTAAGAGTCTTTATTGAGATAATCAAATAGGTCATTAGGATGGGCCTACTCCATGTGACTGTGTCCTAATAAAAGTGGAAATTTATATACGTTATAGATGTATGTACAGGGTGAATGCCCTGTGCACATGAACATGGCCTTCTATGAATCAAGAAGAGAGGCCTGGAACAGATCATTCCCTTCCTTCCTGCCTTCAGAAAAACCAACCCTGCCAACAACTTGATTTTGGAATTCTAGTCTCCAGAATTATGAGACAATAAATTTCTGTTGTTAAGACACTCAGATTGTGGTAATTTGCTGTGATAGTCCTAGAAAACTAATCCAGTTATTTATTAGCTGTGTGACTTGGACTAATTATTTGAAAAAATTTAAATCTTAGTCCTCCTAATATAAAATGAGAATGATAAAGACAGAATGTTTAAATGAGTTCTGGAGTGAGTCCTTGGGTTTTTACTCCAGCTCTACTGCTTAATAGGTGTATAACCTTGAGCAAGTTGCTTAACCTCTCTCTGCCTAAGTGTTTTTATTTGTGGAATGAAAGTAATAATAGTACCTATTGCATAGATTTGATGCGAGGAGTGAATGAGTTAATTAGTATAAAGCATTAAGAACTGTATCTGGTATTTGCTAAGTGCTCAATAAATGTTAGCTAATATTTTGGAGTATAAGATAGAGTGTACAAAACATGTAACATAGAGCCTGGTACATAATAAATTTTTAATAAGTGTTTATTATTGTATTAGTTTCTACTTACTAATCATCCTAAGTAGTCCTAATAGATTAAAAAGAATTTGAAAGCCGCCCCCCCCCCAATAAATGTTTTAGTCTGTTAAAATGATAAAATACAGTGACTGAAATAAAATTCCACATTATGGTTTTTATTAATATGTAAGTACTAGAGGCCTGGTGCATGAAAATTCATGCACTGGAGGTGGGGGGCGGGGGTGTCCCTCAGCCCAGCCTGCCCCCTCTAACAGTCCAGGCAACCTGGCAATCAGGGAAGGTGACGCCCCATCACACCTCTGCTGCCGCTATTGCTGGCAGCGCAGGCCTTGGCTGGCCCTGGTTACCTACACCTCAGGTGGCCCTGGACAGCTGGGCAGCTGCCATTTGAGGCTTGCCTGTGCCTTGGGCCCACCCTGGGCGGCTGGGCAGCCGACATCTGAGGCTTGCCTGTGCCTCAGGTTGGCCCTGGATGGCTGAGGCAGGCCTGGCCACACCGTGTGCCTGCCACCCCTCTGGCGGGGCTGAGGGGACTGGGTGCCACCATCTTGTGGCTGTGGGTGCCGCCATCTTTGTGATGGCATGATGGTCAATTTGCATATTCTCTTGTTATTAGATAGGATTTGTCATATTGCCAGTAAGATCTTAAAAAGCTACCATTGTTTTCACATATTCAATAATAACAACCTATTATCATTTTTGAAGATCTCATTCATGTTTTTTTGGTTTTATGTTTATTTAAATGAATATGCCATGTTTTACTTTTTTTTTTCAGTAGAGTTAGAGCAGAATTTTCTAGAGCAAATACTTCACTTAGAAAAAAATCTCCAGTAGTGTGCTAATGGGAAGATGGCTGGTTTCCTTTGCCTTTACTCTTTTAATTTTCCCTTTCTCCCTTCTCTAAAATAGTGTTAAAATTGGAAATATCTTTCTTATGGTCATACTTAATAAAATTAAGATATGAAGACTCTAGGATTCATTAAGATGACAGTCTCTCTAATTAATACAGCATAATTCACAGTAAATGACTATCAAAAAGAGGTGACTTTTGACCTGATTCAAAAGAGAACCAAAGGAGATAGCTCTTATGACTAAAAGTATTTTCTCAATTCATATTTCAGTGAAGGAATCAAAATCTCTTCTTCAGGAAGATACTTCTTACAATTCAGGCTTTTATAATTCAAAGCTCTCTTATGTTGAGAAATAGTCTGTTGGCTCTCCAGTGGGTTGCAGTGTGGCTGTTGAGCACGGGAGGGGCGCGGAGCAGCAAATCCTTATTGATTGCATATTGACTATATTATGGCTGCTGTACTGTGGAAAGAGGCCATTTCTACAATGGAGAGGAGATTGTGGTTTCCTTTTTTGTTTATTGTGTTGTTTTTCCAAACAAGGAATATAAATCAGGATTCCGGCTCGAATACTCACAGAGATAGCTGAAGAGTGTAATTGAAGGACTCTCTATAGGGGTGTGGGCAGGAATAAAGAAACCACCCAGAAACATAGGCTAGCGAAAGCGAAAAGACAGTACCACTTCTACCCTGTAAAATGTCAAGAGAGTGAGCAGGCTGCTGAACTCTTAGGAAATACAGCTCTGACAAGAATTGTGGCTGCAGACAAGAGGAATGAACGACTGCCAAATCATGTTGGCAGCAAGGGAGAGGGGGAGTACATCCTTTGACTTATTTATGTCCCTGCCTTCTGATACCTTGCCAGGCCTTCCCAGTGGTTGAACACTGGAACAGGAGAGCACGGGAGCTACTGACAGGAGTCCTTGACTTAGAAGTCAGCCTCTGAGGCAGAAAATAGGGCACGTAGAGGCTGGAAATGGATCTGGAAGGGCAAACTAAGATAAAAGGCTTGTTGTTCTAAATTAAAACTGTACCTTAAATATGAGGCACAGCTCCCTGTTAATTAGAATAATGGTGATCATCTTTCAAATATTCAAAAATGGCATTGAATTCATTCTTTTATACCCGATAATAATCTTTGGTATCTTTTGTTCAAATGTTGTTTTCTTCCTGGTAGAGGGCTATCAAATGTAAGTAAAATATTTGTCCTAACTCAGTGATTTGCGGCTTATGTAGCTGGATATATGCTCTCATTTGATCATTCACAATTTGCCTAGAAAGCTATTGATCTCAGATATAATAGTCATGGATGTATGAAAGTTGGGAGGAGCCAAAGTTAAAAATGAGGCCTTATTGAAGAGTGAACCTATGTGCTGTTTGGTAATGGATTGAGCATTAATCTTGCAATAATTAGTTCTGTTTTCTTAGTCATCCCATCAAATTAATCACTTCAGTTTTGGTGCCTTGATATTCAACTGTTGGGAGCATTTAAGCTAAGCCAACCATATGGTGGGTGGTTAAGATTATAACTCTGGAGTCCCACTGCCATTGTTTAAACTGCAGCTCAACAATGAATTAGTGTTTCAAGCGTGGGCAAGTATTTTAAAACTTAAAAATTTCTTTTATTGATTTATAAAATAGATTTAATATTATTAACCACATTATAAGGTGATTATAAGTCTTACACAGAAATCTAAATCTAAAAATATTTAACATACTGCTTGGTGCATGAGATAATCATAATGCCCAGAACCAACTGGATTTATCATTTATACAGAACTGTGACAGATATAGTTAATCAGGGTTAATATTAGGCCTATACTATTTAGTAGATGACCTTCACTAATTAGAGATTATACACACAATAGAAAACATACCTTCTTGAGGCAGCATAGACAAAAAGGATGGAGAAATTTAAAAAAAAAAGAAACAGTGATAAAAGAGAATCTCTAAAATAGGAATTTTCCTATTTTTCAGAAGTTGATTTAATTAACCACTCAATTAAAATGATATATTTAATTATAAAACTATAAACTTTTAAATAATACTTAAGATTAGACAGGTTGGAACTCTTCTCAAAACAAACCATGAGATGGGCTAGCTAGAGAATGAGAAATGACATGAAATTTTTGCCTCTAGACATGGAAAACTTGGATCCTGGTACTAGTAATACAATTACCTGGTATTTTGAAGAAAGATAATTAATTTTGATTTCCCAATGCAAGCATGTCAAACTTGCAGCCCACAGTGAATATTTTTGTAGCCCAGCCAATATAACGGTATATAAAAACGTTTTAATAAAAATTTTATCACTTAATTTTGATAATATCCTGTTTATACATAATTATTAGTAATGAACTGCAAGGTTTGCTAATGATTGATTACTATAATCATGTTGCATTCATTTCCCTTACGTGCCTTACATGCAGGTGCACCATTTCTCTCACTAATACTAGCAGTGGATATTTAGAACCCAATTGCCACATCATTTGTCTTGGACTGACTTGTTTGGTTTGCACAACAGGCAATATTTTGCTTTCGGAGAACAAGAAAAATAAGTTTATTTGCATTACACTTATTAATTTGTACAATTATTCAGTATCTAAGAAAAATATTAACTTTTATTAAAATGTTCTATTATTTTATGTTAATTACTCATTTATTTCAGCCCTTTGTATTCAGCATGTCTCTATCGAAATAAACCTACATTTCTATGAAAATTGAAGCTTTTGTTTTTCTGTGGCCCACATAAACTTAAACCTTGTTTATTTGGCCCAGGTTAGCCTTTGAGTTTTACATGCTTGGTGTAGGGTATTTGTGTATGTGTATATGTTTGTGTGTTTTATACTAATAAAAGAGAAAGATTCAAATTGATTGTATTTTGTGACGCCAACCAGCCAATCAGAAGTGAGTATGCAAATTAACCCAACAAAGATGGTGGTGCCCAGCAGTGGGGGGAGGGACGAAGGCGGTTTGCACTGCCCTAGCTGCTTTGGGCCTCTGGGCAGGGTAGGAAGGTGTAAAGGAAGCTTCAGGCAGAGCGAAGGCTGAAAGGAGGCTCCAGGGCAGAGCATAGGCTGTGCCAGTAGCCAGCGTAAGGAAGGCTCATTCTGCATAAATCTTTGTGCATTGGATGTCTAGTTATTTTAGAACTTGGGTTGATAATTTCTTCCAAAGGTAATAGGAGGACAATTTTAAAGTTCTACTTCATAAAAATGTGTAAAGTAAGCAATATATATATATATATATATATATATATATATATATATATATTTGAGATGACTCATTTCTTCCATTTTAGCTCTTTCTCCTTTCTTGTGTTCTAAACTCCCAGAAGCATACATTTGTATTACTTCAGCCCCATCTTCTATCCATTTTGTTTGTTTGTTTCTATTGGTTGTTATCTACTCAGTTAGAAATTAGGTCTTTCTTCTTGCTTAACAAGTCAAAATAAGTAAACACTAACTGCTACTTCTGGGTATTTATGATAATGATATCAATGATAGTTACCTTTTACTAAGCATTTCCTGTTTTACAGACACTATTCTTTCATATATTATTTGAATTCTTTCAACAAACTGTGAAGTAGGCTATATTATCATTTGCAATTTCATAAAGGTTGAATAGCTTGTCCAAAACTTAAGAGTTAGTACATTCCTAAACCATGATTTAAATCTGGGATTCTCCCTATGTTCTTATTCTGCCACAACAAACTAACTTAAACCACAATAACTATATATTTGGTAGTCTGATACCACACATGGTGTGGCATGTGAGTTAGCATATGGTATAGAGAATGTTTCATGTGTGGTATAGAGAATGGGGCAAAAGTAGATTTATAATTATATGTGAGATACTTTGGCCTCCCAACTCTCTCTCTCTAATATCTTACCTACTAAAAGAGAAACATGCAATTTAACCATCACTCTGCTATACCCACAGCCAATCAAAGTGACTATGCAAATTAACTCAACAAAGATGGAGGTTAATTTGCATATGCAGCTGCAGAGCAGCTAGGAGGGGCAGGACACCTGCTATGAAGGGAAGGGGGGCAGCAGAGGGAGCTACAGGAGTGGCATTCTGGACAGAAGTGAGGACTTGCTAGCTCCTGGGCGGCTGGGGATTGGGGACTTGCTAGCTCCCAGGCAGCTGGGAGTGAAGCCAAGGGAAGGAAGGCCTATTCTTGCATGAATATCATGCAACGGGCCTTTAGTATATATACATTGAAATATGAACATAGTAATAAAAAGAATGAAATCTTGCCAGTTGAGACAAGATATATGGGCCTAGAGGGTATTATGCTAAGTGAAATAAGTCAGACAGAGAAAGATAAATACCGTATGGTTTCTCAAAACAAATGAACAAACAAAACAAAACAAAGACAGATTTAGAAACAGACCAAAGGCATGGCTGGCAGAGGGGAAGTGGCTGGGAAGATGGACCAAAAAAACTGAAAAGGAAATATAGTCAATAATATTGTGATCTGTTTGCATGGTGACAGATGACTACTAGATTTAGAGGGGTGGTAACATTATAATGTATAAAAATGTTGAATCACTATATTGTACACCTGAAACTAATACAACCAATAAAATATTGTATACCAATTATAGTCAATTAAAAAAGTAAAAATGCCAGCTACATAAATTTGGCTGATAGTGTTGTTCACATCTTTACTGATCTTATGTATAATATTACTAAGAGAGGGATATTGACATAGTCAACTATAAGTGTTGAATTGTCTGTGTCTTCAATCCTGTTAGTTTTTGCTTTATGTATTTTGGAACTCAATTGTCAGTTGTGTATGTCTTATAATTTTATATTTTCCTGATGTATTAACCATTTAATTATTATGAAATTACTCTTTTTGTTTCTAGAAATGTTTCTTTAGAATTAGTATTAATATAATGTCTCCAAATATTTTATGACAACGTTTTTAGTTTGTCTTTTTCTATCCATTTACTTTCTACCTATTTGTGTGTATTCTTGACAGTATATGGTTGGATCTTGTTTCTTTATTCTGATGGATAATCTCTGCCTTTTGATTACAGTATTTTTGGCCCATTCATATTTGATATGTTTGGATTTATATCTGACATTTTATTTATTTCTCTATATGTCTCATGTAATTTCCCCCTTCACTATCTTCTTTTTTATTTGACAAATATTTTTCTGCATACTATTTTCCTTCCTCTGGTGATTTTTAAATTATATTTTAAGAGTTGTTTATGTAGTGATTGTGCTAAAGATTGTAATATACATTTTATTTTATGAGCATCTTCTTCAGGTCAACACTAATGCAAATCTGATAAAATACAGAAACTTTGTTCTGATATAGCTTTATTGTCTTCCCCTATCCTTTGTGCTACATTAACATCTATAATAATAATTAGGCCGGATGTCCTTCAGGACAAAGCCAGGGCGGTGAGTAAAGCCTGGGTCCCCGGTACTGGAGAGAAGCCGCTGCCAGCAGCCAGGGAGAGGAAAGTCTGCTTTTGCATGAATTTCATGCATCGGGCCTCTAGTATATTATACTTAAAAATGGTACAAACCTAACTATCAGTACTATAGTTATTGCTTCTTAGAAAGCTTCATTTTGTAAAGAAACTAAGAGAATAAAAGAGAAAATATATATTTATATAGTATCTTAGCTTATCAGTTCAGGAGTGGGAGGCTTCTAAACAACAAACATTTATTTCTCAGTTCTTAAAGCTGTGAAGTCCTGAATCAAGGCACTGACTTGCTTCCTTGTTCATAGAGAGCTGTCTTCTAGCTGTACCTTCACATGCAGAAGGGGCTAGGGAATCTCTCTGTGGTCTCTTCTATATGGCACTTATGCTATCCCTCTTCATTCTCATGACTTAATCACCTCCCAGAGGTGCCACCTCCTAATACCATCACATGAGGGTTAGAATCTCAGCATGTGAATTTCTGAGGTAGAACAGAGTCAGTCTATAACACACAGTCATTTGTATTTACTCACATATTTTTCATTTCTTATGTTCTTCATTTCTTCCAGTGGATTCAAATTACTCTTGGGTGTCATTTTCTTTTAGCCTGAAAGACTTTCTTTAGTTCTCATTTAGGCAGTTTGCTAGAAATGAATTACTCAGTTTTTACTTATGTATGACTGTCTTTGTTTCACCTTCATTGTTGAAGGATAGTTTTGCTTTGCTGACAGATTTCTTTTTCTCCAGCATTTTGAATATTTCATTCTTCTGCCTTCTAGCCTCCATTGTCTCTGATGAGAAGTCAGCCATTAATCATATTGTTGTTCCCCGGTGTGTCATGAATCATTGTTCTCTTCCTACTTTTAAGATTTTTTTTTCTCAAGCTGTTGGTGGCTTGACTGTGATGTGTTTAAATGTGTATTACCTCTTTGTGTTGATCTTACTTGGGTTTCTTGTAATTTTTGCATCTATGTAATGTATTTTTTTTTCATAAAATCTGGGAAATTTCCAGCAATTATTTCATTAAACAATTTTCTTATTTTCCTTCCTTCATTTCTATGACTACTATTATACATATATATTGGTACATTTGAATTTGTTCCACTGTCTTCTGAGACTTTGTTCAATCTTATTCAGACTATTTTACTTTCAGTTTTTCAGATTGCACAATTTCTTTTGCGATATCTGCATCAGTGGGAAGTTTACAGAGTAAATTTGACAATGGAGATTATTTTTTCCCCTCTTATTTTCATTTCTTCTCATCTGTTCTCTCAACATTTTAGTTTAAAGTGACAAAGCCCAATGAATTTCTGAACAGGAAATAAATTAAACAGTGAAAACACCTTCGCCCTCAAAACCCAACGTTTCTCCATAAGTGGAGTGAAAGGAATAATGTGGCTGAAATCAGTATAGCTTTGGAACAAAATTTGTCTACTCCACTCAGAAAAACCAAAACCTCACAGTTAACACGATCCATCCTCTTGAGATGGTAATTAGTGCCCATTTATTTATTTTTTAAAGCAAGTCTTTCGTGTGTGTTTGTTTTGTTCAGGAGGGATTGGTAATCTTATTTCCTACACCAAGTGGCTGATCAAATGTTCCTTCCAAAAACAAAGTCTATTTGCCCTGGGAAGAATTCCGATAAATGCAATATTCTATTCAGACAAGTCACATATCTTCTCTTGTGAATTACTTTCCTGTAATCTGTAAGTGGGGCAACAGTAGGTATCTTGTAGAGTTATTGTAAGAATTCAGTAAACTAACATATGTAAATATTTTAGAAAAGTGTTTGGCAGATAGCAAGCATTCTTGATATATTAGCCATTATTGTGATGATTATTTTAATAATATTTCTATGGTTGTCCTAGCTGGTTTTGCTCAGTGGATAGAACATCAGCCTGCGGACTGAAGGGTCCCAGATTAAATTCTGGTCAAGGGTACATGCCCTGATTGTAGGCTCGATCCTCAATAATGGGTTTGTAGAAGGCAGTTGATCAATGATTCTCTCTCATCATTGATGTTTCTATCTCTCTCTCCCTCCCTCCCTCTCCCTTCCTCTCTGAAATCAATGAAGATATATATTAAAAAAAATATTTCTATGGCGTTTTAGAACCTTAGGAATGTTCTAGCATGCCAAATGAAGTGGCACACCAGATAACTTCTCATTGTAGCCTTGGGCCAATCCCATGTCTCCAGAACTTGTGTTATCCATGGTGGGAGGATGGTTCTAATAATAAGTGCTTTGAAGAATCACCATGATGGATTTATCAGGTATGGAGTTCACAGTAGCCCATAAGTGGTGTCTATACATAGTGATAGAATCAGTCAGTGATTAAGGTCACATTTCATTTTTGTTATTTTCAAAAGAGAATAGTCAAGTCAATCATATGAAAATTTATTTTTTGTCATAAATATTGTCAATGTGATGCCTTCATCTGTCATGTCCTGATTTGTAAATGCACTACTTGTGTGATGCAATACCAAAACTAATGGATTTTGAGTTCTTATTAGCTATTTTCACTTTAGTACCACTTCCCCTTCTTTCAATAGTTACATTTAAGGAAGACTGAATTAGTTCTAGTTATCTCCAGTGTCCTGAATCAAAATTATAGCTACCATTAAAAGAAATAAACGAAGATATTAGGTAAAATGATCACAACCATCTTGACATTTTTTGACCAACTACTGTAAAATATAATCACCTTTTTGAAAACTATATCTGCTTTAAAAGCACTGAATTTATGAATCTTATGTAAAAGTTTCATCTAGAAAAAAATCAGTATCAATTCCCTTAACTAGGAAGCCCTAAATAACTGTAATTAGAGCAGTTGAAGTGGGCTTTACTATAATTCAGGTTCCCACAGAGGGCTTACTCAACCTTTATGCATAATAAACACCCATTAAAGTTGAAGTGTAATCCGTGTGTGCAAAGGGCATGGGAAAGATGCTGTCCCCGGAGATAAGACTGGTCCTTCACAGAGTAGTTCAAGACAAATGGAGGTTTAAATAAAAATCTGCCTGTCTGTCTCAGCACTTTTGTTACAATGAATGTAAGTTCTGACATTATTTTAGTACATTCAAGCCTTAGATGAAAATATGCATGTAGCATTTGAAATACTCACATTTTACTTAAATCTGTTAGTTCAAAGACAAATTACACATTTCCAGCTCATTATAAAATTTACATTGTTCAAGAATATGTGAATATTATATAAATATCTGTCTTGTTATTGCTTACATACATAAATATCTTTTATGATCATTTTAATAATTTCCTCAGCATTAAGTGGTTGGTTAAAGCAAGTGATGAATAGGTGCTAGCCACAAGCACATCAGTAAATCTTTGTTCACTGACTGCTTATTTAGAGTCTGTTTGATTTGGAATAAGTGTTTAATAATGTTGTTCTGGTCATTGTTCCACACAGTCCTAGGTAACCTGAAAGTTTCTTTGTCTTACTTTTAGGTGCTGCGAAGAAAAGAATGAGGGAAATCATGGTATTGAATAGTGGGCATAGGTAAACATTTATGATTTGCTGAGAAGTCTTGATGACTGAACCATACACCAAAAGGGAAGATACTTATTCTGACCTTTTGAATACCGATTATCAGTAATCTCTGTGACCTCTACCTGATTTTTTCTTTTCTATTCCAACATGACTAAGGAGAAGAATCCTGGAAATGCTATTTTCTGTGACTGTAGGCGACACAATTTGATTGTGAAGTTTTCTGTCTGTGATTGGGACTTCTGACTTGGTTTACAAGAGTCTTCTCAGATTTCTTTTGCTGTGCTTAGTATTTATTGCTCAGATGAGGGTGTCCTACTGACATAACATACAGTTTGCTAAAGAGTATTTTTGCTCTTTATTTATTAAAAAGTATTTTTCAAGTGTTATAATAAGTACAGGGCATAAAGTAGCCAGCATGGGTCTATCCTTTACCTCACAGTCTCTTGGTGGTTCTGGCTCATTTGCTGTGAAGAGGCTGCATCTTGGAGATGTCTGTGTGGCCTCCATTTCCATTTCTTTATGTATACTGCTGACCTTCCCTGAACAAATCTCTCTACTAACAGAATCCGTGGCTTTTGGTTATAATTTGTATTCTTGCTATTGACAGCCACTACTATCGAGTTTTATTTTATGAAAGGCACTGTGTCAAGTGCCGTGGAGGGAGCATCTCGTTTAGTCAGCACAGCACCAGGCACTGTTCTTTTCTCTATTCAACAAGAAATGAAACAAGGCTTGAAAGAGTCTAAGTACATTATTCCAGGTTACACAGGTAGAGCTGAAAGTACTACTGAAAGGCATGTTAGAGATAGGACAGGCAGTGTCAGAGAATAAAGAGGGTCAGTGAGAGAGGAATGCATATGTGAAGGGCAGAAATAGCTGCCAAGACACCAAAATGCTTTCACGGAGGATAAAGAAATGTCACAAAGAACTGGGGAGAGTGAAACGTATTTTCACAGAGAATAAAGAAATGCCACAGGATAAGGGAAGAGGAAGGCATACATTCACAGAGGATAGAGGAATGTTGTAAGATAAGGGGGAGAGACAGAGGGAGCATCACATGGACTTTGAAACTGATACTGTGTAGCAGAGTGAGCAATGAAAAAGCTCTGGGGACCCTAAATTAAAGAAGGTCCCAATTAGAAGTACAGCAAATATAAACTGGAGACAAAATGACATGAGGCAGATTTTTTAGATTGATTTTTTCCCCCTCTCATTAAGAGAGAGTGAGAGCATGTTTCTCCTTTTTTGGGGCCCCTCTCCAGGGGTTCCCTTTTGGGGAACCCTCTCTAAACAGAGATTATATATGCTTCCAATGAACTTGCACATTGTTATTAAAGACAAGAGGCCCAATGCACGAAAGTTGTGCAAAAGTAGGCCTCCCTTCCCCTGACTGCCAGCACTGGCTTCCCTCTGGCACCTGGGACCTGGGCTTCCCTCCATCCACCAGCTGGCACCCAGGACCCGAGCTTCCCTCGTAGCCCAGCTTTGTTTGGAAGGTCCTCTGGTCTAATTAACATATTGTGCTTTTATTATTATAGCTGCCTTTTAGTTTGATAATTTGTCCTTCAACTTCGTTGGACAAGGACCCACAGAAGAAAAGTCTGCACCCTGAACCCCACATTTCACTACTACAGTCTTACTCTGGAACTCAACACTTAATTATTATGATAAACTTTCTCTTACTCTCTTTTATTTTCATTGTTTACTCTAGGAATTCTTAACTGAAAGAATTGTGTGCATGGGGGATTGATTAAGGGAAATGTGTTAATGTTTTTGGATTATAAAGAGAAAATTGTAAAAAGTATGAAGATCTTCACCAGAAGACCTGGCCCCTGGTGGTAGGAGGGATTTGTCATTTGATTTGAAAGAAACTGCCCCAGGAATTTTGCTTTATCCTTTCTGGTTGAGAACCTGCAGGGAACAGTTACATTTGCTATACCTGGATGGCATTCCTCTTACTTCACTGGTGTAGGCATCTGACTTCCAGCTGGACTCTTTGCTGGTGTTTGACTTTCATAATTTTTTTTTTTTGTTCTGGGAGTCTCACTCTGTTTCCTGATACCACACCAGATGGGAGCACTATAATTTCCAGTTTGATTCCCTCTCTCCCTTCAGCTGCTCCCAAAGAGGCTGAAGGTCTTCATTCTGGGCTCTCACAGGGTCTCTTTCTGTCCACAGTATTAAAACATCTTCTATCACTTTCAATATTTCTCCCCTTGGGGCTCTAATTTTTAATAGGAGGTCAATAATTTTAGTACATCAGATTTAGGGAAAATTAGTTGCAGGGCTAAAAAGGTCCTAGAAGATATATAATAAGAAATCAATTTCTCAAATTGGTGTTTTCAAGCCACCTGTGAGCCATGTAAATAAATGTTCAATGGAAAACTAGCAAAACAGTAGGGGTTGTGCAGGAGGCAGCTGATCAATGTTTCTCTCTTATCGATGTTTCTGACTCTCTGTCCCTCTTTCTTCTGCTCTGTAAAAAAATCAATAAAATATATTTAAAAAAATAATAATTGCCCAACTACTAATTGACATGATCACCTTGTCTTAATATGAAAACTAGTTTTTGTATAGCCAAGTCTGAGGTTTGGCAACAGAAAGCTAGCTATTATGCCTATTTATACTCCCCACTACCACTCCCCACTAAAAACACTACCACCATATAATTGTTTTCCTTACCTCAGTCCCATCTTCCTCTCTTCAAATCACCCTAACTTCTATTCTATTATCTCAGCCTGAAAAGTTAGGCTAAAATTGTTTGTATGAAGTAAAAATCTTCCCAAAATCTCTTTTCTGTTCCCTTTCCTAAGGTTTGAGTTGTCCCAATCTTGCCATATATTACGCCCATTTCTCAAGGAGACCATTCATTACCCTTCTTGAATAGAGTGAAATTTAAGTTTCCCTTCAAATGTCAGGAATCCAGGATTCTGTTTGGATCAGTGACTTTGAAATGATTGCAGGTACATAAACTGCCATGTACTGCCCCCTTAAAAATGTAATCTGACAAAAGGGGCATGCAGTTATTTATCATAAACTACAATAAATTGCATCTACCTACTCCTCCATCTATTCAACCGACTTTTATTCAAATTTGTTTAGTTTCTTGGATTACAGAGTTGACCACCACCTATAGTTGATCTGCTTTATGTATTGTCCATATTTTATACAGTATCATAGTCACAAGAAAAATAATTAGGTTGTACAGAGTATATCAAGAAACCTGATTTCTTTAGACCAGTGGTTGGCTCGTAAGCCACATGCGGCTCTTTGGCCCCTTGAGTGTGGCTCTTCCAGAAAATATCAGATACAGTGCGATTGAAACTTTGTGGCCCATGCTCAGAAGTCGGTTTTCAGCCTATGTGAGTCTATTTTGAAGAAGTGGGTTAGAACACTCAAGGGGTCAAAGAGCTGCATGTGGCTCACTAGCTGCGATTTGCCAACCACTGCTTTAGACCTTTAGTAATTAGCCACTTAGGAGACAACGAGTTTATACTGGGTGGTATTGATTCCAACCAAGAAGCCACTCAGCCAAGAGAAATCAGCAGGGCATCTGGTAGTTAAGGTAGAATTAGCAGAGAAGCTAGGACATACAAAAAGCTTTGACAGATGATTAGTAATTAGATCAATGAAGGCAAAGAGACATATCCTTCCAACTGCAGGAAAGTTGAGAAATAATCTCACTTCCTCCAAAGCCAAGGCTGTTTTCCACTGAAGAACCTGTGTCTCTTCAGGTTCATTTTAACTGGCCCAGAGTAACCAGTTTAAAGCCAACACATCTGATTTTAGGACCCTTGCTTGTGGCAACATTGACAAATTTTTCATTCATTCCTTTGCTTCCATTGGTCAGGTGAACAAAAGATACAAAAACTTAGAGAAATTAACTTGAGACAGTTTAGCATATGCTAGGAAAATACCCTGACCAGTGGAATGGGGAAACTGAGGCAGATAGTTAAATTGCTGAGCAATTTAGAGCCATCTGCAAGACCTTATTATCCCTAGCCAAAGACACTTAAGAACAGATGGTTTATATCTCTTCTCCTCACCCTGAGAGCAAGTAGCTTAAATCACCATACTCAGGGAAATAGATAACAGAGACCCAATTAGGGCTATTAGTCCCAGCCAAAACCAAGGACTGATGAAATCAGGGGACTAAAGAAAAACCCAATTAGAGCCAATCAAATTCAAGAAAGAGGTGAAGCTGACCAGAGAATGATTTCAAACCCCACTACCTTGTAATTTTGATGTATATTAAGGACACATCTGGAAAGCTGAGGGATATTCTGATTGAGACCTCCTCTAAAATTCTGGTGTGCAGAAAACAAATAAAAACTCTTATGCAGAGGACTCACTTCTCGCTCTCCCTTGAGCATGCCCACACCTCCCTTTCCTCAGGTGTGACCTAATTTCTCCTAAGCTCCTAGGGCCTTCCTCTTGCCTAACTTTTCAAAGGGCTAAAACAGCTCCTCCTAGGCTCAATCCTGTTCCTGTGATTTTGCTTCATCTATTTTAAGCCCTTCTTTGTTTCACTGCCCCAAGCTTTAAGAAAGGTATTCTCAAAATCCCCTGGATTCCTGTTTTGAGTTCTTTCCTGCACAAAGTCAAGAACTCACACATTCCAAGCTGTGCTGGGACACTCTACCCTCTACCCCCAACCCTTCCCGGTAACAATCTCATATAAAGGGTGTCCTGAAGTAGGATTCATTTATCATTTTTATATGAAGTAAGGGGATGCTCCTTGAAGGATCATTTTTGTTTGTTGGCAGTTTTTGCTTTCTTCCTTCCTTCCCGCCCCCCCCCCCATGCATTTATCTATCTATCTATCTATCTATCTATCTATCTATCTATCTATCTATCTAAAGAGCCAGAGTCCATAATGTACAAAATGACCAAATGGATGACCAAACACCAGAAGTCAATCCTGCAGCGCTGTGGGTGCTGTGGCGACCCAGCACTGAATACTGAGAGGGGTGTGAATCAGGCCTGGAAGCTGCTGATCAGCTCTTGCCTCTCTCTCTCCAGGCCTCATCAGCAGCCGCATCTCTCTGATCAGACCTGGAGACTTTGACTGGCATAGAAATTGACCAATCAGAACCAAATCTGGGTGAACTGCAAGGAGCCAATGGCTGCCTAGGAGGCAGAGCTTTTGACATTGACTGGCATAGAAACTGGCCAATAAGAACCAATCTGGGTGACCTGCGAGGAGCCAATGGCTGCCTAGGAGGTGGAACTTTTGACGCTGACTGGAAAAGAAAGCAACCAATCAGAACAAAATCTGGGTGAACTGTGAATGCAGAACCTAAGGTGGGGGATGAGGAGGGGTTTTAAGGGCAACAGCTGTTTGGTGTAAGAAAGCAGTTCAATTTTTTTTCATGACTCGCTTGGCAATATAGTACATATGGCTGGCTAACAGTCCAGATATAGCGATTATGTATTTTTGTCTGCTAAGAGCATTTTCTCCTGCTTAAAAAGGCTTCATCTCCCGCCCCCCCCCCCCCATTTAAGCAATCCTATCCTATATAATCTATCTATACTAATAAAAGGGTAATATGCTAATTAGACCAGGTTGACTGGCCATCTTCCTGATGTCCGACTTCCTTCCGGACAAAGCCCATGGTGGTGAGGGCCGAGGCAGAGGCAATTAGGGGCGATCAGGCTGGCAGGGGAGGGCAGTTGGGGGCAAGATCAGGCCAGCAGGGGAGGGCAGCTGGGGGTGAGAACAAGCTGGGAGGGAAGGGCAGTTTAGGGTGATCAGGCAGGCAGAGGCAGTTAGGGGATCAGGCAGGTAGGCGGGTGAATGGTTAGGAGCCAATGGTCTCTGAGAGAGGGATGTTTGACTAAACCAGCAGTCAGACATCCCCCAAGGAATCCCCAATTGGAGAGTGTGCAGGCTGGGCTGAGGGGACCCCCATGCATGAATTTTGTGCACTGGGCCACTAGTAGTATATAATTTGTTTATAGTGGGTATGCAATACATATTAAGAGTACTGGATAGAGAAAGAGGGCAGAGATTATAATTTCCCATGGTCTTTTAGGAGGTAAATCTAGTGGAGGGGGGAATGAGAATACTATGAACCTACAAAAATGGATTCTGTTGATTAACAAAAAGGATGTAGTGCTGATATATTATTTTATTTTCTAGAGTCATAGACTGTCAGAAACTTTGCTGTTTGAAAACCATATCAGTTAGAATAGAATAGCCCATTTTACAAAGAGGATCTTGAAGAGAACCAGAATTACTAATTCATGTTCAGAGCTATAGATAAGGAGTTTCTAAATAAAACATGCTAAATTTATCTTAACTTTGTAGTTTCCAAGGAAACAGAACTTTGAGTCCACTTTGCAGTCCGGACAGGATGCAAACCTCTTTCATCAAGCCCTTGCTTCACTTTGAACGAATAAAAGCTCTGTTTCATTTAAATTTTACCTAAACTTCACCCTTTCCATGAATCCTACAATAACCCTGCCTCTTTCTTTGTTTGATGAGAGTCATTACACAGTTGCTTTGAAGTGCCTTTCTTTGTTGTAGCAAGAAAATAAACCTATTTTGTTTCCATTTGCATGAAAATGCTGGGACAGCAATACTTACATCAGACAAAATAGACTTTAAAACAAACACTCTAACAAGAGACAAAGAAGGACCCAGTAATTTTCACTACTGGATATTTATACACAGAAGCCCAAAATACTAATTTGAAAAGACATAAACATCTCTATGTTTATTTCAGTATTATTTACAATAACTAAGATATGGGAGCAATTTAAGTGACCATCCATAGAGTCAAGGATAAAGAAGATGGTTTATATATACAATATCCATATTACTGAGCCATAAAAAATAATGCCATTTTCCATTTCGACATGGATGGACCTTGAGAGTATTATGCTAAGTGAAATAAGTCATACAGAGGAAAATAAATACCATATGATTTTACTTACACAGAAAGAAAGTCCTCAGATTACTACGTCAGAGACCTGTTCCTATGGCGCAACATAACGTGATTTTCGCAGTAAGTTGGAACCCACCTACATAAGCACCTATGTCACTCACATGGACACATACACAGCAGTAATGAAGTGAAACAGTAAAAAAAAAAAAAAAAAAAAAAAAGATAACTCCTGACCTTTACATGTGCTAAATAAATAATAAAAAAAACATAAAGCACATATACACATACATCAAAATGACGGGACTTTTTAAAAAATATATAAATAAATGGGAGATGGTGACATAACCACGAAACAACAGACGTCGAGTCTGATGTAACCCGAGAACTGCTAGTTGTTTGTGGAATCTACACAAAACAAAACAAAACAAAAGAAATGAATAAACAAAACAGAAACAAGCTCATAGATACTGAGAACATTTTGATAGATACTAGATAGGAGGGGAGTTTGGGGGATGGATGAAGAAGGTGAAGGGATTTGATACTTAAGTTGCCAGTTATAAAAACAGTCCCGGGGTCTATAAAGTACAGCCCAGGGCAACAGTCACCCACCAGTGGTCCATGAGGTCCGAAAGGTTGGTGACCACTGGCATAGGGAATATAAACAATAATATTGTAATAACTATGTAGCATGTTAGATGGGTACTACAATTATCGGTGTTTGATATATTATTTTATATTTAGGGTGATCACTTTGTAAGTTATATAAATGTCTGAATACTATGTTGTATACCTGAAACTAATGTAATACTGTATGTCAGCTGCAATTGGAAAAAATTTAACAAAAAGAAAATAAACCTATTTTGTTAGATTATAAATTTGTCCTATGGCCTTTATCAGATTGGCTTCATCAAATCTTAATACTTTAGATCCGTGGTCGGCCAACTGTGGCTCTTTGAGTGTGGCTCTTCCACAAAATACCACAGCCTGGGCGAGTGTGTTTTGAAGAAGTGGCGTTAGAAGAAGTTTACGTTTAAAAAATTTGGCTCTCAAAATAAATTTCAATTGTTGTACTGTTGATATTTAGCTCTGTTGACTAAAGAGTTTGCCGACCACTGCTTTAGGGGGAAAGGAGACTATTTTTCTCCATCTGCTCAATAGTACTTGTTTTAAGGATTATTGATCTTTGCTTAATAATCTTTGTTTCAAAAACTCTGTTTCAAAATATGTACACTGCCTCTAATGGAGATTAATTGATGTAAACTAGATATTTAGGTTAATTGTTCATTATAGAAGCATACAGGAATGCTATATCTTTGTCATTCCAATGCTAACAGAATGTAAAAATTTAGAAAATTTCCTACTGCCACAGGATAGAGATTTTTGTCTCTTTTGTACAGTGATGTTTCCCAAGCATCCAACAATGTCTCGCATGTATTTTGTTCTTACTATGTATTTATTGGAACACACACACACACACACTAAAAGGTTTGCTGTAAAGGGCTAGAAAGATTATAGTAAGCATACACTTCCAGTCTCAAAGAAACAAAATAGAGACAGTTGTTTCTATCACCTTGTTTGTTCTTACCTTTTATAACCTGGTATAACACTCTCTTCATTTATGATGCTTTCTGCATTATAATAACTTTTAATTACTTTTTGTTACAATATGAAATCAAATTCTCAGCTAGCTATTAAAAGAACTACACACTCTAACTCCATCAACCTTTTATGTTGCTATCCTGTTACTCCCTTATCAGGGATAAGAAACAGCTTTTGAAATTCTAACTTACGGTGAGTGCAGTTGCTCCTCAGATATTCAGGTGCTTTCCTGACATAGACCTGTCCCTGTGGAGCCCAATGACTGGTTCTGGAGGATGTGCAGTGAACAAAGTGACATGGGCCACTTCCAGCTTAAGGAAGTTAGAAGCTGTTGTGCCTCCTCCTCTTTTTTTTTCTCTAAATGATATAGGCCATGTTGTAAATGAATAATTCTAAGGTAGCTGATGAGATTGCCTACATCAGAATTTATATAAGATGCATGAGGGACAAACAAGGCTCTATTGTGCTAATGCAATGGGAGTGTTTGTGTTATAGCAGTTTGCATTATTTACTCTGCGTGATACAGCATTTATAGGCAAGCTGTTTCTCCAATCTGGGGTGCCTACCTCTCTACCTCTCCATCAGAAGCTTTTCTATTTCTCAGGGTCCAAAAATAGCTCCACCAATTTTGAGAAACTTGTCTAATCACTCCACATCAAAGGGGAAGCTTGATCTGTTTTTCCCTTAGATGGTCATTTCAACACTTACTTAGAATTAACTGTTAGTTAGATGGCCATTTCAACACTTACTTAGAATTAACTAGTGAGGATGGTCTAGACCAGGGGTCTTCAAACTACGGCCTGCGGGCCGCATGTGGCCCGCAGAGGAGTCTGATCCGGCCCGCCAGGTTTTTTGGGCAGTGAGCGCAGCCGAGGTGTTACAGTAGGAATTAGTAGTTCATATAGTCCGGCCCTCCAGCTCTCTGAGGGACCGTGATCTGGCCCCCACTTTTAAAAGTTTGAGGACCCCTGCTCTAGACTGTACAAGAACACCCTCCGATGCATCACATTAATTAAAATCTGTTTCCTTAGACATTTGGCATATGACTTGTAACTTGTGCTACTTTTTGACCATTGATAGCAAAAGTAGCAAATCTTATTCACTATCATGTGCCAGGCACTGTTTAATGCTTTACCTGTATTATCTCAAGCAGTTACAATAACCTTCTGAATGAGTTACTCTTGTTGATACAAATGTCTGGAGAAGTTAAGTAACTTGTTAGTTCAACGGCATACATCTAGGAATTAATCTTGCGTGGATAGGAATTTCAGTCTTCTAAACTGAGGGTTCTTAAATATCACTGTCAGTAAATAAACTCTTCTCTTATGACATCAAAGCACCTAATTATATAACCCTTTCTTGAACTTGGCCAATAGCAAAGATGTTATGAAGAGAACTGAGCCCTTGTTTAAGGCTTCATCTTCATTGATTTTCATATTGGCCAATTAAAATTCTGGGCCTGATTATTCTTTTTATTATTCTTTAAAATTTTTAACTTTAATATATATATATATATATATATATATATATATATATATATATATATATTTTAATCTTACCTGAGGACATGTTTCTGATGATGAGAGAGAGAGGAAGGAAGGGAGGGAGAGAGAAATATAGATTGGTTGCCTCCCATATGCGGCATACTAGAGATTGAACCCTGTAACCTAGGTATGTGCCCTGATTGGGAATCAAATCTGAGCCCTTGCGGTGTATTGAACAACGCTCCGACCAACGGAGCCTCACCACCCAGGGCAAGGGCCTCATTATTTGATTTTTATCTTTCTTAGAAAAGTAAGCAAGAATTTGTTGGCCAAAGCAAAAGTATACTTAGGACAGTGAAATAAGGAAGGGCATGGAAGAAGCAACAGGAGAGCCGAGGCTGGGCTGCTTTGGCTCCCTGAGAAGTCAGAGAAAAGGGGCTTCAGGGGGTTAGTCTGGCTGCCACTGCCCGTTGCTCCCCTGGTTGCAAGTCGCCTGGGGTCCCTCGGAGTTTAGGAGATGCATGCCTGTCGGGGAGGGAGAGGGGCCAGGGAATAGCAGATGTGTGTTCCCTAGAGGGAGTGCGCCAAGGGCCTCCTTGTTTGTTACCTCACCTTCAGCAGCTAACGTCAGCTCTCTACTTGAACTCTTCGAAGATCTCATCACTAGGAATTGCTATACTGTCAATATTTCAAAAACTGAACTAGTATTCTGATATAACCCCCCTCTGATTCTTGTTCTGCTGATGAATATGCTGTTTTCCATCATCATTGAACCTCTTGTGGACCGGAAAGTTGGGCACAGGACTCCTTTTAGACTCATTGTTTTAACCGTGCATTGGTGAGGTGATGTTGCACAAGAATGACACCCATATTTAATGGAAATGTTAGAGATGATCATCAAGTTAAGAGGAATTAAATATGCTTTTAACCCGAGAAGATCTCTGATTCTTAAGCATCAGGGCTTCAAATAATTTGCTTTTAAGAAATCTCATCCCATGTAGATTAAGTTCAAGGAAGAGTAGGGATTCCTAAAAGAGTGACTGTGGTTATTTGGTACACTACACAGTTTTAAAACTGGAGCCCTTGAAAGAAAAGGAAAAAATAAGGTGGGAAATGACAGGGGATAAGACAAGTGGAGTTACTTGTCATTCTTCCTGACTGGACTAAACCTTTCAAGGGCAAGGCCCATAACAGTGCCTGTCTCTGAGCTTTGTCATAGGATTGATGTAGTCAATATTTGTTGGGTGGACATCTAATTACAGAAACTGAAATAATTTCTAATATTATTTTCATGGTAATGCAGAGCCTCTTTGCTCTGTCTTGCCACAGTGATTTAAAAAATGCTTTTGTGAAAAAAGAAGAAAAGACAATAAAACAACCAGCGTGGACTCCCCCCCCCCCCCCCCCCCCCCCCATAAATGGAAGTGCCTCTTTTCTGAGAGGGCACTGACTCCTTAGCCCAAGGGCAGTCATCTTTGACCACATGGAGGTAGCCATCTTGGTTGTTGCAGTGATGGTCAATTTGCATATTATTTTATTAGATAGGATAAATATAGTTATGAGGAATCTAGAATCCTTCACATAATAAAGTACGTGATATATATTTTATAAATGATAACATTTTAAAATTTATTGTTAAAAATGATAAAGTGTCTCTCCCTCTATTTCCCTTCATCTTTTCCACTCTCTCCCCTCCTCACTCTCTTCCTTCTCTCTAAAAATCAATGAACATATTCTCACGTGAGGATTTAAAAAAATAAAAAAAGATGATAAAGGGATGTTCTAGAAAGAGATGGCTTACAAATTATTGTTTCCTGAAAAACTAAAGTAGGAGTTAGTCTGCATATACATTGTCATTATCTGTAAATGGGACTAGATCAGGGGTCTTCAAACTACGGCCCGTGGGCCACATGCGGCCGGCAGAGGAGTCTGATCCGGCCCGCCACGTTTTTTGGGCAGTGAGCGCAGCCGAGGTGTTACAGTAGGAATTAGTAGTTCATATAGTCCGGCCCTCCAGCTCTCTGAGGGACCGTGATCTGTCCCCCACTTTAAAAAGTTTGAGGACCCCTGGTCTAGACTGTTGTTTACCTCTTTCAGTATAGTTGTAATTTATCTCCTAGCTTCATTATGAGTTTCTACATTTTTTACTGCCTTGTGATCCCCAAAGACCTAGGACAACATGTTTGCAGGTTTATCCTAGTGATTAATTGCATGATAGATTTTTATCTTCTAAACATTCTAACAGTGACACTGTATTGAAAATGTCCAAGATGTTGAGGCATGTAGATATTTTTTTATCATTTTTCGAATAAGACTTGTTTCTTTCCAATATTTTTATTCCAATTTGAGGAAATTGAAATTGACACAAGGAATTGTGCTAAATGGTTGCAAATGACATTAGCCACTGCTATTAGCCATTGGTAATTTAAATGATAATCTAAATGGTAGTCACAGGGAAACTGCATGTTTTCAGTGGAACTCAAGATCCCTCTCCTTGACCTTGAAGATATCAGTATGTGATGGGGCCATCCCTTTTTTCTTGTTATGGACAGACAAACCTCTTCCTGGCACTCAGTCCGTCCATTTTGCCCCTAACCATTTTCACTTCAGATGTGTGTGTGTTTTAAAGTTCTTTTCCAAATAGATTTATTTAAAAAAATAGATCAGAATTTTCATAGCTGACTCTCCAGCAAAAGTTCTGTCTAGTCTTTGAAAAAATAACAAGGTCAAAGGGAATATGGTTGCTCTTTTCCAGAACTTTAGTGCACTCCTTGTGCATAAAACACTGAAGGGTAAGGCAATGTCTTGCTTCCACCTGTTATACCCATTATATCCCCTCTCTCCCTCCCCATAATGACACAGACAAATCATGGATGGAAATCTGTGGTAGACCTTTCAGGGTCAATAATGAGCTCTCCCTCAAAACAGGAATCTTTTCCAAATTGAATTGTAGAGACTAAGTTAACTGGAGTTTATTTCATTTTATACCCTTTCTTTGAAAAGTCAGGTGTAAGCCAAACTTTATTCAAAATGCCCTAGGGAAGCTGGCTGTGTAAACAGACCCTGGGTTAATGCTTTTGTGGTTTAAATAATCAGCATTGCATCAATTTGGAACTTTATAAATTAGCTTCTGAAAGCAAGGACTTACCTACAGGGAGTTATCAAGAGTTTCATGACAATTGCATTTCTTTATTGTACCTATTCTTATTATTCATGGGCTGACATAAAATATATACCCTCCCTCTTTCCTCCTTTTAATTTCTGTGTCAGCCTCTATAGAACTTTCTCTCCAATGGATCCTCCTCAGGTTTTCCTAACTTTTTAATAGCTCCACCAATCTTATTTTATTACAAAGTCTGTCACAGTGTTTTGATAATGATATTGCACCATTGGGAGAAATTCTGCCTTGTTAAATAAACTACAAAACACTTTTAAGTGTAAGGTTAGATTCTATGCATGGATCCAACCCTAGTCATGCTATGAGACTCCAAATTATTGCTTTGAAATAAGTTTGCATTAAGAAAGAAGCAAAATTAAGTAGGGGATTGTTTTCACCACAAGCATGCTATCACACTCATATTGTATCCATACATTGTAATTCTGGACTAAATTTGGCATAAACTTCAGCTCCCCCAGAGCACTTTGAGGGAGCATTGTCATTTCAGGTAGAACCTATATTGTGAATCTCTTGTCTTATTTGAATAGATTAGTTAAATAATAGTAACAGGTTCCTAAACGCACCCTAGGAGAGATCAAGCAAACATCTACATTTCTTAGAAAAATGCCATGTTTTTTGTGAGCTCTCATTTAATATGTGAAGATTGACTGAATAAATGAACCTGCTTGAGATCAACACCTATTAAGAGACAACGGCATCTGGGCTTAGGACTTTGTGGGTAGGTCTTTTCCAGTGCCCTCACTGTCTTTAAGCTCTGATCTCAAGAACTATAAATGGTCCATTTTGGATCTCCTAGGCTTAATGAAAATTTTATTTTCTTCAAGATAATTTTGTCTGCATTAAGTAGAAATTGACAATAATATAAAGAGAGACTAAAATGTACACTTTGGGCATAACATGAGAGACAGCTATGAATTCTGCTAGTGACGTATCTGTTTTAAACAAAAGGAAAGAGCTTCTATGTAAGAAAAAATTTGAAGCAAAGATCCATTTATTTTAGGCTCTAGATAGTACCATAAAAGACAGTACAGCCTGAGTAAAGTAGATGCCTAGGAGGACTTAGGACCTATGCTTTCTTGCTATTTTAAGGATGCATTTAAAGAGAGATTCTGTTATTAAATTGGATTCTGATGAAATCAACAGCAATTTATCCAACACATATAGAAAACCCAAGAAATAAGAGTATTTCATTTTGAGGAGCACCAGCTGTGAAAATGGTATAAAACTAAGGAAATTTCAACTAAAAGCTTTTAACTGGCCAGCTGGCTCACAGAGTTGCTCTGCGCAGATGTGTTGTTCAGCACACACTTAGCAATTGTCAGCTATTACTCCTCCTAAAGGAGAGAAAAGGTAAAGAGACGGTCCTTCTTGTTTTCCATGTTGGCCTCCATAGAACTTTCTCTCCAATGGACCCTCCTCTGTAATTGTCTTATCACACCTGGAGCCTTTCATTTTGCCTAATTCAACCAAATTTCTTGTCATCTTATATTCCCCAGTAGCTAATTAGATGAAAAAAAAATAGCATTTCTTTCTGTTCTCACCACAGAACCCAACATGTGCCTTACATGGAGTATTTAATGCAGGGAAAAGAAGAAATGGAAGGATGTAGAAATTATATTTTCAAATAATGACTTACATGTATGAGTTTTTGGCGTGTTCCAAGTTCTTCACAAAAACTGTCTAATTGAATTCTAACAACAATTCTGTAATGTTGGCATAATTCGCTCCAATTTGTGGATGAGGAAGTTGAGACTTGGAGAGGATAATTTAAAACATCAGTCAATAAGTGGTATATTTTAACCCCAAGATTCTATGTTTCATCCAGTATTCAATGATCCTCTTAAGGGAAGGAAGAGAGAAAGGAAGGGTGAAGTGGGAAAGAAAGGCAGAGAGAAAACTTCAAAGGAAGGATGATGGGAAGAAAATAAGAAGTTAAGGAAGCAGGAATGAGGGGAGGGATTTTTTTTTGAACCTGGTTAGTAATTAGGAATATGCTCTTACAACAAGCTATTGCAGTTTCTATTTTATTTTTTGCATGTGGACATGTAAAGTCTCAGATACTACTGAAATTATAAGGTATTGGGGAGCTCTTATAATATAGCTTTGAAGAAATTCCATTCCAGTGAGTTTTGTGGCGTGTTTTTCTCTAGAAGAGGTGATAACATACATCTAAATAAAATTTAGAGCTAATCCCAAAACTGCATCTTAACTAGGCTGGGACTGAGGCCATGAAGAGAGGGTTACAAATTAATTGCCTTTAACCAACGAAAAGGTTTAAACCAGGATGTTGGCCTATTTCATGGTTTAACAGTAGTGTCCTTCTATTGAATTTCTGGTAGAGAGGCAGAGCAATGCTCAAGTTCATTAACAGAACCTGAAAATTCCGATTTCACATTGTTCCCTGTCATAAAATGATTTATTGTTTTAATTTTCAGCACAACATTTAATGTATTAAGAAATGTTATTCACAAAGACCCCATTTAGGGTTTTGTTCTTTTAATCTAAAAATAAGAAGCCAAGGTGAGAGGCAACAAGCATTTATTTGAGATCACAAGAATTACAATCCGGGGGCATAGATTCAATCAGAAACCCAAATTGTGTCCCAATTATAGGGTGAAGGCAAGATTGTTATGTTGTTATTATTGTTGTTTTTTAAGAAAAGGAAGGGAAATAATTACATGAATAGAAGGAGGGAATTTATGTTGGTGTTAACAAACTGAGTTAATATTTAGCTATATGTGGCTGGTTCCTGATTCTGTCTTCAGAAAGAATGTCCATCTTGTGGTCAGGAAGTCTGCTTTCCTGTTACGGTAGTTTTACAAGCAGTTGTTTTTAAGAATGTTGGGTTGGTTCAGTCCAAAGGTGATTTTGCCTGGTTCAAAGATTCCAAAGTTTCAAGGAGCAATATGTGTAAGCAGTTCTTCTGATTGGCTCCGGTGGCTCTATTTTAACCCTCAAGATGAATAAAGCGTTATACTCTTGTATAAAAGAGACATGTTAACGTGACTATTTCAAATGTACACATTGAATGATGAATGAAGCACAAATGATGTTTCAAAAAAGGATGGGTTGGGTCAGGAGCTTGAAGAGTGGAAGAATCTCTAAGAATAAAAGAAATTACAATATAGCATGATAGCTGTGGGCAGACTTCTCTGCTGTCAGCCCTACGGTGGAACTGACATAAGTTAAAGGTGACATAGGATGTGAAAGAGTGTCTGCTGGCAATGAGAGAATGGTTATTGTTGGCTGTTTAACACTTGCTAAGGTATTGCAATTCCCAAATACTAAAGGAATTACATTCAAAGGTACACATTTTTAAAATTAATAATATTTGAATTTAAAACATTCTAAAAATCATTTTAGTATGTGTTTTGGAAAACAAAATTCAAATGAAATATCTTCACCATTCACCTGGTAAAGGTCTCATGTCAGATTTCCTCATGATCTTAAGCTTTAATTATTAGTTTTTGACAGAAAGTTTATGAGATCTTAGAACTTTGTTTTAAAATATTGATATATTTTATTGCTTTTTTTCAGAGAGGAAGGGAGAGGGATAGAGAGGTAGAAACACTGATCAGCTGCCTCCTGTACACTTCCTACTGGGGATGTGCCCGCATCCAAGGTACATGCCCTTAATCGGAATCAAACTTGGGACCCTTCAGTCCAAAAGTCGACACTCTATCCACTGAGCCAAACCATTAAGGCAAGATCTTAGAACTTTTTAAAAACAAATCCTATCTGATGGTTTTTGAAAATAGGATAGATGTCAGAAAAACTACAGTTTTGTATTACGTAATATAGTTGTATTACATAATATAGTGTATTATACTATTTGCATTGAAGAATAATATAATTTTAAAGAAAAGTTTATGCTAATTTACAATAGAATAAAGTTTTCATTGAAAAAAAATAAAAGAAATCATATTAAATTCAGGGAGAGAAACATCTAAAAAACATTCAAACGTTTCACTTTGTACTATATACATTTATTTGGTTGAGGAAATCTTTTCAGAGGATTGGGATTTGAATTGTGAAGGAATTTTTTAAAATGAAAATAAATGCAAAGAAGCAAAATAGAAAACTGCTGGTCATAGCAAAAATAAATAGACTGGTGACAGGACCAGCATAGTGATTTTGTAGAACAAGCTCAGAGATCCAGACCTCTTGATTTAAGTACAGCCTCTGCCATTTGTCTGACTTTGGGCAAGTTACTTAGCCTCTCTGTTCCTTCTCACTTCATCTGTAAAATGGGGATAATAATAGTAGCCATTTCATATTATGGTATGATGATTAAATGAAATGTATGTGTTACATGAGAGAGTGCTTGACACAAAATCTATAAAAATAAAACTATAATATGCTAATTAGACTGGACAGCTGAATGACCTTCAGGACGACCTTCCAGATGAAGCCAAGGCTGTGAGGGCTGAGCCCCATGCACAAATTTTGTGCATAGGGCCTCTAGTATGTTCTATAAAAGCACTTATTATTACGTTATGAGAGGTGTTGAGAATATTGCAAGATCACGAGAAACCAAAGAACAGAGTGAGGAGATAATAAGAGCAAACATTAATTATACCTCTGTTGTGGGAGAGGAAGATGAAGAGGTTCACAAGCACACACACACACACACACACACACACACACACACACTATTTTTATTTAAAGACACAAAGGAAAAAGAAAAAAAAAACTTTATTAATAACATTGTTAAAATAGTAATTTAAAAAAAGATTATAAATATTTCATAGGAAGAAACAATTTGAAAGTAAGTTCAAGGCCTCTAATAGAGAACAAAATTGTATTTTCATAACTTGTAGATATCAATGAAGTTTTATTTTTCTATAGATTCTGACATAAGATTTGCCCATTGGGCATCGAGTTATTTGCTTCTATTTTGGTTTTTATTTTCGCTCTTCACAGTTGTCATTTACCTAAAAGGTAGACTTCCCAGAAGGTTACTTTTAGGCCCTCACTCTGATACGTGAACATTTTGTCCACTTTCATAAAAAGAATTGGATACAAATTGTTATCACAAATTTAAGAAGTGTGTGGAATAGAGTGGAGAAAAGGAGAAAGAACAAAGGATTGAAGGAGATGAGAGCTGACTTTAGAAGAAATGACTGAAGATGCATATTATACAATAGAAATGGTTTTCTCAACCTCTGAGGATATTCCAAGTGAATCCAGAATAGCAGAGACTAAAAATAGGTTTGAACGTTAACAGGCCACTGGACAACATAAATACTTAGGGTATCAATTAAAACAGCAAGAGAATGAATTATGCCTTGAAATTTAAGCGAGTGAAATTTGCCTTGAATGAAAGGCTCAGGAGATAATTAAAATGAAATTAAAGCCTCTGTTTGTATTGGAGTAGGGGCCTTTATTATTTCTGAAAATGTTAGAGAGTAGTTTAAATAAAGAGCTTGATTTGAGATTTAATTTAGTTTTAGCATGACCTTTGTTAGAGCCATATCTGAAATAGCAACGTATGAAGGGAGAAGCCTTTACATGGGCATCGCATAGAATTATCAAAGAGGAGGAAGGCATGGGGAACAAGTTTGCTGTAGGTGGAAAGGGGAAAGGGGAAGCAGTGGGGCCAAGAGGGGAGGAAGGGCCTAGCCAAGTACTACCCCTACCTAAGAGTAGACAAACTATAATACAATCCATGTAAAGTCTTGACTTGGTTTCCTTTCCTTAGACTTTGTCACACCCATATTCTCTGGCAAGTTTAATGCTAGGGAGAGTAATATTAATCACCTAGTTCCTAGCAACTACCTTTTTTGGAGTTCAAAGAGGATCTCTAATTTCTGTTTGCTTTAGAACTAACACAGCAAGTGGATTGTCTTTAAAAATGACATAGAGAAAGAAAAGCTACGTGGAAAGGCAGGACTGTTATGTTCTTGAAAAGCCCACCCACCAATGCTTTCAAGACTATTGCTAATATAAGAAGACTGAAGAGAGTCAATTGAAGTCAATTAGATATTAAAGTTTAAAAATGTAAATCATAGTTCTCCACCTAGATCAGTAAAATAGCTGATGTCCAATGTTTGGAATAGTAATGAATTTTTAAAACTCTTGGCTTAAAGCAATAAAAAAAAAGAGAGAGAGAGAATATCTTATTATTTGAAACAGCATGGAGGAACCAGGAGAGCGATATGCTAAGCAAACTAAGTATTAGAGAAAGACATGTATCACATGATCTCACATGTGAACTCTAATGAACTAAATAAACTATTAAGCAAAATAGACCCAGAGAAAATAGAAGCACGAAACACTGTGGAATCTCAGAGGGAAGGTTAGGGTGGTTTGGTGGAAAGAGATCAGCCAAAGGACTTGTATGCATATATGTATAACCCGTGGACATAGATAATAGTGTGGTGAAGGCCTGGGGTGGGCCAGAAGTGGTCAATGGGGGAGAAAAAGGGATATATGTGATACTTTAAACAATAAAAATAAAAAGTAAAAAAAATTGAACTGCAATTTAAGGCCCACATACACACACAATAAATAAATAAGTAAAAACAAATAAAAACCCATGCTTGAAATTTCAATTTTGAGGTTGAGGTAAATTTTAGAGTGAAGGAACATATATTTGAGGATATGATATTTCATTTGTTTTTCATGTGTACCTGGTCAAAAGCCAGGAAGACTGTATTTAAAAGAAATGGAAGATAAATCCACATTTTTTGCCACTTTTTTTTTTCTCAATCAGTATTCTTTATATTCTTTGTATCCTACCGTCTGAGTTATACGGTTAATTTTTGTAACTGACCCAATTTTTTCAAAGACATAATTTTATCATTCACATCTCTAAGTATGGACAGAGTAGGCAGTTTCTAGCCAATGCTATGTGAAGGGTGCACAAGGCTTTGTTCTTACCTAATATCTTATCCACAAGTCTTCAAAGTGAACATGTGCTTCTCTGTACATAATAAACTTTTGACCATTTGAATATTTTCTCTGGGTTTGTCAATACAAATAATGATGTCTTGCCACTTTAAAAATGCATATGCATTTCATGTGGAAGAATGGCCTTGACTTTGATGAAGGTATTTCTATTAGAAAATAAACAATTTTTATTCCTCATGTTTATTTCATATTGGAAGAAATAAAGAAGCTAACTCTAAGAGAATTGTTAATGTAAATCTTACTGGATGAGAGAAAGTGGGGAGGACAATATGTAGTGAAACAAATAGAATAAGCTCAAGGGGAATCCCAAGTGAGAACTCTAGTTGGAGCATTTGGAGTGGTAAATCTACAATTGATTGCTTTTCATAGTACGTTCTTATATATGAAATATGAGAGGGGAAGACTAATGATAGAGTGGTTATAAACACAGTTAACGAACAACAATATATGGTAAGTTCTCTCCTAGGGATTACATGCTTAAAGATGAATAATATGTGATTCTTGATCTTAAGAAGTTTATCCATTGGATAGTCAGATGCTCTTTAAAAAAATAACTACACACAAAATGTGAAAAGTGCGAGGTGAGCACAATTCCAAGTAATGTTAAAAGAGAGCTCATTCATTGTGTTTAGGGCAATCCAGAATGTCTTTACAGAGAAGTACTCTTTGAGCAGAATCTTAAAGTGTAGATAGCAGTTTACCAGGCAGAGAAGAAAGAAGGAAATTCCTGGTAAGGACATGGAAAGAAAAATCAGAAGGCATTTGGGAAATAATGGATTATTTTGTATGATAGAAAGTAGAGTTTATAAATAAGAGGAGTTGTAGCAAAAGGATTACAGGTAACAGGGGTTGGCATTTACACAGGACTAGGAATAGTGCCTGTTCCCATAATACAGACTAGAAACACTCAAGTTCATGGGACATTGACATGAGTACACAGAAGGGACCTGCCTCAGTAGAGGGGAATAATTAGCCATGGACTAGTCACTTCTCTGGTACCAATGAACAAATCTTACTGTCAAAGCAAATTCCAAAGGGATGGAACTAGTTCCAAGTAAACTTAACTGTTCATAGAACAAACTCAAGATTATTTGTAGAGACAGAAAAATATCCAGTGCCAAACAAGGTAAAATTCAGTATGTTGGCATCTAACCTATAATAATAAAAGCGTAATATGCTGATGAACAGCAGAATGACCATCCCAAATGACCTTCCGGATGACCTTCGGGACCAAGTCGGGTGCTGTGGCTGTGAGGGCCAAGGCAGCCATCTCGAGTGTGAGGACTGAGCCTCTTGCCAAGCTTTAGTGCAGCAGGCCTTTAGTTAAAAATAACCACGCATGCAAAGAAGCAGGAAAATACTCTCCATATTGCAGAGGTACATTGATAAATCAAACCTAGACCAGAGTGACACAGACTTTAGAATTAGCAGACTAAGACATTAAAAATTATAAACATAACCCACATTTCCAAAATTCAAGTAGATATATGGACTATATGAAAAATATCCAAGTTGTACTTCTAAGGATGTGACTACAATGTCTGAGATGTAAAATCCACTGGATGGGATTGGTAGGAGATTAGATATTGCAGAATAAATGATTAGTGAACTTTAAAGGTTAAATTATCTCAAATGAAACACAGAGAGAGCAGGGAAGGCATTAATTTCCTATGGCTACTTTAATAAGTTACCATAGCTTGATGGCATAAAAAGAATGAAAAGTATATTTTCTTGCAGTTATAGAGGTCAGAAGTAAAAAATCAGCTTTACACAAGTAAAATTAAATAGTACATAATTAACAGAAAGATATATATAAGAAAATTCAATTCCGTATTTCTCATGAATGAGAATATGAATTTCTAAAAAATGCTTTTGCAAATTAAGTATATCAATATATTAAAGAATACATTACTGTGAACCCTAGGATTTATACAAGGAATAAAATATTTCTTTAACATTTGAAAATTAATCAAGTTAATTTTTTATAATAAACTAAAAAAGAAAAACGATGAAAATATTAATAGAGAAAGCATTAAAAATCTATTATTAATTCTTAAATTAAAATCTCACCAAATTGGAGTATAAGAGAACTTACTTAAACTGATAGAGAGCATATTTTGAACATTTATAAATAACAAATAGTACAAGGTGAAAGCATAGACAATTTATCCCTAAGATCAAGTACAAGCCCTCTAACCACTCATTCAGTATTTTACTAGAAGTTCTAGGTGGCAATAAAGGCAGAAAAAAAAACCCCACACTTAAGTGGGAGAGTGATAGATAAAATTGTCTTTATTTAGAGATGGCATGATTATCTATGTTGCAAATCTGAGGGAATGTTTTTTTAAAAAGCTCCTAGAGCCAATGGGTGAGTTTACCGAAGTGGCAAGATAAGAGATGTGTAAAACTGAGTATGAAATGCTTAGAGATGAATTTGAAGAAAGAGGAAAATCTTGTTTAATAAAAGCTACAAAAGTTTCTGAAGAAATTGAAAGAGATACTGGGTTCAGGATTCAGAAAATGTATTATTATTACAAATTAGTGGCCAGGTGCATGAAGTTTGTGCATGGGGCAGGTGTTCCTGAGCCTGGTCTGCACCCTCTCAGTCTGGGACCACTTGAAGGATGTCCTGCTGGTTTACAGGGATTGGACCTAAACCAGCAGTTGGACATCCCTCTCACAATCTGGGATTGCTGGCTCCAGCTGCTCACTTGCCTACCTACCTGCCTGATTGTCCCTAACCACTCTGCCTGATGGCCTGCTCGCCCCCAAATGCTCCCCTGCTAGCCTGCTCACCCCCAACTGCCCCTCCTGCTGGCATACTCACCCCCATCTTCCCTCTCCACTGGCCTGCTCACCCCCAACTGACACCGCCCCCCCCCCCTCCCCGCCAATGGCCTGCTCATCCCCAACTGGCCCCTTTGCTGGTCTGCTTACCCCCAACAGCCCCACTCCCCATCAGCCTGATCACCACAACTGCTGTCCCATCCTGGCCTGATTACTCCTCAGCAACCCAAACTCCCTGCCCTTCCTTTCTTTCTTTCTTTCTTTTTTTTTTTTCAGTACTTCCTTGAGTGGAGGCCAGGGCCGGCTGGAAGTAGGTATCTGGGATTTATTTATGTTCTATAATTGAAACTTTGTAGCCTTGAGTGGAGGCCAGGGCCGGCAAGGGAGGGCGGGAAGCTTGGCTTCCTCCATCGCCGGGGAAACCCAAGCCTCCTGCTTGCTCCAGGTCCATGGCTGCTGCCATCTTGGGTGGGTTAACTGGCATACTCACTCCTGATTGGCTGGTGTGTGTGGCTAGTGGGCAGAGTGGAAGTACAGACAATTTGCATGTTTCTCCTTCATTAGTGTAAATACAAATCTCCTCAAATGGATCTATAGATTCAAAACGATTTCAAACAAAAACACATAATTAAATATTAAGAAATGCAATTAAAAAAGCAAGTGTTATCATTACACACCTATTAGTATAAAATTAAAAAGATTGACCATGCAAAATGGCCAGGAGTGAAGCAACTGGAGCTCTTTTACACTCTGTGCTCAGTCAAATAGTATAGTCACTTTGGAAATGGTCAGTTTCTTAAAAAATTAAATGTTTCACTGCTAAGCTCATGTTTATACAAAAACTTATACTTAATGCTATAACTCCTTCATTTTTAATAGTAAAAACCGGAGACATCCAAAATGTACATAAGAAGTGAATGGATAACCCTCACTGGTTTGGCTCAGTGGATAGAGCATTGGCCTATGGAGTGAAAGGTCCCAGGTTCAATTCCAGTCAAGGGCATGTACCTTGGTTGCGGGCACATCCACAGTAGGAGGTGTGCAGGAAGTAGCTGAACAATGTTTCTCTCTCATTGATGTTTCTAACTCTCTATATCTCTCCCTTTATCTCTGTAAAAAATATATTTTTAAAAACAGGTGAATGGATAACCAACTGTGATATAACACATAGTTGAATAGTACTCAGCGAGTGAGCTCTTAATACATCCTGCAACATGAATCTCAAAATACTTAAGTTGAGTGCAAGATGATATTTGAAAAAAAGCACATAATTTATTATTGCATTTTTGTAAAATTTTAGGCCATGCAAACTAATACGGTATTTAGGAACTGTGAGCAGTTCAGTGGTTGCTTGGGGATAGTAGGGCCAAGGGGTGAAATGGGTGGATTACTAAAAAGTAAAAAGAAATTTTGCATGGTTAATTTATGTTGATTGTGAGCATGGTCTCATGCTTTACATATGTTAAAACTTATCACATTGTACACACTAAAAATACAGTTAGTTGTATGTTAATTACTTAGTAATACTGCTTTTTTATTTTTTAAAAAGATCCTTTTGGGGTGGAAAAAATAATTACACTTAGAAGTCTGAAGTAAACCTTTGCTTTTTAAAGACATTTACACATATCGATTTGTAAACATTTTTAGAATTATAAATGCATAAAAATACAAAGAAACTCTTTTATTTAGAGACTTAATTTTCTGCTAACACTGCACCTGAAGCACAAATACACCATTTAAAAGTGAAACAAAGTAGAGGTGAAAAATAGAGGTCAGGAATGCAAGGCATGCTAATTCAAAATGTAATCTTGACATTTAGTTGAGATAAATATCTTTCCTTCTGCATTTGTACAGAATTGAAAATTGACTAGGACATTAGTGAGAACACCCAAAGACTATTTACTGGAGCTGAAATGTAAAAGTGAAGTGGCAAGGGATCCATGATTTATGAATATAGCTTGGTTCAGTCAAAGGAGAAGTGAATTTTAATATCTTAAGCATATACCTTGCTAAATAATTTCTCATTGTAAAATTGGCTGGATGAGCTGAAAATTGGCCAAAAAGAAATGTAGAACTGCTCTGGCAATTAGGCCCCTCCTTGTCAGTGTTAAGATTATTTGCTATCATGCACTCACTTTTATTTGACCTGATATGGTTTAAAAAAACTCTTATAAGTAGATTTTCATCCAATATCTCTCAGTCACTTTCTTTAAGAATCTGCCCTTTACATTTATGGTCTTTGAGGTCAATAAAAGTATGATCTTAAGTATATGTAGTTCTTAATTTTATATAATTAACCATATTCACTGATGATTTTAAATCTGTTTTGGCATTTATACTTTCCTGATATCATCTACTTCAATCAAACATCATTATCCAGGCTCCCAAGAACTTCAATTTTTCCCTTTGGCTACCTTCCTTTGGCTATTTCTCTGGTAATTTACAGTGTGTGTGTGTGTGTGTGTGTGTGTGTGCGTGCTCTCTCTCTTTCATGGTAAAATTAAACATGGTTAATGTTGAACAGTAAGTTGACTTCTTGTTAGTAGCTTAATAAAAATACTTACTAGGAGAAGGTAAGATGAATAAAAGTGAGCTTAAATTTCCTCTGCCATTCAATTATTTGCAGCTTGCCTTTTACCTGAATTTGTGATTGGTCTTCATTTTAGTGACTGTGCATATTTCTCTTGTTGTCATTTCTTAATTCATAAATTAATGAATTGTTGATATTCATTAATTTATAAAACTAATTTATATAAATGAATAGGTCTTTCTTTTAAAACTTTCTACATTTCACTTAGAGACCAAGATCCCATCACAAACAAATTTGTATTTGCTTCCTACGTGAAGACAGTTATTCTGTTGTGCTTTTGCTGTGTGTGAACTACAAATGTGGGCTTTGGTTTAGGGGCAGGGTGAGGAAGGACATGGTAAAAGATTGTTAGTGAAATACAGATTTATTGATCAGTTTCATCAGCAGAATATCAGCTGTATCCACCTTAGATGGGGTGAAATATCATTCAGGAGGGCTGGTAACTAATTTCCATAATGAGGCAAGGGCTACAATGAATCAGTCTTTTTTGAAATGGTTTTTGATGGTGCAAGTGTTCCCAGTAGTTGGGAGGACCAGATGCAGAGAGCACAGGTGGGGCAACAGTTAAGAATTATCTACATATTTTAGGTTCTGGCAGCACCACAAGTCATTCAAGCTCAGTCGTCTACATTAGGACCCAAAACAAACTTCGATTTTTAGTGTAATTAAGTTGGGAGGCATATATGAGGAAATGTGTATGAAACTTTAGTATCATCATATTCCTATCCCTTGCCTTTGAATTTTTTCTTATTTGACAAATATCATTTCTTGGACAGGTCTTGCTTAAACAATTTTGTTGAACCTCTTATAATCACAATATAAGGTAGTTTTCTAAAACAAGCAGTAAATAGCCATTCCACTCATACTATTAAAAATCCTGTAGCAAGTGCTTAAGTGACAAACTTATAATGTGCATACTAAAATTAAATTTTGTTTTGAAAAAGAAATATGCAACTAACCTGCAATCTCAAAATTTTAAGGAAACAGACTTCTCTCTTTATAATCCTAATATATAAAAACCAGGGTCCATAACATTCAAAACGTCTGAAGGCTTGATAGACTGACTGGAAGTCAGTGCTGGGTTGCTGTGGTGACCCAGCACTGACTGCCAAGGATACTGCAGATCAGGCCCAAAGAAAGGCCTGGAGCGAGAAGCAGGGTCTGATCCGTAACTTCTGTTGCAGCTGCTGATCAGCCCTTGCCTCTCTCTTTCTATTGGGGCCTGGACAGCAGCTGCACATCTCTATCTCTCGCCTCCACTGGGGCTGCTGATCAGCCTCACCTTTCTGATCAGGCTCGTTGATAGGCCCAGTTCATATATGAACTGTGAAGGCAGAACCTGAGGTGGGGGCTGAGGAGGGGTTTTAAGGTGAACAGCTGTTTAGTGTAAGGTGTAAGAAAGTGGTGCAATTTTTTTAATGACCGGTTTGGCAGTATAGTGCATATGGCTGGCTATCAGTCCAGATATAGGGATTATGTATTTTTGTCTGCCAAGAGCATCTCCTCCCATCTCCCCTGTTTAAGCAGTCTTATCCTATATAATCTATCTATACTAATAAAAGGGTAATAGACTAATTAGGCTGGGTCAACTGTCCATCTTCTGGATGTCTGACTTTCTTCCAGATAAAGCTATGGTGGTGGGGACCAGCGCAGAGGCCATTAGGGGCAATCAGGCCGGCAGGGGAGGGAAGTTGGGAGTGAGATCAGGCCAGCAGGGGAGGGCAGTTGAGGGTGAGATTAGGCTGGAAGGGGAGAGCATTTGGGGGCGAGATCAGGTCAGCAGGAGAGGGCCAGGGGGTGAGATCAGGCTGTCAGGCGAGGGCATTTGGGGGCAAGATCAGGCCAGCAGGGAAGGCAGTTAGGGGTGATCAGACAAGAAGAGGCCATTAGGGGCAATCACGCTGGCAGGGTAGGAAAGTTGGGAGTGAGATCAGGCCAGCAGGGGAGGGGATTTGGGGCGACCAGGCCAGCAGGGGAGGGCAGTTGAGGGTGAGATCAGGCTGGAAGGGAAGGGCAGTTGGGGGTGAGATCAGGCCAGCAAGGGAGGGCAGTTAGGGGCGATCAGGCAGCAAGAGGGTGATAGGGGCAATCAGGCCAGCAGAAGGGCAGTTGGAAGTGAGATCAGGCCATCAGGAGAGGGCAGTTAGGGGCAAGATCAGGCCTGCAGGGGAGGCCAGTTGGGGGCAATCAGGCAGGCAGAAGCAGTTATGGGCGATCAGTTCAAAGGGGAGAGCAATTAGGGGCAAGATCCTCAGTGGAATTGGGCCTAAACCAATGGTCTGACATCCCCCAAGTGGACCCTGATTGGAGAGGGTGCAGGCTGGGCTGAGGGATTCCCCTCCACCAGTGCATGAATTTTTTGCATCAGGCCACTAGTAAGTAATAAGTAAGACCATTTGTAGCAAATGAATATGAAATGCTCTACCATACTGGATCTCTTTCAGCATTGACATTCATTTTGCCAATAAAAAAATCCTAATGATCTACAGCATAATTAATCACAAACTATATTAATATGAACTAAAAGTCTATACTTACTTTAAGGTAACTAAGGAAGTGAGGGAAATATTATGTAATTTATAATACAAATGTGACTTCCTGTCTTTGGAGATTTAAGACATTATAGTCTATTACCTTAGGGAAATGGGTGATGAAATTTTAAAAGCAAGAGAATAAATTGACAGCCTTATCATTTTCTGAGAGTACTTACTCCTCAAGCGGCAGTGATTATTTTAAAAGATTATTGTGAAATGTGTGCAATCTGGTACTTATGTTTTAACTGTCTGTCTATAAATGTACTGTTCATCATATGTGAAGATGTTGTTTTCATCCAGCCTCAGCAGTGGTAACACACCTGCACTACCCCATCCCTTCTGGTTTTCCCAGTTCTAGAATGTCACTCAAGCCAAGAGGCTTTGGGGGATTATAACCCATAGGTTGCAATACCCTTTGAAGAGAAAAAGAGGGTCCTCAAAAACCTTATCCACAAGAATCACATTTCCTTGGAGCTGGTCAACTTTTTTTTTTAAATATATTTTTATTGATTTTTTACAGAGAGAAAGGGAGAAAGATAGAGAGCTAGAAACATCGATGAGAGAGAAACATCGACCAGCTGCCTCCTGTACACCCTCCACCGGGGATGTGCCTGCAACCAATGTACATGCCCCTGACCGGAATCGAACCTGGGACCTTTCAGTCCGCAGATCGACACGACACTCTACCACTGAGCCAAACCGGTTTTAAGTGGATTAGTGAACTGCGTACAAATTGTACAAACTCTTATTTTATAGATCTAGAAGAAGAAAAAATTAGAATGCAGATCATAATTATACTAGAGGCCCAGTGCACAAAATTTGTGCATGGGTAGGGTCCCTAGTGGCTACCAGTTGCTGGCTAGGGCCTTCCTTTATTCCATGCCTCCCCCTGGTGGTCAGTGCACATCATAGCAAGTGATTGAACTAGCAATCCTGAGGGAACACTTTGCATATCCGGCTTTATATATATATATATATATATATATATATATATATATATATATATATATATATATATGTCTGAAGATACTATACATCAAGTCATCACAGTGATGTACCATTTTCATACTTGAAATTATAGCCTAAGTTCCACTTTCAATTTTTCCCCTTATTTTAAAGAATAAGTAAGTCTATGTCTACTCTATAACTTTGACAGTGAGTTTTAGTTGAAACTAATGATGCTTTCTCTTGTGACTTGGTATAATAGAATGTTAGAATTGCTATTTGCTGAGCTCTTACCACGTGCTAGGCATGGGAAATACAACAATATTGAAAACCACCAACTCTTTCTTATGAAGTTAGTTAATTACTTCCAGACAAAGATGGAAGTAATCAGATTCCCATCCAAATGTACCAGCTGAGATTACAGAGCTCTGTTGGTTCTGCTTGGGTATATTGATTCCCTTAGTCGATGCCAGGATCATCATAAGAGTTTCTGAATGGGTCAGGAGGAGGCTTTGCTGCTCTGTTAGAAGAGTTTGGTGCCACCTGCCCTGTGATGACCTTATAACCTGGAACAGGGTCAGGTCTAAGGCTTGTGAGCGTGGATGCATAAAACTTTAGCATGCTTTTCAATTCTTGGTAATTCTGAGTGCCTGCTGATGGACTCAAGTTTAATTACATAGGAAAAAGCTGTCTCATATCTTTACAGAGCTTCTCCATCACCACCTGCTTGCAGGAGGCATGGTGGTGAAGTGGAAAGAATACAGCATCTGGATTGTACTAATCTCAGTGGGAGTTTTGACTGTGGAATTTGGAGGCCTTATGGTCTTTGACCAGTCACCTAATCACTCCAAGACAATTTTCTCAATCACAGATTTATCATAATAATAAATACATTGATAGGGCTGTTTTGAGGGTTTTAATAAAAAAAAAATCAGCTCTGGCTGGTATGGATCAGTTCATTGAGTGTCTTCCCATGCATCAAAAGGTTGCTGGGTTCAATTCCTGGTCAGGGCACATTCCCTGGGTTGCAGACTTGATAACCAGTATGGGACATGGAGGACACAACCACATTGATGTTTCTCTCTCGTTTCCCCTCTCCCTTTCCCTCTCTTTCAAATAAATAAAAACATTAAAAACAACAACAACACAAGATGTGCTGCTCTATAAATTGAAAGGAATTTCTGAAAGGCTAGCTGCCTCAGAGACTTTTTAAGGAAAGAATCAGTAGTATACATCCAATACTGGTAGAAAAATAGATTAATGCCCATAATTAAATATATTTTTCTACAGATGACACTGATGGAGTCAAGGTCAACTAAGAGGGAGTCTTGCAATGGTTTAAATAGTAAATGACATAGAGGGTAGTAATTGCTTCTCTTTTCAAATGTGAGAAGAAATTCTTGTATACTTCTTTTTTCTTGCATAATTTGGAGCCAGAGTCTTAATATGATTGTATGGAAAAATAACATGATCTTCACTATCTATATGATTAAAATTTCATTTATTTTTATTTAGCGCTGCAGCATGTGAAAACTGATGGATTTATGGTCAGAACATGTGGTGTGTGTGATTGGGATTTTCTGACAAAATACGGGATGTGTGACACTATGTGCACTTCAGAGGACCTTCAGGCAATGGAGGAATGCAGGGCTGCTGGAGGGGCACGGCACACTTTGTTCCTGGCAGCTGAAACTGTTCTCTGTCCAAAAGATATTTTTCCTTCTTGCTGTGTGAGACATGTCCTACATACTGTGTCACAATGAGGCGTCTAAGAAACCTGCGTTTAAGTTTCAGAATTTGCCATTATTGTCAAGCCCTGAAAGCTGTATGCATTCTGACCAGTAACATCAAATTGGAGCCAATTTCCAGATCCCTTATTGAAATGGAAATGTTTATTAACAGAGAAACACCCAGATCTGACATTGGAGAAATTTCAACAGGGTGCATGCACTATGAGGAAATGAATCTTTATAGCAACCTCCACTACCTCTGATTTCTTCAAGCTACCCACTTATTCTCGAATAACCACAATTTCCAGTCTGTTCTGGGCCATTGATGAGTCAGATCAGGAGATGTGTGGTCTGCAGAGGCTGACTTGGGAACAAGCTGCTTTGCACATAAGCAGCCTCATGCCTCGAGCTCTAAAACAAGGAGCCTCAGGGATGGATTCATCTTTGCCCTGCATAGTAGAATAACAAGTGTGTCATTTTAAAAGAATTTTCTGTTATGAGTTAGAAAATGATGTGGCTATATCAATTATTAAAATGATAAACGATTATATTAGTAATACTTTATTGTTGCTAGTAAATTTTAAAAAGAAAAATTATTAAAAATGATTTTATTGAAGAACACTGGACAGTGAGAGCTGAGGAGTAGTGATAACTACTAATAGCTGACACATTGAACTCAAACTCTATGCCATTCTCTGTCCTGTTTTATTGGCTTTATCTATAATTGTCATATAAGATATGCTATGTTTATAATATAAAATATAAAAATTGGCTTTGAGAAATCAGGTCATTTGCCTAGAATTACTAAATCAGTAAGTGTTGTTCTGGGACTCACAATGGTTAAATTTCTTCATGACTACATCTCCTTCTCATCACGTGCTTTCAGCCTGGGTTTTATAAGCAAAGAGAGGTGGTGAGGAGTAATAAAGGGGGATGCACTCACAAACGCTGGTATTTGTAAATGTGATCTGATTTACATAGGGATATGCTGTTTGAGTAATGACTCAGAGCTGGCCTGCATTTTTCGCCATTGATTATCCCCAGGTCAGTACGGTCAGAAGAAGGCTATGTTGGCAAGTAGAATATACAATCTGGTTGTTCAGTTAGAAGCTGCTTACAGCTTAGGCATGTGCAAAGCATTGTTACATTCCCTGGCAAGAATGTGGAGGATATTAGTGCTTAATCGCTAGTAATTTATAGAGAATCTCTAGTAATTTCTTTCCCATTCTGGCCATACCTAAAACCGAGGGCTGCTTTTAGCCTCGGCTATTGTACTGTCATACTGGGTCGCGCTGTGGAATATTTGTACACGCTTTTTTCTTCCTTAGGACATTTCATTACCCACAGTTTCCACTCATCACCCCCACATCTTATACCCCTGAACAGCACTGAAGGTTCTGATTTAGTCCCACCAGCCCACACTGATGCTTTTCCTGTTGTGATTCTGATTACCAGAAGAATGTGCCCTTATGCCTTTAAGCCTTCAGATAATGACAATCGAGCATTGTTTTTTGGTTTTTAAAAGCAAAGGAAAAAAATATCCCGCAAGCTCAGAGATAATGTCAGGGACATTGTCTTTATTTGTGTATCTTTACAACAGTCCTCATACATTCCCAGACATACTCTAAGGTAAAATAAAGACTTGTTGATTGGTGCCTTTTTACAAATTGTGCTCACTTCACTGTTTATTTTAAAACCTGTCTCCTGTATGGCTTCCCACTGCTCTGGGTGAATTGGACATAAGGCCCCTGTGACCTCTCAAGATCTCATTCAACAGAGAGATTGCAATCGTAAAAAGCTGAGGTATTTTATATTAAGAAATGTCTTTTAAATGGATGTAATTTAAATCTTACATTCTTTCTTTCCTATTTCCTCTCGCTAAATGCGCTGTAAGTATACTTCTGTGTATTGGGATGACCCCTGTTCCTTGCATTTTCCCCACACAAACAGTTCATCGTATTTTGTTTATAAACTGCCATTCCCCAGAAAGAGATGGCACATTTTAAATGGAGGATTCTTATAGACATCATCTTCATGAGGAAAATTGCTACCTCCTTTTCAAGTAGGAAATATAATAAATTTTATTTTATCATGATTCTCCAGCTTTAATCTACATTAAATGTTTGTATGTTCTTGTCTGACCTTTTGGGTATGTCCTTTTTTTTTTTTTTTTTCTCTCTCCTTTCCCCCCTCCCCCCTCTCTCTTTTTAAAAGTATTTTGAAAGTTTATACTGAAGATGGTTTTATTCTAAAGTAATTTCACCTGTTAATATTTAAGTTGGAATATATATGGAATATAAGTTATTTGACCTTGAAGAATTTAAACTTCCTGAGCTTTTGAATTTCATCTGTAATTGAGAATGATAAACTTACCTATCAATATCACTCTATTATTACTATTATCACTCTATTATTACTATTATCCATTATTATTATTATCAAAAAATTTTTGTGTATTGTCATGAGTTTTTATTTACTTATTTTTTGTTGAATTTATTGGGGTGATATTAGTTAATAAAATTATATAGGTGTCAGGTGTACAGTTCTACCATAGATTATATTATTCTTATTTTTAAATGATTTTCATTTTACTGGATTTTTTCAACATCACATCCACTAATGAACATAAAAATCCTTTACAAATGATATTTTTCAGTCAGTGTTATTTATGGTTCTTATGATTCTCCTAATCATAAATAGGGGACAACTAGGAATATCTCAAAAGAGAAAATGATTACATAAGAAAAATATCAATTTATCATTTCTAGGAAAGAATGGCTTATAACAGGCTATATAGGATGGGACAAAGAGAAGATTGACAGTTGTTTATATGAAGATAATACAATAATTAACAATAATACAAGAATAAAATCTGTGTTTTGTGTACTTACAACTGTAAGACCTGCTTTTGCCACACCCTGTGTTTGCAAAGATGTGAAATTTAAAGGTAGAAAAAATATTAGATTTGAAGTTAGGAAATGAAGGTTATTAGATTAGTAAACTTATCAAAGTTAGTATGACATAAAATACAAAAAATATCCCAACAAAATTTGTAAGGCATTTTTCAGATCTTCTACTTCCTCTTTGCTGACAATAGGAGCACATTGTAACAAAAAATAAGGACACAAAAGGTTTTTATTTATTTTTGCCTGCAGCAATAAGCTTAATGGTAAAGCTTTGAAATAGCAGCATACATCAAAGCATTTATATAAAAAAACAAAGATTAAAAAGAGTGCCTGGAAAAAAATATTTGGTATAATTTGTCTCTAGTTGCAGTACATTTGTCATATCAAACAAAATGCAGTTCAAAGTCAGATTTATGTAGATTGATTTTTCCACCTAATTTTTAAGTATATAATAGACAAGTTGGTGATAAAATATTCAAAGGTGTTTTTAGCTACTTCTTTTGAGGTGCGTTAATAACAAAATATCCCTTTCTTGCCTCCAGCAAACCCAGAAGCAAAAATTACTTATAACATCCAGATGGTATACTTTTAACATTCACTGAAAGCAAGAATCACACACTGGCATACCGTAGTTACCTACTGTCAAGTCTGTATAATTATATTTACAGTTCACATGAAACCACAAGTTTTGAAATAATAAATTCCATTGCAGTGATATAAATACAGCTTTTACAGAGCTAGTGAGGCAGTCTGCTATAGAAGAGTCTACACTAGAAAACAGGATACTGGTTCCGGTTCTTACTCTGTTACACTGAGTAAATTTGTGCAAGTCTCTTAACCTCACCAGATTGTTGTTTCTTTATTGCCTAACTAACAAAGTTAAACAATTTTAAACAAATATTTTTATTGACTTCAGAGAGAAAGAAGAGAATAGAGAGAAACATCAATGTTGAGAGAATCATTGATCAGCTGCCTCTTGCACGCCCCACACTGGGGATTGAGCCACAACCCGGGCATGTACCCTGACAGGGAATCGAACTGTGACTTCCTGGTTCATAGGTCAGTGCTCAATCACTGAGTCACCCCGGCAAGGCTGGAGTAAACAACTTTTAAAGTTCTTTCTACTCCAAAAATGTTTTAATTTTATGAGCCATGTACCCAGGTATGCAATAAAAAAGGATTTCCCCCCCTGTGAATTAGTTTAAATTATATAAAGTGCCTCTTCTACCTGACACCAGGCAATGTTAGTTTTGGTTAATGGTATCTAGATTTTGTCTAGTGACATTTAAACCCAATTAGTTATTAATTGTCCCTTCTATCTCATTATGGGTTGGGTGGCTATAGTGTCAGGTGTGGTTACCTGATCATCTGTTTGTGTCTGCCTATTGTGGCATCTGCTGAAGTGTACACAATCTCCCATCTGGTACACGGGCATTGCAGACTTCTACGGGGATGCCCTCTTTGGTATCTGAATTCGGTTCTATATAATCCAGGTCATGCGCCCATCCTTGTCGCTCCTATTGTTACAGTCAAAGATACTTTCTTTCTCTTTGATAACATCTACATCTCTTTCTGTCTCTCAGCTAACATCTACAACTCAACTTTCTTGAAGGCATCAAAAATATAAGCAGCTCTCTCACGAAGCCAAATGGAAAACCTTTGTATTTTGCCTGGGTTACATAGACCTCATTTTCGTATCTCCCCTAAGGAGGCCTCACTCTCGGGTCCTCAAACCTACCTGAGGTTGTCATTGCACTCCTGCCCAGAACATAGCTAGAAGGACGGAAGGATACAGCTCTGCTCAGGAGTATGTCACAGTCTGATGTCTTGCTCCCTCTCCAGCCCTCCTTTTTATTCTCTCTCCTGGAAGACCCCCCAATTTAATCTAAGGAAGGGAGAGGATGACAAGAACAAAATTGCTTATTTTGCAATTATCTGTTATTAGACCAGGATCTTGGGATCATAATGTGAGAACATTTGTAATTCAAAAGCCTGTTTGTTCTCAAATATGTGATGATGAACATCAGAATTCTATCTTTAAATTCAGTACTAAGCATTGACTCATATATTACTGTTTTTTTTTTTGCAGTAAAGATATTTTCCTGAGGGCAATATGTAGAGGGTTTTTGCTTGTTGGATCTAAGGAGAGTTTCATGTACAAAAAAGTATATGCTCACATAGCAGTTCATACTTGAAAATATTGCCCCTTCACATACTTTTCAATATTTTATACTTGTGTCTCAATTTTTATAGTATACTACATTTCATAAATGATTCTTTTTGTAGGCTAACATAATACACAAAAGGTAATAGAGACAGAGTTTTGTTTTTAAAGTATACCAATATTGTAAAATTCTTAGGTTACTTGAGCATGCTCAATAAATATTATCTTTTATTTCTATGGTCTCCAAACATGAGCAGAAATTGTGAAGTTCTTCCATTTTCACTATCCCTGGAAATACACTACTTTACAGATTCTTTACCATAGGAAAAGAAATGATTTGGGCCTAATTAAAAAAAAAATGTATCAGAGTGATATCAGATAAACGATTTCCTTTAAGCCAACATGAAAATATTGAAAAATAAGTAGAAACTGTCAGAACCAACATAGAACACTGGAAAACAAAGTTTACTACATCAACAAGCTAATGCTGAATTAAAAAAAAGTGCAACTCTAAGCATGGTAGGAAAGTCTTATGGTGTTTCACTTGTCCATGCCCAGCCCCCTCATTATTGAAAGTGGTAGCTCACAAAGTCAGTGTGGGATTGTGGTCCCTGATTCTGGAAGGAGTAGAGAAGAACTTGTTGGCAAATTATTTTGTTTGTCTGTTCTAACCTTCTGGGGGCTACCTGATTTCTGACACCAGACACTTGTCTGTGTTGCACCTACCAGGAACTCATACAGCCTGGAAAAGCTACTGGTGTTGTAGGAAAGTACCAGAAGGTATCAGTAGAAGAGCAACATGCAGTTGCGTAGAACAAAAGATGATAGTTGAAACATATAATAGATCACCCTAACGCCAGGGAAGAAAAGCTTGGGAGAGAGAGCATTTCTTAGGGCAATTAAGTATCTCAAAGCACCAGTGAGTACAGATGAATTAGAAAGTCACACACATGCACAGGAGGAAAAAGCATGCTCAGAAAACACCTGGGAAAAAGTAAGCTTTCAGACCCCAAACAGGCTGATGTGTAGGCAAAATGCAAGCCTGGTTAACTTGGAGGAGGGCCCAGCACAGAGACAATCTGCAAGGATTTGAAGTAGTTTTTCATTCTGTCTCTCATTTTTCTTTCTCTCCTTTTCCTTTTCTTTTGCTTCTGATACTCAAGAAAAACTTTGTTAAAACACGAGCTCACTAGCTGAACACAAGCTAATGAACAGAGTCATCAGTGACCTACACAGCAAGGAATAAAGTCTGTGCAATAGTAGTTGGGAAAAGTCACTAAACCATGGATTATTATAACCTTCAACAATCCACAAAATGGCAAGCCATGAATAAGAGGGAGAATATGTTTTCCAGAGTTACCACATTATAATATATATATATTTTTAAAAAATCACAGGAACAAAATAAACGGAGAGAAATTGTCCCAGCGGAAGCCTAGACATTGGATTTCCTAGACTTAGAAACTGTTTTTAAAAAAACTTTTTAAAAAAATGTGGTATGCTGTACATAACATATAATTTGATATTTTAACAATTTTAAGTATACTGTTAAGTGGTATCAATTACAGTTCACATTGTTTTGCAACCTTCACCATTATCTCCAAAAGTTTTTCCTCATCCCAAACAGAAATTCTGTATCTATTAGACAATAGCCCCATTGCTACCTTGCTCCAGCCCTTGGTAATGTGTAGCCTGCTCTCTGTAACTATAAATTTGCCTATTCTAGATACTTCCTATATGTGGAATCATACATCTTTGTTGTTTTGTTTCTGGCTTATTTGACTTAGCATAATGTTTTCAAGGTTTATCACTGCTATAACATGTATTCAGCTTTTTAAAAGGCTGAAGAATATTCCGTTATATGTATTTACATTGTTCTGTGCATAGTAACATCCTATCTAATAAAAATTGTAATATGCAAATTAACCGCCACTCTGCCACACCCACAAACCACGCCCGCCAGACAATCAGGAGCAACTATGCAAATTAACCCAACCAAGATGGCTGCAGCCACAGAGAGAGCAGGATTCTTGGGTTTTCCTGGCAATGGAGGAAGCCAAGCTCTCTGCACACTCTGGTGCCCCCAGGCCTCCACTCAAGGCTACAAAGTTTCAATTATAGAAGATAAATAAATCCCAACAAAAATGGTGGCAGCCATGGAGTTGAAGGGAGCAGGAGGCTTGGGTTGCCTCCTGTGATGGAGGAAGCCAAGCTCCCACAGCCTTGGCCTCTGCTACAAAGTTTTAATTATAAGATAAATAAGTCCCAACAAAAATGGCTGTGGTCACAGAGCAAGCAGGAGGCTTGGCTCCGCTCATAGCTACAAAGTTTCAATTGTAGAAGATAAATAAATCCCAGATACCAGGGCCTCTGCTTAGGTCACCGGGGTGGGCATGGCTGGCCTGCAAAACCCCACAAGCCCCTCCCCTAGGCCACTTCACATCCCAAGGGAACCCACACCCTGATTCGGGACACCCTTCAAGGCCTCTATCCTATCTAATAAAAGAGTAATATGCAAATTGACCGTCACTCCAACACACAAGATGGCTGTTCCCATGTGGACAAAAGATGGACATCACAAGATGGCCAGCAGGGGAGGACAGAAGGAGGGACCAGGCCTGTAAGGGAGGGTAGTTGTGAACGATCAGGCCAGCAGGGGAGGGAAGTTGGGAGTGACTGCGCCTGCAGGGAAGGGCAGTTGGGGGGGACCCAGGACTGCAGGGGAGAGCAGTTGTGGAGGGACCAGGCCTGTAGGGAGGGACAGTTAGAGGTGACTAGGCCTTCAGGGGAAGGCAGTTAGGGGTGACCAGGCCTGCAGGGGAGGGCATTGAGGGGCAAACAGACTGGCAGGGGAGCAGGTAGGCATTAATTAAGCTATTAGGGGAGTGGTTAGCGGGTGATCAGGCTGGCAGACAAAAGCAGTTAGGGGCAGTCAGGGAGGCAGGCAGGTGAGCATTTGGGAGCCAGCAGTTCTGGATTGTGAGAGGGATATCTGACTGCCTGGTAGGTTGGACATCCCTCAAGGGGTCCCGGATTGGAGAGGGTGCAGGCTGAAATGAGGAACACTATCCCCCCTCGCATGAATTTTGTGCACCAGGCCTCTAGTTAATCATAATAGCCAAAAAGTAGACACAACCCAACTGCCTGTCAAATGATGAATAAATAAAAAACAATAAAAAAATATAATCAATGGATGCGGCCTTTACATGAAAAAAAAATTTCCCATTCATATTTAAAAATTCATAGAATGCTTCATGGAGAAGGTGAACTTTAAACAGAACCTTGGAGGAAGTATGACAGAAATAGAATTAATGATTCTATTAATTATTTTTGTTATACTAAATACACATTTGATTATAAGGTGTTATCACTTAAATAACTAGTTTAGTAAGATTCTCTGCAGAGAAACGGAAGGTCATTATCCAATTTCATTAGACATTTGTTTTCTCCAAGAGAGTATCTATTATTATTCTCATCAATCAAATAGAATATGTTTTCTGTGGTTGGGATATAAGTAATAATACATCAACTCACAGTTGATTCTGTTGATGAAAAGCATCTTAATGCTTTTTCCTTTAGGATAAAAAAAAAAATAACCACGAGAATGGTCTGCTTATTATTAAAGAAAATATGTACAGAATTCACTTTTGATTCAAATGACATATTTTTTATTTTAATCACAATTTATGTGTTTGTAAAAGCCCATGGGTCTGTCAAATGCAGCTAAATATTTGTGCCTGCCCTCTTTTTCTGCTCTTTTATCTCTTCTTAAACAAACAAGTCTACTCTTTTTATATATGGGACCAACTGCAGATTAATTTATCTTTTACATATATTTTGGCTAATTTGAATAATTTACTTTTGTTTAATTGTGTTTGTAGCAGTATAGAACATTTCTATTCAAATTAGTAGAAAATTACTCAAGTGATTTTTGTCCTTGACACAGTCTTGGGAAGCATGAGTATATATGCTTTTCTTTATATTCTAAGAGACAATGACAAAGATGAGGCAAAGACCTAAGCCTGAATTCATATATCAGGAGTTGGTGATAGCTTAATTTTGTTCTTTGCTTTCTTCAATAGTATTTGACTTGAATCTTTTAGTATTTGGTAAAGAATTCAATAAGCAGATTTTAAAATGAAGTCGAAGTAGCAAAAAAGAGATGAATTACATCACAATAGGCAGATGGTGGAGATTTGATGTAATGCATTGCCTCATTCCTTTGGTGGAAAGGGATCTGTTATTATTTCTGGCAGATTACTTAACCCTGCTGAAAATGAAGACTGTGTGTTTGAAATCCAAATGAATTTTCCAAAAATTTATCACTGAGGTTGGGTGAAGACATGCCTCATCAGTATTCAGTGCATCTGTCTTAAGATGAAAGAGGAGAAGAAGCTCCTCAGGTGGAAAGAAAATAGAAGTTACTTTATCTGAGAGGAAAAGCTGCCATCAGTTATTCACACCCAACTCCCATTGACTTCAATCAACTTTCATCTCTGTGTAGAAAAACTAGACTGTACAGTAGAAATTTGAACTTAACTCATAGTATGACAGAGGGATCAAGGCTTTCATAATGAGTTTAATAACTTGGATGCAGAAAGAATCATTGGACAGTGGAGAGACTTAAAATTATGTTGGCTGTTGAATTTCTTCTATTTTGGAGATGGAAAGTTTTAAAGTGTATGCATATATTCACAGAGATATGCCCTTGCTGGAATTCAAAAGTAAATATGAGACCATCACAGTGTTACATAAATTGTTTCAACTCATGGGTTGAAGAACTTGGGTATTTGGATCCCCAAATAAATAATTTGAATTATTATGTTTTGATTATGAGAATTACTTACATTCTTAAATTTGATTTCCATACTATTCTTTCTTCTTTTTCTCTCTCTTCTACCCCTCCTAATTTCTAAAAAAAGAGTGAATTATGAATAAGATGTTTGAGTATTTCCTATATGTCAAGTCATTAGCTATTTAGTTTTATATGCATTGTCTCCTTATTTCTTACTATAGATCACTTGACATGGGAAACTCAAGGCAAGAAAGGTTAAGCAACTTTTCTAGGTCACACACCTAGAGTGGTTTTATTTTGTTTTTACAAAATAAAGGGGAAGGATATTTATAGGCAGAGGTAGGGAGACTATAAGGAAGATGAATTTACAGAAATGGGCTTGTTTTATCCCATCTCGAATATTTAAACCAACATTTTTTCATCTTGACTCATCCACTCATTTCCTGATATCTCTCCATTGTCACTTAATCCTTTTTGTTCCTTACCTCTTCTTCCTGCATCTATGCTTACTCTATATTCTTCACCTGTCTGTTGACATGTTCATTTATTTGGGCCTTTCCTATTCTTTCCCCCTGCTGTTTCAGGGATTTTATAAGATTATTGTGGCTATTTTGATGATGTTTTTCTGCTGATGTGAGATTGCTGACAAGACTAATAGATGGTTATGGATAATACTGGTATATTATTTATGTAACACTTGTATAGTTTACCAGGTGTAGTCAATGCTTAAATTATGTGACCTAAGGTAAAACCCATGCGCAAGACACATGAAGTAAGAGTAAATATGCTTATTTAAAAAGTATTTTGATATTATTTAAATAACAGTTTTTAAGAGAAAAGACACAATGCAAGGCATATGCTATTTGTGCCTCAATTGCACAGATCAGAAAAGAGCCATGCTTTCACTCACAGGGAGCCGGAAACAGAACCCTCAATGTCTGAAATTGTGTAACAACTCAATGCTTACTGACTTTCCTTACACTTTCAGATTTACCTTTTTAGAAGGAATGTGACAGTCTCCAAGCTATGAACCACTTAGACAATCAGTGCAAATCAAAAGCTCCAAGTGGAAGCCTATTTTATGACTGTCTCAGAAAGTGGTAGAAAAAAAATGGTTTAGGAGGTTCAGGGGAAGGGGTGAAAAGTAAAAGAATTAAGCCAAAACCCCAAACTTATAGACATAGTCACGAGTATGGTGATTACCAGAGGAGAAGAGGGGCTGTGGGAGGTAGAAGAGGGTAAAGAGGAGGTAAGTGGTGATCGGAGAAGACTTGACTTTGGGTGCTGAACACACAATACAATATATAGATAATACATTATAGAATTGTATACCTGAAATTTATATAATTTTATGCAATGTCACCCCTGTAAATTCAACAAATAAAAGAAAGAAAAAGATGGCTTTAACATGATATTGTCTCTGTGTGCTGACTCGTGACATAGGTCAAAGTCAAATAGTGGTTTGTCTCTCTGGGCCATTGTGCTCTACACTGAATACACTAAGTACCTTCCGCCACTCTACAGCAGCAAAGGAACTGAAGGATAGTTTCTTAGTGTCAGAACAAACAACTCACACCCATCAGAGTCACTGGCTTTGGGTGATTACAAATGAACCTTAAGAAAATATGATGTTTGGATACAATTCCATTTCAATCACAGGATGTGTCTCCCAGGAGCAGACTCCTATTAGGCTACGGTGATGGGACATTGTATTAGCTAGAGGGGCATGCCTATAACACAATCAAATGGAAGGCATATCTGATTGAAAAAAAGATTTTTTGGGAAAACTTTATTTGAAATACATTTACTTTTAGTATTAAAGATGACAAAAAAGACCTCAAATTTATGGTCCTGAGAGATGGTAAAGACCACATTGAGACCACAGGCTTTGGATTCAATATGAACTCTGGGTCTTACTTGCCCTAGGTTACTTATAGTCTTTGCCTGTCTCTTGACATGTCAATTTATTTGGACCTTCCCTATTCTCTCCCCTGTTGTCAGGGATTTTGTGAGATTACTTTGGCTATTTTGATGATATTTTTTTTTTTGCTGGTGTGAAATTGCTGACAAGACTAATTGATGGCTATGGATAATACTTACTTTGTGTATAATACTTGCCCAACCTTCCCGTGCTATAGTTGCTTTATCTACAAATAGGAGTGTAATACCTATCTCATAGGGCTGTAATGAGAATTATAAGCTAAGCTTTTATTACTATTTCTGGCTCTTCCTTTATTTCTGCCAAGTAATTCAGGGAAGTAAGCGTGAGGGGAGAAGCAGTTTTGGCTTGAAATCAGGAGATTTAAACCAAAACAATTATTAAAGAAGATGGCAAGTCCCATGCTAACAAAAAAGATATTTGCTAGTATTTACATATGCTCTGATGTTAGCTTAATTGGACATTGCATTTCTCATTCATTGAAACACTATTTTGATATGCTGACAAAATAAGACTCTGCTTTTATTTTTGTTTAGATTAAAGATATCCTGTCATTGATCTCTCTAGGAAGTATTATCACATCTTAATTCCCTGGACGTGGTACCCAAAGGACATATTTGTATGTAGGAGGAGCATGTCTGTCTTCTCCAAACCCAGTGCTGGAACCAATCAAGTTAGCCCTCTCTAGGCTTATACCTAGGCTCTTACAGCAGAGATCTATTTATTGGTCTTAGAAGTTAATTTCCTCTTGTAATAACTACTTATGGGCAATAACTCTGTCCTCTGAAGTGTCAGTAATGAATGGATGAATAAAACATAGTGGACCACTATGGAGTAGCCCTGGTATGCTTGAGAAAAGTGGGAGGGAAGTCGGGGGAGAGCCAGGGAGGGGGAATAATTGAGCATGAGTAGTAAAGATGAACCACAGAGAGGAAGGCTTGGGGAACTAAGTTGTGCAATGGGCTGTAAAGGTTTCTGCCTCCAAACTGAGGGACATCCTTCCAATCACCCCTGTTGGAACTTAAAGAAACCTGGTCCCACTGGCTAAGCCAAATGTATGGTTTCACTAAGAATGGTGGGTAGGCAGTGTATATTAAATTAATATTCTAATTCAACCCATTCTTCCTATAGTAGGGAAAAGGACTTGTGTATTTCTGAAGGTATAACAGAGGGGCAAGTACCCTACACTTACTTACCTTGTGCCTCTGTCTTCTCCACCTTGGGGGGTGGGAGATGGGAAGCTCTGATTTTAACAGGAGATATAATGGATACATGTATTCTGGGCAGAACATTCTATGCCTTTGGCTTCTGACATGTTCTCATGACTTTGTTGTGATAACCCCTAAATCTTTATCTTCCCCCTACACCGTGGTTGGCAAACTGCGGCTCGCAAGCCACATGGAGCTCTTTGGCCCCTTGAGTGTGGCTCTTCCACAAAATACCACAGCCTGGGCAAGTCTATTTTGAAGAAGTGGCGTTAGAAGAAGTTTAAATTTAAAAAATTTGGCTCTCAAAATAAATTTCAATCGTATTGTGATATTTGGCTCTGTTGACTAATGGTTTGCTGACCACTGCCCTACACCAATACCTTGAAGTTTCAAATATAAATTTATTTACCTAAATTCAACCCACAAAGTCCAGTTTGTCAATTGGATAATTTCTGAATGATCTACTATTTAAATTTGTGTGTTTCTTTAAATATTTATAACATTAGAGTAATTCATATTGTTTGGTGTTTGAAGCTTTTGAGGATCTCGATCTCTGTGTGGTTTGGTTATCTGGCTCTCATTTTATCCTATCTAATAAAAGGGTAATATGCAAATTAACTGTCACTCCATCACAAAGATGGTGGTGCCCATCGCCACAAGATGGCAGTGCCCAGTCCTCTCAGCCCTGCTGGAGTCCTCGGTCCTGTCAGCCCCACCGGTGGGGGTGGCGGTGGGCAAGTGGTACATGCTGGATCCACCCTCAGGCAGATCCAGCCATGCCACTCACCTGCCACTGGAGTCCCCAGTCCTGTCATCCCAGCTGTGGATGGGCCTCTGGCCAGGGAGGGTGCAGAACACTTGCATCATTGCCCAGGCGACGAGACAAGTGATCCGCGCCTAGCAGTGGATGGGCCTCTGGAGGGGGAGGGCAGTTGGGGGCCATGAGGCCAGCAGGGGAAGGCATTTGGGGGTGATCAAGCCAGCTGGGGGACAGTTGGGGGCAAGCAGTCGGAAAGGCAGAGTGGTTAGGGGCGATCAGGCAGGCAGGCAGGTTAGTGGTTAGAGCCAGCGGTCCCGGATTGCGAGAGGGATGGCTGACTGCCAGTTTAGGCCTGATCCCACAGGGATATCTCCCAGCAGTTGGACATTTCCTAAGGGGTTCCAGATTGGAGAGGGTGCAGGCCAGGCTGAGGAACTCCACCTCCCCCGCACAAATTTCATGCATCAGGCCACTAGTCTTACTAATAATAAGTTTTTACCATTTGTTGCATTTGCATATGGTTGTTTCTCTACCTTGTCTTTGCATGCAAACTTGGTGATAGCTGGATCGGAGAAAATGGGATCTCTCTTCTGGGGGAAAAGAACAAGAGGAGAGTTCATTCTCCAAAATGGGCATTTGGTAAAGTAAATATTAGGTGAATTGATTTTTGACAAGCTAGATTTCGGTGAATTGGCTTGTTCTCTGCAACTTTGTAAACAAAATCTAAAGGTTCCCTTTCATAGGAATATTCCTTTTCTCAAAAAAAGAATCAATTTCCTTTCTAGTAGAGAGAGTAAAATTCATGCTAGAGTAAGGAGCTCTAAATAACAGGGACCTTGTACACTGCATATGATTATTTACAATCAGAGAAAGCTGTATTAGCATAAAAAACATATCTCATGTTAGATTAAAATACAGAACCACATGCTGAAGGAGACAGTATTAAGGAGATCTTGGAGATGACTTAAAGTGTTTTGTGCTTGGGGTTAAAAAGGTGTGCTATGAGAGTAAACCTGCAAATCCTAGCAAGGGTAATTTCATAGGTCACTGAAGGCAAGATCTTTTTTTATTAAAAGCGGTTGTTTTTCTGGTTACAAAAGAAAACCTATTGGAGAATTGACAGAGTGCTAAGTTACCTATCAGTATGGAAACTGTTGGAAAGCAATAGCTATTGCTAGGAGCAGAAGGATGGTACAGACAAAACTGGTTTGAGTTCAGTCTGTGATGAGTTCAGATGGTGATGACAGCTATGAATGGAAGTCCTACTTCTGCAAAGGTGTACTAGCTTTTATGAGGTTTGAACAGAAACCTTCTTTTCCACAAATAAGTTACTAGCACATGAGTTAACACTCATTCGTTTGAAAATGTAGGCTGATTTCCCTACATATGCTATATACTTGCCTACTTACAATGGGTTATGTCCCCATTAACCAATCCTAAAATGAAAATATTATTAAGTTGAAAATGCATTTAATATATCTACCCTACTGAACATCATAGCTTGGCCTAATCTACCTTAAAGGTGTTCAGAACACTTATATTAGCCCAGAGTTGGGCAAAGTCATCTAATACAAAACCTATCTATACTAATAAAAAAGTAAGATGCAAATTGACCATACCTTTGTGATGTCCACCAGCCAATCAGGCATGAATATGCAAATCAACACAACAAAATGGCAGGCTAATTTGCATAAACATGTACCAAGCAACCAGGGGCAGAGTGGGATGATTTGTAATTACCATGGTGTCGATGCAGGTGTTCCACCCCAAACCTGGCCAGTCAGGGCCTCTGGGGAGCGTGGGAAAGCGAAAAGGCAGCTCTGGTGGAACAAAGGTGGTGCTGGCAGCCAGGGAAAGGAAGGCCCATTCTTGCACAAATCTTCGTGCATCAGGCCTCTAGTTTTATAAATAATGTTGAATATCTTATGTGATTTATGTAATCATGACTTGCTGCCTTTATACTGGGTTTTTATCTTGAATTTTATCTCCAGAATAATTGCCTTTCCCTTCTTCTTCTCACCAGAAGCAGGAGACAGATATGGGTGTTTTGTAGACATGATGGGATATGAAAACACACACTAAAAAATGCTGACAACATATTGTAGTATACTGTAGAATATGACTTGTTTACCCTCATGACCTAATGGCTATGTGGGAGCTTATAATCACTGCCACTGCCCAGCATCATGAGAGAGTATTGCTAGCCTAGGGAAAGATCAAAATTCAAGATTTGAAGTATCGTCTCTACTGAATGCATATTGCTCTGGCATCACTGTAAAGTCGAAACCTCTATGTTGAAAACCATCTATATATGTTTTTACCCATGAGTGGGCATAAAAGAAAATTTAAACCACAAATAATTTAGTTGATAAGTTATTGATATTACTGCTATAATTGAGAGAAGACTACATTTTAAAATATTATGGAAAAATTTGATTAAATGTGACTTAAGGAAAAAGGAATTTATTTTATAATGTCTACACTTAACTGTTCAAATTTGTCTGTTGTATCTGTCAGAAAGGGTAAAAAAATGGAAACATAATTAGGAGGTACAAAAGCTAAAAAACTAACTTTTACAAAGAGAGAAATAAACTCAATAGGCAAAGGAGTTTTAAAACATTCCAGTTAGAAATACTTCATGTTGCCTGACTTAGTAGAGTCTAAGTTGATAGCCAAAGAAAATCTAGAGTGGTTTTGCAGAACATAGTTCACAGTGAAGGGCTGTGGGAGAAATGTCTGGAAGCAAGGGAGTTCTGCTCATGAGAAAACCATCATGAAGAACCTTAGAGAGTAGAAACCAACTTATTCTACCAGTATGAAAGGACAGATTTATTCTTTCATTGCCTCTTTTTCAATGTAAAGCAAGACTATGATTAAAACCACATGTTTTATTTTTAATTTTATAAACAATGCTGCCATTTTTTAAAATTATTGGGTGAGAATAGCATCGCATTTTGCCTAATTCTGGGACCATGGCTATCCCTACGGAGAGTTTTAAACTTTAGTTTCGTTGTTCCTTTATTTGTTCTTGAGGTAGCTTATCTACTTAGCTATTCTGACTATACACGTCTACCAGTTCTTTGACTATATCTTCTTCGTCAGTCTTGGGTCAGAAGATATAAGAAGGCTTTTGCTTGTCTCTAATTTAAACTTGGCATCTTGAAAGAGAATTTCTTCTTAAACATGTATATTCATACTTGCTTGTCTTCTTGCTGAATTGCTGACTGTTATTAAAAGACTCCAAGGACATTTCTCATCTTTTTCATTTCTATTACTCTTCTCCACAACTTGTGCAATCCCTTAGATGTTTTATGTTCACTCAGTATCCAGCATTTTGAATTTTAATGGTATATTTATGCTCTGCTTATTTCTCCTATCCTGGAAGAGTTATAGATATGGTCATAAAATCCAATAAAGATGCATTTGTCAAGCTGATTTATTTTCCAAACTCTGTCCCTGTTAAATTCATGAAGAAACCAGATTTCTGCATATATTTGACTACTGTAGTGGAAATGATAAGAAGTGCAAGAGTCATCCAGGCACAGATATTAAAAAGAGCCACACGAGATATGGCTCTGTTGCTTATATTAAATCATTCCTTCTCAAAAGATGAGGCAATCACTTAAGTAAAAAAATTAATCAGAAAGCATGTTAAATCATAAGGCATGATAAAAGTTGGGTTTTATGATTGATGATAATTAGTTTGGAGAACTAGAAGGTTTAACTAAATAGACTTATGAGAAGAACTCACAATGGATAAAGTTCACTTTATGTTTAAAATCAGCAGTCAAGGAAAATGCTTTACAAAAAAAGTCTTCAAGGTTTATTTGAACATTATTATAAAAAAACAACATTTTTAAGTCATGGAACCTCAGCACCATACTGTGATTTTTATATACCACTCTCTGTTGGTGGGAATATACATTGGTGTACCCACTTTGGAAAATAGCATGGAGGTTCCTCAAAAGTAAAAAATAGAACTAACTCATAACCGAGCAACTCAACTTCTGAGTATTTAATGAAAATGACAACACTAATTTAAAAAGATATGTCTACTCATATGTTTGTAGCATTATTTACAATAGCCATGACATGGAGGCAATCTAAGTGTCCATCAATAGATGAATGGATATAGAATATGTGGACCTAGAATATATTACACTAAGTGAAATAAGCCAAACAGAGAAAGAGAAATGTCATACAATTTTAGTTACCAGTATATGTGAAATCTAACAAACCAAACAAATGAACAAAGAAAATAAAACAGAAACAAGTAACTAACAGACACAAGTGACAATCTGGTAGTTATCAGAACTAGGAGGATTTCTTTTTTGAGGGAGGAGGCCCAATAAGTGGAAGGAATTAACAGGTACAAATTTCCAGATATAAAGTAATTAAATCATAGGACTGTAATATACAGTATAACAAATATAGTCAATAGTATTATAATAAGTTTGTATGGTAATAGATGTTAAATATTGTGGGGACCACTTTAAAACTATCAAATAACTCTGAGGCACACTGAAACTAATATGATATTATATTTAAGTAGACATCAATTAAACAGTGAAATATGACTGCTTAAAAATGTTAGTTTTCTATAATTGAGATATATGCTAAAAACGCAGAGAAAAATATAACCTTTGTAAAAATGCTATGATAGATGCTTTAGATATTAGTTTGTCAAAGTCATTGTGAAGTGATGCTTTTTTTTGAGCTTACCTAGAAAACCTAATAAATGGAGCTCATCTATATTAGAATCACAATTATTCAGACTCTTGCAGCATCAGCAAAACATTTAGGAAAGTATCTCAGGGACTTGTTTTTAAATGAATATATATGTAAAATATAATCCTTTAAATTACTAATAATTCTTTAATTAAATATTTATTGAGCAACTATGATACTACCTGGAGATTTTATTCTGTGGGTTTGATATTGGGAAAGTGTATACTTAAAAGTGCACTACTGGCCCTAGCTGGTTTGGCTCATTGGATAGAGCATCAGCTAATGGACTGAAGGGTCCAGGGTTCTATTTTGGTCAAAGGCATGTACCTTGGTTGCAGGCTCTTCCCGGTCCAGGCCCTGGTCGGGGCTCATGCATATTTCTTTCACATCGATATCTCTCCTGTCTTTCCCTCTCTCTTTCCCTATCTCTAAAAACCAATGGAAAAATATCCTCAGGTGAGGATTTTAAAAAGAAAGCAATACTGGAAAAAATGTGTACTAAATCAGAACTGGGGGAAATTAGTACAGTTTTGAGTACATCTTGAAAGCCAGTTTTGCATAAATTTTATTAGTCTCTTTTTGGGGTTCCTTTTGATTTTTCTATTCTCACTTATCAGCTCATCATCAAACAATTTATTAAATACTGCCTGATTCTGTTCTAAAATTTGCCTGTTGTACTATGTCAGAAAATATATGCACTTTAGTTTTTAGTGTATCTATCTCAAGTTTAAATTCCCAATTATTTTATTCTTCTTTCTCTGACTTATGATTTCACTTTTCTTCCTTTTCTTAGCTTTGTTTCATATTATCTACACTCTTCTTTTGTTATTTTTTGATAGCAGTTAGGCATCAATCAGGCTGTTAGGGGAGTGGTTAGGGGGTGATCAGACTGGCAGGCAGAAGTGGTTAGGGGCAATCAGGAAGGCAGACAGGCGAGCATTTGGGAGCCAGCTGTCCTGGACTGTGAGAGGGATGTCTAGGATCTGGCCTAACCTGCAGTCGGATATTCCTTGAGGGGTCCCAGATTGGAAGGCGCAAGCTAAGCTGAGGGACCGCCTCCCCCTCCCGTGCACAAATTTCATGCACCGTGCCTCTAGTTACTTATAAATGTGACCATAGAATCACCTTAGAAGCTGCTGTAATTGTTTGTCATTGCCAAAGAGTCTGGCTCATTTATTTGGCTTCTGCCTTACTATCTGTAGAGAGACATTGGTGATTATTTGAAAAACACTAAGAACATAAGTCATTGGTTAAAATCAGGACTAGCTGGGTACAGATATATTTGTCATCCAAAGCAATTACCTGCAAAGCCATGTTTTTCCTGTGAGGAGAAATGAATTCATGATAGCTCTCTATCATGTATCAAATACTAAATGTCTCTCATAGCACCGTATTCTAATGAAACTGCCAGAAGCAAGGGAAATGTCCTGATCTCAAGCCTTGTCCTCAGAGAAGACAGGGCAAATAGAAAAGTTCTTCTAATTGACTATTCAGAGCATAAATGAATTTATTAGTAATTAGCACACACAAATTTGGGAGAGAATTGTGTCTAGGTAGTTTAGCTCAATTCTGTAAATTATAGATGTGATTAAAATTAAAACCCAGAGAGGATAATCAAGTCAGTGTTCATTTATTGAAAACTTCTCTATGCCAGGCATTGTGCTGGTGCTTATTGTATTTCATATATATATATATATCCTTGCCCAAGAATATTTTTTTTCATTGATTTTTAGAGAGAGTGGAAGAGAGAGGGAAAGATAGAAAGAAACATTATGTGAAAGAAAGAAATAAATTGATTGCCTCCTGCATGTGCCCTGACCGTGGCCTGGGCTGGAGAGGAGCCTGCCATGGAGGTATGTGTCCTTGACTGGAATCGAACCTGGGACCCTTGGGTCTTCAGGCTCTGTCCACTGAGCAAAACTGGCTAGGGCCATATTTCATATTTATGGCAACTATGCAAGGTTCCAATTTACATTGGAAAAATAAAGTTTAAAGTTTTTTATAGTTTGCACAGCCGGTGAGAGTTAAAGCATGAGCGCAAATCGATTTTTCTTCTTTCACATCTTCTTTGCCTATTTTTAAGATAAAATATTTTGCCCAAGGCCTAAACAAGCACATCCATTTCCTGACTTCATGTGATATTTTTCTTGTCTTGATGTACTATTTGAAGATTATTATGCTGAATTATTGATTCAAAATAAATCTACTGAACCATCTACTCTATGGATCAAACAAAACTGTATATACAGAAAAAACACATGTAAGTGTATGAATGGTAGCATACTATCAGCATTTTTTAAAAAAGGAAATCCTAAATGCATGATGAATTGCTTGCTGTATGTTCAAGAGAAAAGCAGGAATGAATTCTACCATGTGATATTCTAATTCTTACCAGATGTTGTTTAAAGTACCCTTGTTTTCCAGCATGTCCTATGAGAGCAGTTGGATTGTGTGTGTGTGTGTGTGTGCCTATATATATATATATATATATATATATATTGTCCAAAACTCTTTTTGTCAGATGCTGAGTTAGAACATTTTTATTTCAGCTGGGATATTTATGCTTTCATGTATAATGCTCAATAGCAAAACATTACATGCACAACTTTACACAAAAGCTTTTACCTATTATTGAGTAAATACCTGGTACTTATATTCAGAATAGTAATTGATGCATGCACCTGTTGAGCCTACAGGGCTATAATTCACTTCAGGTTTTCTGCTGGCTTCATACATTACAAGAATTTTACTTGAGTGCTTTATTACTAGCTTCAAAATCCTGAGGCTAAGTTTAAAACTCTGGAGTATTCACCCTGTTGACATATTTTGTACCCTCAAATTAACCAACAAAAATGGCCTCTAAGGTACTTGGTATGTGTAGAATAAGGACAGTATGAAGATTAATCTTATGTGTCAACGTGGCTAGCCTATAGTTGTTTAATCAAGTACTAATTTCAGGATGTGGTTAACATCTACAATCAGTAGACTTTAAGTAATGCAGATTGCCCTCCCTGATGTGAATGGGCCTCATCCAATCAGTTGAAGACATTGAGAGCAAGAACTGAGGTTTCCAGGGGAAGAAGGAATTCTGCCTCAAGACTGCACCATCACATCCTACCTGAGTTTCCAGCTTGCTGGCCTATCCTAAGGATTTCATACATTATATACAACAGTGATGAGATTCTGAGAGTTTTATACTAACTTTGAGATTTTTGTGACACTGAAGACAATTCATCAGTCATATTGAAAGGAATTTTAGAGATAAGACAGGCAGTTTCAGGGAAAGGGGGGAAGGGGTGGTCCATGGGAGAGAAATGCATATGTAATGGAAGAAGGTAGCTCCAAGGTGCCAGATGCTTATCTTCCTTTCATGGAGGATAGAGAAATGTTATAAGAGGAAGGCATACATTCACAAAGGCTAGATAAATGTAGCAAGATAAGAGGGAGAGGAATGGGGAGGCACCAGGTGGCTTGGACCTTTGAAACTGTTACTATGCAGGAGAATGACCAATTAGGAGAGCACAGGGGTCATAACTTAAGGAAGGGTCCAATTAGAAATGTCATGAAGAGACAAAGAGCTGCAGCCTTTATTAACTGGAAGACAGACAAATCAGAAGATTTGTATTTGTATTTTATGAGAGAGAGAGAGAGAGAGAGAGAGAGAGAGAGAGAGAGAGAGAGAGAGAGAGAGAGAGAGAGAGAAAGAAGGTTTTTTGTTTTTTTTGTTTTTTTCTTTTTTCATTTGGGGCCCTCCCCAAAGGCTCCCCTTTGGGGAACCCCTCCCCAGTGGAGTTTGTAGATGCTTCCACTAAAGTTCCACATTTTTACTAAAGAAGTCCTTTAATCTGAAAGTTTATTCTTCAACCTTCACCGGCAAGAACACACAAAGAAAGCCTGCTCGCCGAACCCCAAATTATAATATGCTTAGTCAGAAATCAAAAAATATAAATTAACTCGAGGGTAAAATGCAACAAGCTCCGAATGGTTTAACTGTAATACTAATAACAAATTGGGTTTAAAGTTTTCATTCTGCACAGTAACTGCGTTTGACACTGTGCATATCAGTGACGAGACCTGTGGGCCACATATAATAACATAATGATACTTTACGTCTACATAGAGCCTTTTGCATCAACAGCACCAACGAATTCTCATTATCAGCATCATTATCCCCAATTTGAAGAGCAGAAGGGCCTGTATAATTGCCTGGGAGGACAGATAGTTCTTATGACTTGACCTGGGTAGCAACTGCTTAACTAGTTTATTTGGAGGATGAATTCCTTTCAACACTGTAGCTTGTCCTCGTGACCCAGGTTTATTTTCATACTCCGGAAATTTTTCTCTGATTAACATACTGATGGGTCATTGAAACTGCTTTTGGATCCCTCAGCATCTGCATTTGAGTACGTTATCAAAGAGTAAGTATGTACATATGCATGTATATACCTGGTACATATACATACACACGCATATATGCATTTATGGATATATGGTGTATATATGTGTCAAATGGCTTTATTGAGATATTATACATGTCATACAATTCACCCACTTACAATGTACAAGTCAATGATTTCTATTATATTCACAGCTATCAAATGATGGTTATTTTTGAAAATGCATTTTGGAAAATGCCTTAAATTATTTTTAGTTTCTAGAGTATGGAAATGAAATAAATCTGGAAAAGTGAAAATTAATAAAAGCAACAATAGTAATTATAGTGTAAGTCTGTCTGATACTTTCAAATCTATCACCTCATTTAAACATCCAACAATTATACAAGATAGGCATTAATTCAAGATAAAACAATGCTGGTACAAAAAGGTAAAATACTATGTCTGGGTTATAATAATTGGCATAGACCAAATCTGATCTCACGTCAGGGCAATGCTAAAATTACTTACCCTGCTACATCAAGGGTTGCCTTTACTTTATGTGTTATGAAGATTCACAGTATACATTTTTTGGTCTAATATTTCGGTCTGTTTTATTACTGTGTTTATGTCTGGTTCAATTGATCATGTACTGTTTCTTTTGAATGATATCTACTCTGCTTCTCCCTCTACACATTATTTAAAATGTCTCATTTTATTTAGACTTCAACTGATGTGGTGAACATCATTATTGACTTCCTAAACACAGAGAATCTCCCATTTAACTAACCCAGTGGTTGGCAAACTCATTAGTCAACAGAACCAAATATCAACAGTACAACGATTGCAATTTCTTTTGAGAGTCAAATTTTTTAAACTTAAACTTCTTCTAATGCCACTTCTTCAAAATAGACTTGCCCAGGCTGGGTATTTTGTGGAATATTAAAAAAAAAGGGAGATAAAAAATTCCCATCCCCTTTCTGGTATATTCAACCTAAAAAAAATGTTTGTAGAGCCAGACTGTCTGAATTTGAAGCTTGTCTCTATTGCCTAAACTGTATGAGTGACAAAGGAAATGTACTTAATTTTTCTATAATAGTTTCTTCATCTGTAAAGTGGAGGTAGTATTGTAATTATAATGCCTTCCTCATAAATAAAAGAAGACAGCTCCATAATCCTGAGAAGCTCTATAGTATGTATATTTTTTTCCTCCTAAGTTTGGTGCTAAACTCAATGGATGAGAGAACAGGACTAGAATATGTTATGCCTTTTTAATTTGCTGATCACAGATTTTTTTACCTTTTATTTTTTTTTGGTGACATTGAGTTTAATTGCACTGACAAAATGTAAATAAGTAGACAACTATTAGAGCTCCCACTGCCCCTCATATGTTGCAGTGAAAATGAATAAAGGAAACATTTTCTGTAATCAGTGGTGCATAAAATAGTTACTCCCCAAGTCTGATCACGTAAGTCTTTTAGAAGAATTTTATATACATATATCTAACTGAAAAATTTAACCAAAGAAAATGGTATAAAAATATGACTTCATATCTCTTAAGAAAATAGAGAAACAAGTTTTTGAAATTTATCAGTGACAATGATAACCAAAAACCCTATTCTAAAAAAAGGAGGAAAACCTATCCTACGATAAAACCAAAGCAAAAGAAAAAACTAAAATAAGATTCCAATTGTATTTTGAGTGAGTAGACTCAACAACCAGAAAGTGAACCTGAGCTACTAACAGATGTATAGGTCACAAAAATAAACCAGAACATTCCATGAAGAACTGATAATTGAATGTAGATATTCAAAATATTGGCTTCAGAATTTCAGAAACATCATGATATAAATTATTTGAAAATTTGTTAAGATGCTGCAGATCATAAAGCTGTAGCTGATGTTAACACACTTGCTAAGAAAACATCTCAGGAAAGTCTAAACAAAGTTCCTGTATTAGTGAAACAAGTGTCAGCAGGTATTAACTTCTAGGTGTTAGGTTCCTAGAAAAACAGTCGTAGAGACAAGCAATACAGAAGAGGTTTTAAGGACACTGAGCTTAGTTGACAGTTCATGGAATGCTGATGCTGTAAGCATGTACAAGATAATGTCAATAGCGACTAGAAAAAAAAAAAATCCAACATCCAAAATGTTTAAAAGGTACATGTAATTGGCCTGAAAGTGGCAACCAGAGACCTATTATTGGTAGATTCAGTTAGTACTGAAACGTGATTTTTTGTGCTGGAACCCGGATTCTTTGTCCATTGGAGTTGAAGAATGAATCCATGGACAGAAGATGGGATAGCAAAGGTGAAAATTTATTGAAGAACAGGTACAGACTCCCATGTAGGGAGGGGGAAGAGGTCCCACATAACGGACTCCCACACAGGGAGGGAGAAAGGGTCCCACTGGGTTTCCTTTCCCTATGGCTTATAAAGGCTGCAGATCTTGGTGCCTTAATATCCCCTCTGATTGGTCACTATTCCCTTAGACTGGTTGCTATAGTAACTCTTGATCTCAAAGGTTGAACCTCACTTGGTACATGTGAGATTCCCCCCACCCCCTTACCTTACTGTTTTCCTATTCCCTTTGGACTGTCTTCTTCTAGATGAAGGGCTTCCTTCCCTTTATTTTGTAAATATAGACCTTTTGCTGTTCTCAGCTTCCTCATTCTATGGAAATGTACCTTTTCAGCTTTCCTAGTCTATGGAAATATACCTTCTGCTGCTCTGCAGCCCTGTGCTTCCTCCATGGTCCTCTTCATTTCCAAAATTTCTAAAATTTACTAAAACCTGTCTTTTCACCCCCAAAAGTTCCCGTTTCAGTACTATCAGTATAAGATCATTTCAGGCAAGCTTATTTAGAAAAATAATGAAAAATGTTTTATTTCCTAAATAATGATCAGCATAGACTCCTGAAATAAGGGAAGTAACATTTTCAGGATTTACTTTTCTCTTATGTGACATATGAAATATATAGCACTGTGAACAAGGAATTTTACACTCTTTAAAGAATAGGTATAAATATTTTTTGGGGAAAATAAAAGCAGCAACAAAGAGAGTTGCTTGTTCCAGTTCCAGAGTGTTATTAACTAAGACTTCTTGAAGGATTTTAGTCTTAAGGATAGCATCCATTAACTTGCTAATGCTTGCAAGTCTACATTTTTTGGTAATGTTGATGAATTTATATTAACAGATGGTTGATATTTTGGGTTAAAATAAATTTTGGAAATAATCCTGTACTTGAAGACTTTGATGGAATTTTGTAGTTGGTAAGGTAAAAATGATGCTAAACATTTGCCTAAAACAATAGTTGGTAGGCAGAAATAGATAAGCCAGAGACAAAATTTTCTTATCTTCAGAAAGATGGGTCATGGCCCAGCGAGTGGTGGAAACCTATGGCAGGAAACAGCTACTAGAATTATTCTTCACTCATCAGAGCTCCTCTAAGACTAGAATTTATTGTACTCACGAAATATTTCTATTTCTTGAGAGACCTCCCTATGTTTGCTTTCTCTCTTATATCCCCAAGATTTTTATAAGTCTCCATTTATAGAAGCACTTGTTTGTGTATGTCTTTCTTGCAGATAAAGATATCCTGATTTTACAGAAATAAATCTCAGTGCACTATTTATTTGGGATAAGATAATAATTTTATCTTTAATTCATTTTGGGATTATACATTATTCTTGATTTGCTATGTTGATGTATATTGTTGCTTGTGCCTAAATGTCATTTTGTATCATGATCAAATGTACATAATCAGTGTAGGACATATATGACTTATCAGGCTCCATGCCTTTGATTCCATTAATTTTGTTTCCAGGCAAGATTATAGAATTATAGAAAAGTAATTATTTTCAACTGATATATATGGGTTTAGAATCAGACTTGTTAAATTTACATGAAGGGGCTTAATTGTTTACAAATGTTGTATCTGATGTCAGAATTAGAATTATGATAGATAAATTTGCATAACTAACAGCTAAAGATTTATTGTTTTCTATAGACTGCATAATTCAGTATCTTCTGTGAAATATAAACTTTTCTGACAAACTATAATTGTTATTTTATTCTATATTATTTGCATTGAGTCATCCTCACAAACTAATTTGGATAGTATGATAATTCATGAAATAAAAGTGCTAATCACTCCCAATCAACGTATGGGTAGCATTATGCAGAAATATATTGCATCCTATATAATAAAGAGGGTATATGCTAATTGACCCTCACACTATTGCAAAATGGTGGCACCCACAGCCAAAGGAGGGAATATTGTAATTGACTGCCCTGCCCTCAAAGATGGCAGCGCCCATAGCCACAAGATGGTGGGACCCAATCCCCTTAGCCCCACTGGGGTACAGGTGCCCTAGTCCCATCAGCCCCCCAGCCACTGAGGGCTGGTTTGAGGCACAGGCGAACCTCAGATGTTGGCTGCCCAGCCACCCAGGACCACCCAAGGCTCAGGTAATCAGGGCCAGCTAAGGCTTGTGCTGTCGGCAGTGGCAGCAGCAGAAGTGTAATGGGGTATTGCCTTCCCCTAATTGTTTGGTTGCCTCCCGTACCTGAGGGCTCCTGGACTGTGAGAGGTGGCAGGCCGGGCTGAGGGTCCCCCCTGTCAGTGCATGAATTTTCATATACCAGGCCTCTAGTTTAATATAAATGCTCCAATTTTATATACTTGGCATAATCCTCTAGTTCTACATTTAAAGCTAGACTACACCATACTTTTATTTATTAATTAAAGCTTTTAAAAAATATTTTTATTGATTTCAGAGAGGAAGAAAAAGGGAGAGAAAGATAGAAACATCCATGATGAGAGAGAATCATTGATTGGCTGCCTCCTGCAAGTCCCCCCCTGGGGATCGAGCCTACACCCCAGGCATGTGCCATTGACCAGTATTAAAACTGGGACCTTGCAGCTATGAGGCTGATGCTCTATCCACTGAACCAAACTGGTTAGGGCAACACCATACTTTTAAAGGACTGTCTTTTTTTCTGCATAATGAATTGTGTCTAAAGTAAATTTGGTTTTTATGAAGCTTAGGAAATATAATTTTTAGACACAAAGAAGTTTAAAAAACATAATGGAATGAACTGCTACAAAGAGCAGAAATAATCTTTCAAGTCATAATTAATGGCTATATTAGTTGTTCAAAAATGTCATACCTGCGACATATTTAAAAATAAATTAATCATAATAAAAAAAAAAAGAAAGAAAAGGTATGTCATCATCAGACTCATGTAACAGGAAGAAATGAAATGATTCAGAGGTAGTGAGGGAAACCTGCTGGTGGAAATTTGAAGACCTCTTTAGTAGCATTATTCATTATTTTATAATTTTTTAATCCATGATGTCTGAGTCTTTTTTAATCTGAAACTTCTGTAAGATAAAATAAATAATGTTATTTATTAGGTTAAAATGACTTTTTGCTAATGATATGAAATAAATATGTCAGCATAATATCTGGAATTTCTAAGGGAAGGTTATATCTGCCTGTTTATTACTTATGTAAGAAAAACTTCAGGTAATCTCTCAAGAAAGTTCATAATACCAGTCACTGAAACTAGTAATAGTGTGGGAAGTAGAGGAAACATTCTTGTGTTTCTGTGGAGTTGGGGAGTTTTTGAATAAATAAAATAAATGCTAGGCTAAAAGCAAGATGTGGGAAATTAATTTACAACTGTACAGAAAGTGAGAGAACTCCAGACAGTTTTTTTATTTTTATTTTTATTTTAACTCCAGAGGTAAAAGCTTACCTCTGGAGGGATGATAAGGCTCAGAATTTTGGAGACATTTCTAAGTTAGAAAAGGGTTTAATCCTTGGAGGTAAGTATTTATATCCCGGAAGTTTAGAGGGTGCTCTAAGGATCTTTTTCATCCTAGCTCCTTCCTTTTTAGTAGAAATGAGGAGGTAGTTATCTCTCTCTCCCATAGATATGTAGATAAAATGCAATGTTCTCTAACCCTCACCTGTAATACAGACTTTGGAAACTGTATGAGAAGGCGATCTGACCTGGCTGTTGTTGCTTCACCCGAGGGGTAGGAGTCTAATTCCGGGGAATCACATGGTTACTAAATGAGTCACGGCAATCTCTCTTTGATCCAGAAGCACATTCAGGATCTGTATTACTAAAAGGGTAATATGCTAATTAGACTGGACGTCCTTTCTGACAAAGCTAGGCCTAGGCGAGGCTGCCCAGAGTCCCAGGCTCCTGTGGCCGCGGCCAACCCAGGAAAAGGTGCCCGCAGTCCCAGGCACCTGGGGCTGGCCAGAGGAGGGAAGCCTGGGTCCTGGGTGTGGGGGAGGCAGTTAGGGGCAATCAGGCTGGCAGGGGAGCAGTTAAGGGCGATCAGGCTGGCAGGCAGAGATGGTTAGGGGCAATCAGGCAGGCAGAAGTTGTTAGGCATGATCAGATATGCAGGCAGAGGGGTTAGAGGTGATAAGGCAGGCAGGCAGATGAGCAGTTAAGATTGTGAGAGGGATGTCCAACTGCCATCCTGTTTAGGCCTGATCCTAGGCAGTTGGACATCCCTTGAGGGTCCCAGATTGGAGAAGGTGCAGGCTAGGCTGAGAGACCTGCCCCTTGCATGAATTTCATGCACCGGGCCTCTACTATAATTAATGAAGGCAAATATTAAAATTCTAACAGATGAGTAAAGAGCACATTAAAATAAAATATGTGGCAATATCTAGATAAAAGGTAGAGTCAGCAAGATTGATAATAGACTTTTGAAAAGTCTTATTTTTGAATTTAATATATATTATACTAGTGGCCCAGTGCATGGATTTGTGCACATTGAAAATAAATTAATTAGAATAAATATTTTAATATCGCCATTTGCCCTTTCTCTATAATATAAATGTCAACAAAAACAATTAAATTCATAATTGATAATGACAGATTGAAACACATACATGCGATTGGCACCAGGGAGAGCTATACATGTATCACACATGCACAAATCAACATTTGTTTTTAAATTTCCAGTGCATGTCATATGTACTGGCTCATCAGTTGGCCAGAAAGTTGGACATATGTACAGTTGGTCACTTAGCCTTTTATATATAGATCAGAAGCCTGGTGCACAAAATTTGTGCATGGGGAGGAGTGTCCCTCAGCCCGGCCTGCACCCTCTCTAATCTGGGACCCCTCAGGGGATGTCTGACTGCTGGTTTAGGCCCAATGTCTTGCCACTAACCACTTCTGCCTGCCAGCCTAATTAGCCCCTAACTGCTCCCCTACTGGCCTGATTGATGCCTTAATGCTCGCATGTTAGCCTGATCACCCCCAACTGCCCTCCCTTGCTGGCCAGATGGTCCCCAACTGCCTTCCTCTGCTGACCTGCTCACTCCCAACTGCCCTCCCCTGGTGGCCTAATCACCTACAACTACTCTCTCCTGCTGGTCTGATTGCCCCCAAGTGCCCTCCCCTGCCAGCCATCTTGTGGTGACATGAGGGTGGCCATCTTGTGATGGTGTCACGTGAGGGTATCAAATGAGGGCATGACACCACCTAGGCTTTTATTATATAGAATATCATTATCAGAATCATATTTATAGTCTTATAATCATCAAATAAACTAGAATCCTATTAAAGTGATACTTCTATTAGTTCCTATAGTTGTAGTTCATATTTTGAGTTGTAATTCTACCTTTATAAAGATTAACTATAGTATCATTAATCTGGTGATATTTTCAGTTTGGAAAGAGTTTGCTCTATAGAAACTTCATTTAGTTTCTTAGAACAGTGGGAAAGTTGTGTTTAGCCACTTTTTATTTATCTTTTATTATTTATTTTGTTAAATAGTAGATCCAGTGTAGATCCTCCCAGAAAACAATATACTCAGTAAAGCAACACTTCTAATACTTGACCTTTATTACTTGGCTTCTTGCTGACCTAATACAGTCTGGCAGGTGAAAAAGTATAATTTGAAGGTCTGACCCCTGTGGACTGGGGATTGGAAAAATGTGATTTGCTGTTTTCAGGAACCTAGAGAAATAAATTTAAAATGAAATTTTAAAAAGTTCAAACAGATGTTGGTGTAAAGGCTACAAAAAGAGTTTAAGAGTGGTTTTCATCAAAATAACTATTTGATGAAATTGAGCATGATTTTAAAATCATATGGCTAGAACCCAGTTGCCCTTTTTAGTCCTGTGGTAAGAAATCCTATTAACAAAATAGTTACAATTCATCTGAAATGCATAACTTCATTCATATTGACCAAAATGTAAGGTTACTTTAGAAATGTGTCTGATGTACCTCACAGGAAGTATCATTTGCACTGAATGAAAAACATTCAAATGCTATATATATATATATATATATATATATATATATATAGTCACTGACATTGTTTTGTATCTTATAGCCTTTTATATTGAAGTGATATTAATGTATTTTGTTTGCATTTATGAAAATTTATGTTAGCGGCAACCACTACTGCCTTACAATTTTAAGTTTGTAGGTACTGATATTATATGGCATAGGATTTAATCACTATCCCTATAATGGAAACTGTCCTCATCTGAGCTACCTCTTTCTGGCATGAAAAGATCTACAGACTCTGCATTTACTAGGACTTCTGGGAGAAATTGAAGATTAACAGATAGGTCCAAAGTGTAGTGCTTCTGTGACCGATTTACAGGAGCACCTTTGAAAGGATTCCATTTCCTGAGGTCCTGACTTGGCACCATGGGGAGCGTGTGACTGCAATCACACCACTTCGCTGAGCTTAAATTAAGATCCTGGACATCTTACCAACATGGTAGAACTTTTGTCTAAGAATAAAGTCAGGTTGATACTTTTGGTTTAAAATAGTAGTTTGAACAGACACTTTAATGGCTTTTCCTTTGTGAAAAGCCATTAAAGTGAGAGGACAGGATTTTTAAGATGCTAATTTCAACAGTGACAAAGAGTATGAAAAGAGGTGAGCAGCACAAATGTGGAAGCTCAGAAAGAAGATGAGTGTGGTTGATTTATCATATCCAAGCAAGTGAATCCTAACCCGGCAACATATAAAGCCAAATTGCGTGTAACTCAATATTCCCCCAAAGGCCCAGGGCTTGTTAGAATTCAGGACCGTCATAAGGGCTAGATAAAGGTAGGGCTAATAATAGGAGGATTGTTTTAAGGTCTTCAGAAAGCAGTTGAACACATATCCTCTCCCTACTCTGAAACCTGAATGACTGACCCCTCATATCCTAGCAGAGTTCTGAAGATTTATTATTGAGATTTATCCAGAGAAAGTAGTTATCCAGAGTAGAGGACATAATGATAATTGAAAAGTACATACTGAAAATGGGGATAAAATATGTAGTGACTATAGGACCCTATGTCTTCCTTGCTCATTTGATTTCTACAGAACGGGAACCTAGAAGTGGGGACATACTGTCCTGCATTTGTGTTTTTCCAAAATTTCCACTAAGGCCATTCCAGATCCTATGTAGTATTTGTTATGAGTGGTGATTTTTTTTTTTTTTGTTCATCTGTCTCTCATCTGCCAGCAAGGGGGAAAGAAAGAATACTTTCAGCATGTGTTAACACTTGTCCTGCTCCTGAGATGTCTTAGCAAACTTGATCTACATTCCACAGAGCAGTATTGGTGGATATAAATGATTGCCAACAGTGGATCTTAGAGGCCCTGGAGAACACTTGGGAGAAATCTTAGAGGGCGCAGAAGACTTTTCTCAATCTTTGTGCTCCATCTGTAGATGGCAGCCTCGTTTATACTTTCCATCCTTGATAGTATTTGCCTTTGGGGCTGTCCATAAAAATGGTCTTGGGCTTTCTCAGGAGAAATAATTTGCATCTGAGTGTAGATAGCAGGCATTGCTGATAATTCTTTGGATTCTTCTTTGTAAAATGCAGTTATTTTCACAGCTTTTAGGGGATTGATAACGTAATGAGGTTATTTTGCTTAGAGCATATATTTTGTGATCAGTATAGTGTACAGAAAGGTTAGGGTTAATATGCTTAATAATGATTCCTCTAAATGCTGGTTCTCAGAAAAGGAATTAATGACACATCTCCATGGAAACTGGCTTTAGTGTAATAATTAATCCTGGTCAACCATAGGACTGGGACCCAATGTATGGAAGGTATATTGGTTAATGATTGCTACTTAATAAATTTCCCCAAAGCTCAGTGGCTTTAAAACAACCACCATTTATTATTCCTCACAAATCTATGTATTTTATCTTTCATTTATTTTGATCTGGATTGAGATGAACTGGTCTTGGCTTTGTTCTCTCACCTGTTTTAGGGTCTGCTGGATGTTGGCTTATCTAGGTTGACCTCAATTTTTTTCTAAGTGCCACTCATATACTGTGGCATGCTTGTTTGTTCTCATGGTGATGGCAGAGATCAGAGAGAGCAAGCACCACTGTGTAATACAGCAAATAGAAATACACCTGGCTTTTCAGTTTTTTGATTATGATACATTTCCCAACATCTTATTGGCCAAAGCAAGTCATGGTTCCTTCCCTTCCCAATGGCCAGAGGAAGGGAAGGGACCAGGATTTTACAGGTAAAGGACAGGGTGTAGGGGCAACATTAATTAATGCCATAAATACAATCAATATATCGTAGTATAATCTCTGTTTAGAATTATTTATGCCTTCAAAACTTTATAAATTCTCATTCAATCACAATATCAGGTTAAGAATCCAGTATTTTATAATGTACTTTAAGTAAGGTGTGTTCTTAATAATTAATACCACATATACCCAACATATAAGTTATACTGGGGTAGTATAATCACAAGAGACATATCCATTCTAAAATGGAAAAATGAAAACCACATACTAGACAACTGTCTATAGTGAGTCTGAACTTTAGCTGGGCAAATGCTGCTAGGTCTTCCAAATTTGGGGTTAGAGACAGTTCCTTGAATAGATCCAGTTCTGCTATTTGGGACTGGCTTATCCGGCTATTGTTCTAAACAGCTTTTGGCTTCACCCTCTGGGATGCACTTTATTTTCCATGCTCCTTGACCACTTTTGAGTAAACATCACAGCTCTCTATGCAGTTTTCTTGGCCTTTCCTGCCCGTAGGAAGTTGGTGCTTAAGATTGCACATGGTCAGTGTGATATTTTCACCTTGTTGGCTTGTTAATTTTAACATTATATTTTATCCTAAGAAGTTTCATGGACAGAAGAACAGGACATTGCCTCAGATTGTTGTGCTACCACACTAACAGGTTTCTACCAACTTCTACCAATGAGCTACATTATTCAGCAACATTATTGGCTCACATATTGGTGTCCTTTCAATCCAAAGCATTATCCCTTCAGTTTTGAAAGAGGAAACCTGATAATAATATTGCATACTAATAGTGTGCCATTTTCACTGATGTTAGTTGTATCTCTTTTATTACAATACATTACTAAAGGGTCGGTGCATGAAATTCATGCACGGGTGGAGTCCCTCCACCTGGCCAGCAATCAGGACTGATCAAGGCCATCTCGCCCAGTCCCAATCCAATCCCAACCCTGGGAGTTTCCTGATGGCTCTCACCTTACACCTCACTTTCCAGTCCATCCCACCAGCGCCTACAACAAGCTAACCTATTGGTTGGAACATCTGTCCCCTGGTGGTCAATTAGCATCTTAGTGACTGGTTGAGCAGTGAAATTCCCAGTGGAGCTCCAGTTGAGGGGCCATTTGCATATTAGGCTTTTATTATATAGGATATGTACTTTAACTTTTCACCGACTATTTTAAATATCTTAATATGGATGACAATGGTGTATAGGCTTTTAGTATTTCCATAAGGATTAATTTTGTGCATAATATGTGGTAAAAAGGAGACCATTAGGTACATAATAAATGTTTTCAATTTCAAGAGAACTTAGTTAAAATTATTTTTCCATTTTAATCATTCTCACATTTCACACTAAAATACAATAAAATTTAATGGCAATTTAATGCACTTTAATATTCATATTAGAAAAGTCACAGATTAAAAAATATATATGTTCATTGGCTTTAGAGGGAGGGAGAGGGAGAGAGAGATAGAAACATCAATGATGAGAAAAAAAATTATTGACTGGCTACCTCCTTTATGCCCCCTACTGGGGATTGAGCCCATAGCCTGGGCATTTGCCTTTGACCAGAATTGAACCTTTGACTCTTCAGTCAGCAGGCCAAGGCTCTATCCACTGAGACAAACCAACTAGAGCTAAATTATTTCTTTTATTTTGACAAAATTATGTATGCTAAATGATATTCCCCAAATTAATTCTGTTATTTTTATATTCCATTTCCTTTATAATTTTCAGATTATGGAACCCAATGACTTACCTCTCTGGGATTAGGAGACATAAATAGTATTTAAGTTTCTGTAATTATTTTAATAATATTTGTTGATTTAAACTAATATAACCTAATTTCTCTCTAAATCTCAGTGAATAAAATTATTTGAGGATATTTACATGTTAATGAGCTACTGCACGAGAGCAATAAACCTCAATAAGAATAAGTAATTATAGTTATTCTAAAGCTCCAATAGGGGGAAAAGTACATAAATGTTAATAGTATTTGTAGCAGTATAATCATCCATTATCTCTATAAGAAAAATAAAAATAAAGAGGTAGGGAAATCATCCATTATCTCTATAAGAAAAATAAAAATAAAGAGATAGGAAAAGGAAATATCAATAATAAAGTAAATAGATTAAAACAAACAAACAAAAATAATATTATAATTTCTATGCTAGTTCTTTGCTCTACTTAGAAGAAAGACCTCTCTTCCTTTTTCCTCTTTTCGGTTCTCCCTCCCTTCTTCCCTATCTATAATATGCAATGATAAATAGCTATTTAATTTTAAAATGTAAACATGATAAAGTTGATTTGAAGATGTTATGAGAAAAAATGCCCAAGTTATATTCTATTGTAATGGCTGAAAAAGAAACTAGAATATGTAACAAAACAGGATTTTCCTTTACACAGTTATTACAGTTTCTCAGAGTTCAGGGACATGGATTACACTTTTTAATTTACTTCTCAGGTATTAGTTTAGTTCATTGTTTCTGGGAAGCTCTCAAAAATCATTTTTAATGAGAAAGTGCTTATTTCTAAAAAATGACAAAAGGTTTTAATTTTATAGAATTTTAATTATTTTCCCAATGTAATAACAAATAGAAAGTGTGATATAGGAGATAATAGACAAAGGTTGAAAACTTAGGTAGTCCATTAGCAAACTATATAAATTCTCTTGGCCTGAAAACTTTTATGTGTAACTCCTAAGGATAGAACTAGAGAAGCTTCAGAATGTTTTTAGCTTTATGTCTTATGAAAAATATTTTTAAAAAGCTAAAAATTTGTTCATTGTTATGATTTCATTGAACTTTATTTTTGTATAATTTATTGTACAATTGTGAAATTCCAACTCTATGTCATGAACTTTGTGAAACTCCAGGATGGAAAATGAGTAAGACAAATTTTCCCTCGAAGTTGATTATTTAGTTGAGAAATAACAGAGCAAGTTTATTACTGTAATATTATTATACAAGTTATATGATTGAAGATGCACAGATGAATGCTTCTATTTTCACTAGATGTCTTAGTCCAAGCATGTCAAATTCAAAGGCTAACATGGGCCAAATAAACAAGGTTAAGTTTATGTGGGCCGCAAAAAAACTAAAGCTCCAATTTTCCTAGAAATGTAGGTTTATTTTGATAGAGACATGCTAAAAACAAAGGGCTGAAATAATGAGTAATCATTAACATGAAATAATAGAATATTTTAATAAAATTAGTATTTTTTCTTGAACGCTAACTTACCACACACTGAATAACTGCACACACAAATTTATAAGCATAACACAAGTAAACCTATTTTTTTTTTTTGTTCTCCGAAAGCAAAATATTTCCTGTTGTGCGCACAACACAAGTCAGTCCAAGACTAATGACATGGCAATTGGCTGCTAAAATATTCACTGCTAGTATTAGTGGAGAGAAATGGTGCACCTGCACGTAAGGTGTGAAAGGGAAATGAATGTAACATGATTATAGTAATCAGTCATTAGTGAACATTGTAGTTTATTATTAAAACATTTTTTACATACCATTATATTGGCTGGACCGCAAAAATATTCGTGTGGGCTGCGAGTTTGATATACTTATTTTAGTCTGTTCAGGTGGCTAAATCACCTCTCAAAGGTCCCTCCAAATATCATCACAATGACTGTTAAGTTTTAACATATGAGATTTTTTAGGGATGGACACAAACATTCAACCTATTGCACTAGCTGAAGCTGAAAAGTAGCCATGTTCACATGCACTTCTTTTCTTAGTGATTCTGTAACTGATAAGTGATAGTTGACAAATGAAAATATTGAAGTACATTTTAAAGCTTCAACAGATATTAGTTCAAATCTAGAAATTATGTTGAGAGCAGTGTAATAGAAATTCTAATATAAATCAGGTGAGTGGGAATTTTGTATTTTATATCAGCTGGTTGTTTAAAAATGATTTTGCAGGATTTCTATCCTTCAGATATAGTCAGAGAGTAGCTATTAGGAAGCATAATTGAATTTGAGCCTCATCCAAATAGTGAAAAAGGCTCTTCCCGGGAATCAGAATCCCAGGAGTGCCATGAGAATACAAGCTTGAAAATGAGAACAGTGCCTCCAGAATTATTTTGAGCACTAAGTTGTATCTCATGCATTTTACAAGCATGAGTGGGCCACTTTTCTATGACAGATTGCTGAAAAACATCTATAAATATACAGAAATCTTCTTGGGGGTGCCCACTATTTGTATAAAAATGCCCATACTCATGACTTCTGAGTTCATTTTTCATTTCTAACCAATACATATGCTTTGTTAGACTAATCTGTTCATTAGAGAAGCACCACTGTGATTGACACATTTGCAATCCTTCATGTCATTCAGACCAGTTATAAATGAACCCCAATATCCCTGCTTTTTATCATTGAACTGTTGTGTATTTGTTGCCAAGGAATTTAGTTCTTTAATTTTGCTAAAATGCTGGACACTTGCTGAATGTTTTTATTTTTTTTTTATTTTTTATTTTTTTATTTTTTTTTATAGGGTTGATGTATTTAGTTTCAAGCCTGAACTATATCACAAGAATCCTTTATAATAAAAGAGAAACAGTTTGAATTTAGTACTTGTATTCTTTTGACCCCAAATTTTAATCTATTTTAAGCTATTCAATTTGTATTGGACTTTACATAATTTTCAATAGCGAGAATAGAGATAAAAAAGTGGATAATTTATATATTAAAAATATACTGAGTGGCTAGATTATTATGATCTATGAATGCATAATAATCTGGCCACTCAGTGTATATCCTATATAATAAAAGGCCAATATGCAAATTGTCCCCTTGACCAGGAGTTTGACAGCAGGCAGGCTGGCCAACTGCCCATGTCCCCTCCCCCTGGTCAGGCTGACTGGACCCCACCCAAGCATGAATTCATGCACCAGGCCTCTCTCTCTCTCCCTCTCTCTCTCTCCCTTTCTCTCTCTCTCTCTCTCTCTCTCTCTCTCTCTCTCACACACACACACACACACACACACACACACACACTGAGTGGCCATATTATTATGCGTTCAGAGATCATAATAATCTGGCCACGCCGTGTATATTTTTAAGATGCTCCTGATGGAAATGTTTCACCATATACTAATCAAACTTTTGTATCTTCTAGCAACTGAAAGAAACTTCTGCATTTAAATGTTTGAACTCATTTATCAAGCAACTGTTGTTAATCTAAAGAAATATGCCCGCTTGGATATTGTGAACTAAAAATAAACATGGCACCAATCTCATTTCCATTGCAAATGCCAATCTGCCTAGAATGAAGAGGCAGCAATTGCTTGAAGGCAGGTGGACTTCTCCTTAAGTACTTTCTTTCTTTCATTGTGTAAGTAAGTTACACCAATGCAAAATAGTTATCCTTAGAGGTGCAGCTATTAGGTCTGCACATCAGCAATTGACAGGGTAGCATATCTTCAAGTCGGCCAATGAGGAAAAAAAGAGTTAGAACACTGTAGGAAGCTGGATTTAAGCCAGTGGACACATAAATTTTATAAGCTTGATGAATCCCACTTGCACTGGCATAGACTAAATTCTTTTAACTGTAGAAGGTTATGACTGGGAGGGATTAAGGAAGGAAAGTAATCAGCCATCAAGCATGGATTTTATGTGCCAGGTATTGCACTAAGTGCATTAAACAATGACTCTCATTTAATCCTCATAACTATTTATGAGATAGGCACTGTTGTTATTTTTATCTTACAGCTGAGGAAACAAAGAATTCAAAGGGCAAGTAATTTCCCCAGGATTATTAGTGAAGCCAGAGGATGAATTAAAGTTTGAGCACTCAGTATATTCTGTTAATGATTCTGATACAACCTCATTTTAAGGAACCACATTTCAGAGCTTCAATGTATTTCTTAAGACTCCACAGTTCATTGGCAGGCTGGGTCTTGCATCCTAATTAAGTGAAAGTAAAATCAGAGATTTCTGAGAAGTGTTTTTTTTTTTTTTTTTTTTTTTAGATGATCAGATAATATTTAAATGAATCAGAATAGGGCCAAAGTTCACTCAAATTTGTTGAGCTGGGCAAGCTTCCAGATCCTCAATAATCAATTCCTTTGATGGAAATGCTTACAAAATGCCCTTATTACAAACTCAGAAGCTATGCTAATGTGTGCAATATACCTATGCTACCTCTAGGTGGTGCCCTTTGCCTTCAGGAAGGATCCCAATGTAGGTGGAATCTGAAAGACCAAAATCATAGATAAAGAAATCAGATATATAGTTGACAGAGCCAGAGTTTGGAGGTATTGGGTGAAGGTAGTCAAAATGTACAAACTTCAGTTATAAGCATTTACTGGAATGTAAAATATAGCATGGCGACTAGAATCAGTGATACTGTACTGCATGTTGGCAAGTTTGCTGAGAGAATACATCTTAAAAGTTCTGATCAAAGGGAAGAAAAATTTTTTTTTAACTAAGTGAGGTGATGTTAACTAAATGTATTATGATAATCAGTTCACAATATCACATTATCAAATCATTATGGTGTATACCCTAAATTTAGTTATACAATGATATATTGCAATTACATATATCTAATAAAAATTGGGGGGGAAAAGATCACACCTGACCACAGGCCAAAGTATAAACTGTAAACTAGGTGTTTAGAGTCACCCTGACCACCTTTCATCCTCTGTCTTTTCCTATTTCACTTAATCTTCAAAGTACCCTTTTCCCTTTTCTTCTAACAAAATAAGACTTTAATTTAGAAGAAACCAATTTGCATAAAGCTTTGTGGTTGGCACATGCTTATAAATATTATTTTGGAATATTCTTCATAGCTTTTGATCCTTACACTAGCCCAGTGGTCAGCAAACTGCAGCTCATGAGCCACATGTGGCTCTTTGGCCCCTTGGGTGTGGCTCTTCCACAAAATACCATGTGCAGGCGCACACGTACAGTGTGATTGAAACTTTGTGGCCCATGTGTAGAAGTTGATTTTTGGCTCTCAAAAGAATCTCAAACAGTTGTACTGTTGATATTTGGCTCTGTTGTCTAATGAGTTTGCCAACCACTGCGCTAGCCATTTGAGATAAATAATTTTATCTCAACTATCTTAAAATCTATATCAATAAAAGTGTAATATGCTAATTAGATCGGACAGCATAATGACCTTCTGGATGAAGCTATGAGGGCTGCAGCAAGCCACCCTGGCTGAGAGGGCCAAGCTCCTTGCACAAATTTCATGCATTGGGCCTCTAGTGGGTAAATGAAAGCCATGAGTACTAAAGTGCCCACAGAGGCAAGATTTAAATTCAAGCCTTCTGACACAAAAAACAGTTTGCTGGCCACACTTCTGCGTAGGATGGCCATCTAGCCTCTTTTGCCTGGAGTAATCGTTGTCTATTCCTGCAGCCTTGCATAATTATTATTACTATCCCTTTTCATTTTCAAAGTGTCCAAGGTTGAATGGTAAAGTCACATCGGTGACACTAAAGAAGTCAGCCATAAATTCCTCTCCCGTAAGGGTATCCAGTTATAAGCCCCTATCTATAGTTTGGTGAGGCTTTTCTTTCTGTAAAGAAATCTCTGACATTGCAAATAAGTGAGGGGTGCTGTGTGTTGGAATTCAGTTCCTTCATCCTCCTCCACTACGCCAGCTGTTGGGCCTGAGCCCCTCTGCCAGGGACTGGGCCTCCTAGGACCCAGATATTCCTCGAAGAAGCCATGAGAAGTTGTGGGTATATAAGAGAGTCTTTATTGTAGAAGCCAGTGGCCATGTAGCTATTGCTAACAAGGAGCTACTAGACAAAATAGTTCTTCAAAGTCCCATACAGCACGTAGCTGCACACTGGCCAGGTAACATCTTTCCCACACAGTAACAGCAGCCTCTGTACCCACAGCATCAGCCTGCTGGTCAGTAATACATCTTCCCCATAATAAAGCCCCCTACCTGCTGGTCAGTTGTCTTACAATAAGCAGTCTAGCCTTACATGGGAGCAGCAACCTCTGTATACACAGCTATTATCTGAGCAGCCGCACTGGCTGGTCAGTAACAATTTTATGCTACTTAGGCAAAAGAGGCTTCTTTCTAAATAGTGACTTCAGTCTTTTGTATTATACAAGAGCATGCTTGCACAGTGTACATACAGATTACTGTGACCTTGTTCTTGCACCTGTGTATAGTCCTTGGACATCCCGATTAAGATTCCCATGCTCAGAGTAGCCTTAAACATCCGACATACTCTGAGCAGGGCCTCTATATTCCAATTGACCTTGGCCATCCAGTGTACTCTAGACAGGGATCCACCCTGTGCTTTGTGTTGTTTTATGAAGGAATGAGAATATTTCCCTGACTTGGAAGCTAAGGATGGAGAACTGGGCATCTTTGACACTTTCTGAGGTTCTCCTGGGCCCTGACCCTGCTTCATGAGTCTGTGATCTGAGTGCACTTGTGCTGCTTCTGTTAGTCAGGGTACCAGCTGTTTAAGAAGCAAAACCTTCATCCAGACCTGTTTAAACCAGCAAAGAATAGGTTGTTCACTTAACTGTGAGAGTCAAAGGACATGACTTCGTTTGGACACAGAGCTTCAGTCTCTTTCTCTGTGTCTCCCTCTCTCTATCTTTGTCTGTAGTTTCCCCTATCCAACCTTCATGTCCCAGAAAAGACCCTTCAGTGTGGGCATAAAGGAAATCACCAGCAACTCCAGCACTGTATTTTACCTTTGACACAGTAAAAAGTCTCAGGCTGATTCTTATCAGACTAGTTTGAGTTATCTGCTTATTCTTGAACCAGTCATTACAATCAAATATATAGAATGTTCTCATTTGACAGATAGGGCATCATGTGACAATCCCTTGAGCTTTATAGCAGGATTTGCCACAGCCCAAGACCACAGATAGAGGATACAGAGGACTACTTTCCTAGAAGAAGATAAGAATAAATAATGGGCAGTGAATGGTGGACAAAACAACACCATAAAACAAAACAAATGTAAGCGGTTTACTATCCTTCCTCCTCCTCCTCCTCTTCCATCCCTCCCTTCTACTCTGTCCAAAAATCAATGGAAAATAACTTTGGGTGAGGATTAAAAGAAATGTTTATTGAGTGCTTATGACACAGGGTAGCCACTAGATTACTTATTGCATTGTACATTATCCCTGGTCCCACAGTGAGTTTTTCTTGATCTTGGCTGAGACACCTGCATAGTGAAAACCATTTAAATATATGGAGATGGTTTTTTTTTTTTTATCATTAGGTGGACAATGGAATCACTCAAGAAGCTTTATCAATATGCATATGTCCACAGATTCATAGGGTTTATAATAGGTCCTGAAGAATATATACTTTAAAAACTCTTTTTGAGTTAGAATGGCTCCAAGGATCTTCAGTTCTTTTCCAATTCTACAATCCATCACTGTGATAATAAGAATGAAAATAAAATACTATCTGGGCAATGAGACAACCAGAGGTTACAATGCTCCCAGTTATTTCAGTTTTTGGGGTATTGAGAGACTATCCAGCATCATGGAATCTTGGCTTTGTTGGGTTGAAATATTCAGGGATGTGTCAATGGTGAAGAGTAGCTAACATTTTTTTCTTGGAATGAAATAAATCCATAAAGTTTATTTCTGTTGCAGTTTCAAATTTTGGTGCAACATATTTCTTAAATGATTTTATGGTTATGGCTATTTGTCAGGCAGATAATCATTGTGAAAAATTATTAAGATACCACTGTTGGCTAGGTATGTCTCAATAACCTTTGATTAGCATTGGAATATCCTCTTCCTCCTTTCCCTTCTTTCTGTTTAAAAATAAAAGAAACCTGAGATATGTTTAGGCAAAAAGGGAATTTATTGAGTCATGTAACTTGGAAAGATAGAAGTGGTACACAGTAAGTCCTCGGATTACATCGGAAACCTGTTCCTGTGGTGAGACGTAATGCGATTTTTGCCGTAAGTCAGGACCCACCTACGTAAGCACCTACATCACTCACATGGAGCACATACCCAGCAGTAATGAAGTGAAAAAGTAAAAAAAATAAATAAAAAAAGATAATAATTCCTTTACCTGTGGTAAATAAATAATAAAAACATAAAACACATATGTGCATATATCAAAATGATTTTTTATAAGTAAATGGAAAATGGCAATGTAACCATGAAACGACCTACGTTGAGTCCGATGTAATCCGAGGACTGCCTGTAGTCTATAAGCACCATCAGATTTAGGATTCAAAAATGCTTTCTTCTTCTTTCTCTTTCTTCTCACTGTATGGAAGCTTGTGTGTCATAAAGAATTTGGCTTTGCCTTTACCTTTGGTTTCAGAGAGAGAAGTAATATAGTGGGTTCTTGGAGTGTTATGCCCCTGAGGAATATCTTTGGGGCCTTGGATCCTATTGATAGTCTTAACAATGTGATTTAAGGTTGGGATTGGCCACACTTATATAGTTTTAAGGAGGGAACTGGTCATGCCAGGACAATCACAATATGAGTTAGGGTAGGGATGCTTTGGGTAGTAAGATATCAGTTTACCTGGAGACTGAAATCAGCCATATGGGCAATCAATCATGCCAACATAATGGAGCCCCAATAAAAACTTGGAACGCTGAAGCTCAGGTGAGGTTCCCTGGTTGGTACTACTCCATGCATATCATTACACATTAATGCGTCCTGACTCCATGGAGAGAGGACAACAGAAATCCTACATCTGTAACCTTCATGGCTCATGTTAAGATGGATCATTTTTTCTGTAATAAATTATAACTGTGAGAATAATAGCTATCGATGAGTTCTGTGGGTCCTCAAACATAAAGGAGTTTTGGGAAACCTCTAGAACTTTCATTTGGTGTCAGAAATGTGAAGGACTGTGTGCACACTCTGTGGTCCCTAAACTCTTTGCAGCCTTTAACTTCTCTGATACAGTCATGTTATTCCTTTATGAAACATGTGGAAGAAAGGAAATGGAGGCAGACAGGTCCAGGCTTGAATTATTACAGTTAGGTAATCTCAGAGCAAAGAGAAAAAATATTTATCCAATTCAGTATATAAAAATGTGGAGTAAGCCCTGGCCAGTTGATTCAGTTGGTTGGATCATTGTCCTATACACCAAAACAGCTTGCAGGTTTGATTCCTATCAGAGCATATACCTAGGTTGTGGGTTCCATCCCCAGTCAAAGTGCATAAAGAAGGCAATCAATCAATGTATGTCTCTCACATCAAGGTTTCTCTCTTTCTGGATCCTCTCCCTTCATTTTCTCTAAAATCAATAAATGAATGGCTTTGATTGAGACAACAGTCCAAACTCTGGAATATTTACCATGTCTGCTGTGTGAGATAATATGATTAGAAGTCCCAATACAATGACATGGATATGGGAGGTGTTCGAGAAACAATTCCCCAAAGAAATGAGTGAGTGAGTATATATGTTTGTTGGGGAATACCTGGGTGGAGTTTGGGAATGGTTTTGAAGTTATCTAGATAGAAAAAGGAGCCCGGCTGGTGTGGTTCAGTGGTTGAGCACTGACCCAGGAACCAAGAGGTCACCAGGTCAGTTCCCAGGCAGGGCACATGCCTGGGTTGCAAGCTCGATCCCCAGAAGAGGTACATGCAGGAGGTAGCCCATCAATGATGTTTCTCTCTCATCGATGTTTCCATCTCTCTATCTGTCTCTCTTCTTCTCCCCATAAAAATCAATAAAAGCATATTTAAAAAGATAGAAAAAGGATGTTAGATGGAATAGAATAACCTGTGTCATTAACGCATTTCCTGATCACTGAAGCTCAAATAAAGTATGAGTTATTCTAGCAGCCTCCCTACCCAAAGCTAGGTTTCAGCAAAGTTTAGCAAAATTAAGTTTTTCCAATTGTGAGATCATGTCTCTGAAGATCCATAGAATTCATAAGAAAATATTGACTTAATTATGAACACACACACACACACTTCATGACAATAGACTATAGTGGCCTAATGCTTTATTTAGTCATGTTAAGAGTATATCTATCAGGGATTTATTTTTATTACAGATTTGAATTCGTCACCAGAAAAGTACCTAGATATCATTGTCATTGTTTCTTCATGCTTCTGGAAATAAGGGTGTAATTTGATTATTGTGCCACAGAAATGGAAAGACCCAGGGAACTTTACGTATTTTCTTCTCCCCACCCTTGTTTTCCTTTTTTTCTCCTCTTCCCCAACCTTTTATTCTGTCATTTTAAATATATATTAAGAAATTAGAAATTTCATGATCAGTCAAACTAACAGTATAATCAAATCAAAATTAGACAAAAACATCTTTCAGTTTTCCATACTAAGAAATTTGGAAGCATAAAAATGTGACTTGTACTATTTGTGTGAGCCCTGTTTTATGTTTTAAATTTCCTGAAACCAAGATGATTTAAAAATTGATGTAAAAGGAGATATGCTAGCCATTTCTCTGACTTTTTCCAGAAAAACTCATTAACTTTATGGTTCACTCTACAATTTCTGTGCCTTTTAATAGCAGGAGGAGTTAACATTACACTAAATGAAATGAGTTACACAAGAGCATGTTCGATCAGAGGAGGCAGGAGAAAGAATGACTTAGAGCACAGACACTGGGGACTGGCTGTTTGGGAGTAGAAAGGAGCTCTGGTTTCGTTTCTTACTGTCAACTTTGGCAAGCTCTTCAACATTCCTGTGCCCCAGTTTCCTCATTCCTTAGAAGAGAATAATGAAGTTAACTTATATTATAGAGCTGTTAGAGAAATAAATGGGTTAAAATTTTAAATGCTTAGAATACTTAGGACACAATAAATACAAGATATGTGTTAGTCACTATATTCTTCTCTTCTTCTTCCTCCCCGCTCACCTTCCTTCATCCTCCTTTTCTATTCTTTTTTCCCCCACTATTGGTAAAAGTTTTTTAATTTTTTTCTTAATTTGCATAGAACCATATTCATAAAATTCTCAACCTCAAGGTTGAGATAGTTTAAAATTCAGACTGGCTATAAAATATTTATGCCAAACTAAGTGTTTGCTCAGTTTGCCTAAAATGACATTGTGTGCCACTTTAAGGTATAAAAAAATCCAGAATAATTGAAGAGTACTCTAGAAATGCTTAAATCTTATTTAGAAGGCAATTCAAGTAGTTACTTTATCTGCATTTGAAAGAAGCTTAAAAATGAAATTACAAATTGGATTTTTCAAAAGGTTTAAAAATGACATGATTGTTTATGATTAAACTATGATTAAATACAAATATATTGATAGGAAATGTGGAAGTTTATTTAGTTAGAAGTTGGTTGGAATGAGAGTGCATCTGGAAAGCAGGTGAAATGATCACAGCAGGAGAACTTGATTACTGCATTGAGGCTTGATTATATTTTCCATCAAAGGGACCTTCTGCAAAAAGTGGGAAAAAATGCTCTTACTGCACCACACATTAAGTGAAGCCATAAAGTGCCATGTTCCATATTAAGGGGATTATTTTCTGAGGGAGGGGAGTAAACTTCTCAGTTATTTGTTAATTTTAAAGAAGGTAAATGTATTTATTGTAAAACTATTTCCCAGTATACAGGGCCATTTCTCCATGAAATCAGTAAATTATTTCCGGATTCTATTGAGCCATTCAGACATTAAGTTTTGTTTTTCTTCAGTAAGCATGGGCTAAATAAAGAGATTAAGTTATTGGTTTTTCTGTTTGTATTCAAAGTGGGGTCTTAGTCTCTAAAAATTGGTTAGTAGATCAAGTGTATTTGAGTGCTGGCTGGCATACTTACAGTAAGTAGTAATATGTATTTCATTGGCAGAAGACTATCGCAGCCAATTTTCCTAAGTCAAGGTCTGTGAAACACACATCATAGTCTTAAGTATATGTGTAAGTATATGTATTCCTGTACAATCATAAACATATAGCAAAAGTAAAAAATTTTGCACTGAACATGTTGTCTAAATACCTGGTTATTGCCCTTGTTTTTAAAGGAACCATCTACAATAACTTGTATGGTTCCACACAGTTGTTAACATCTGCTATATCCAGAGAGAAATAAGTCTTGTCAAAATGTGATTCCATGAAGAAATCTGCTTACCTAACTGCCTTATATGGACACTGAACTTCATCGTCTATACAGAGTGTTGATACCTTTTCATGATAATATTTGAGAGGTGTATTAGGATTTCAGGAATATGTGAAAAGAACTTATTAAAATAATATTGCCAGTCTTCTTTAATGATACCTGTATATTATTTAAAATTCCAATCTTCTACATTTATAAGAGGTAATATGCAAATTAGCCATGACACCTTAAGGTGTCATGACCGGCCCAGGAGGAGGCTGCATCACTACCAGCTCAGAGCATGCCCCCAACCCAGCGGACACACACCAGGGGGGCCTCTGTGCGTGAGCTGCAGAGGAAACACCTTTTCTGACCACTCATTGGCTAAGCTCCCTGTACACTGCCACTCTCAGTGTTCTTGGGAACTTGGGTAATAAAAATCCAAGAAAGCGACCTAGGGTTTTTCCACCACACTCCTGGAGGAAAAAATGAAGGTCTGCTGCTGGAGGGGTTAAGGAATGTCATATCCTGCCTGAGCCAGTTTGGCTCAGTGGAAAGAGCCTCTGCCTGCAGACTGCAGGGTCCAGGTTTGATTCTAATGAAGAGCATGTACCTAGGTTGCAGGCTCCTCCCTGGCCAGGACCCAAGTCAGGGCTCATGCAGGAGGCAACCAATAGAAGTGTCCCTCTCACACTGATGTTTCTCTCTGACTTTTCTTCTCTCTTTCCCACTCTCTAAAAATCAATGGAGCCGGGACTGGTTTGGCTCAATGGATAGAGCGTCAGCTTGGGGACTGAAGGGTCCCGGGTTTGATTCCGGTCAAGGGCATGTACCTTGGTTGCGGGCATATCCCCAGTAGGGGGTGTGCAAGAGGCAGCTGATTGATGACTCTCTCTCATTGATGTTTCTAACTCTATCTCTCTCCCTTTCTCTCTGTATAAAATCAATAATAAAAAAAAAAATCAATGGAAACATATCCTAAAGTAAGGAGAAAGAAAGAAAGAAAGAAAGAAAGAAAGAAAGAAAGAAAGAAAGAAAGAAATTTTTCTTTTAGTACAGCTTTTGAAGCAAATTTATATGAAAGAAAGAAATGCCATATCCTATGAAAGAGACATATTGAAAATGCTTAACGAAAGTTGTCATTTTTTCATGATGAAGGGACTTGAGTTTGAGTTAATGAAAACACCTTGGCGGCTGTGGTGGCTGGCAGTGGCAGCAGCAGCAGGTTGATGGGGGTGGTGCCTTCCTCTGATCAGCCTGGTCACCTCCCACAAAGGGAGGCCATACTGTGGCTTAGACCCGCTTCCTAAGAGTGCCTAAGCCATCAGTAGGACATCTCCTGAGGGCTCCTGGACTGTGACAGGGGGAAGGCTGGGCTGAAGGACCCCCCCACTCCAGTGCATGAATTTTGTGCACCGGGCCTCTAGTTTATATATAAGGGCACACCAAAAATATTGAATAGATTTTGTCCTTTGTCTCAGTTATTCCTCACTTAAAATTGGATCATAACCCTTAACTAGTGTGGTTGAGGAAATATAATAATTCTTAACCGATCTAGATTCATCCTCTGTCTGCTGTGCATTCCACTTGATATGTTTAGCACTCCTTATGTCAGATGTCCCTGCCTACCTGCTAGTCCTTTATTAGAGGCGAACTCTTTACACTTGCACAACTTACCTAGGGACATTTGCTACAGCAAATTTTTCTTTTAGTACAGCTTTTGAAACAAATTTATAAGAAAGTTTTTTGCTACATTCCAGTATAATTTTCAAAAATTCTGGGCACTTACTCTTTGGCTGACCTCAAGACTGCATGAAACTTTAGCTCTCTGTCTCTCTCTGTGCTCTTGACCAGCTGGGTTTCCTATTCCCTGATCAGCATCATCTCCCTACTGGGTTGATAGCTATGCTATTTAAAAATCTTCTTTTATGGGAAAAAGTCTCTTTCTGCTTGAAGCTAGCTATGAAAAATATCCCATCATGATATTATTAAGCATTTCAACAGCTACTATCAGGCTCAATGTCATATCAGGTACAAATTCTGAGGCTTAGGAAATGAGGGAAATAATGCCATCCTTCATTGAAGAAATAATACTGTTAATTTGTCATTGTCCAGTTCAATGTTGAGCTTTGGTCATACAAATAAAGAATGTTAAACCTGCATTCACATTGCGGAGATGCCAAGATCAGTTATTAAATGCATTAGTTTCCTGGGGCTGCCATAATTGGTTTGGTTGCTTAAACAATGGAAATTTATCTCTATATATAAAAGCCTAAGCTCCCGGCCAACCGACTGACTGTCCAACCATCCAGTAGCTATTACATGCACTGACCACCAGGGGGCATACACTCAATGCAGGAGCTGCTGAGCATCAGCAAATTTGCAAAGTGTCATATCACACTCTGGGAACCCTTGGGGGAGGTTGGACTGCCAGTGTCATCCCGATCATCACAGGTCAGGCTGAAGGACCTCACTGGTGAATGAATCTATGCACCGGGCCTCTAGTTTTCTCATAATTCTGGAGGCTAGCATTCCAAGATTAAGGTGGTGGTAAGTTCAGTTTCTTCTGGGGAGTCTCTCCTTAACCTGTATCTTCTTCATCTTTGTTTCTTTACATAGTCTTTTTTCTGCACTGTGTAGACATTTCCTCTTCTTAGGACATCAGTCCCTTTGATTAAGTTCCACCCTGAAGACCTCATTTAACTTAATTGCTTCTTTAAAGATCCTATCTGCAAACATAATCACCTTTTGAGGGACTGGAGGTTAGAACATAACAAATGAATTTTGGGGAGGCACTATTCAGCTTGTAATATTAAGATACTCAGAAAATTACAGGGAAACAATTTGCCAACACGGGTGATGATTTCCAGGTGCTTATTTGTTCACTCTCGTTGATGTTTGTCCATTGTTCACATCTTCACCTTCCCAATGGACAATAGCAGCATCATAAGAAAGGCAAATACAATCCTGACCAATAAGAAAAATAAAATGAAGAATGGGCTGATATTTTTAACTATAGTGGTTTTTAGGTAGGGAGTCCATTTGATATATTGTCCTAATGAGGACACTACTTGCATACATTTCAGACACTGGCAACAGGACTGTCGTGGGCAAACTGGTTTTATGCCTACCCTGATTTTAGGGTGAATCCCCTGAAATAGTCTGAATAGTGTTTTTATGTTTACCTATGCTTTTAGGGGTAATAAAAAACACTCAGAACTTTATACAACTTTTTAAAAGGGACTATATTCAGGGAAATGTTGAGAATTCTTGGTTTGAGCTATTCTGTGACTAACAAATGGAAGAATATTAGAACACCAGGGAAAGTCACTCAGGAAATATGAATGCCTTGAGCAGAGAAACTGTGCAAATGATTGATTTATGAACACATTTATATGTGAACATATAAATTATAGAGGTATTCTCAATATTTTATCAGCTCTTTTAGATATCCAATTTATCGGTCACTGAAATTTTACCAGTTAAATTATGAATGGATTTTTAAAAATCTCAAATAATGGTAAATAAAGCTTACACTTATTTTACCCACTAATATCTCCTATACATCCTAGAGATAATTGTGCTTTAGATAATGGGGCCAAGAATTAGATAGAGCTAGGTTCAAATCCTTCTGTACTTCTTAACTATTTGTGCAACTTTGAGAAAGTCATTAATTCATGTTAAACCTCAGTTTATACACCTGTTAAATGGGGAAGGGATAGATATTCTCTTCATATGATTGTAGTGAAGATTAAGTGAAGTGATGCTTAAAAGCTGTGCTGAGGATAATGATTGGACCTTTGGAAGTTCACTACAATATTAGTTCTTAACATTGTTATAAATATATGAATTGCTGTTGTCATTATTTGTAGGTGTTTTTTTTTAAATAGACAATTTCTGTTAATCAGTCATCTTTATATTCATTCTTTTCACTGTTCCATTGTATAGCTTGACTGAGTTCCTGGATATCCAGGTAATTTTTTTACATTTAAGAACACAAGTAAAATTTTAGAATTTTCAATCAAATGGAGAGTTTCAATAGCAACAGCTAGATGCTGCTGCAGACTGCCATTTAAATTTTTCCTCTGGCATTGTTCTCTTTTATAATTTTTTTTTAATTTTTTTTAACTAATAATGCCTCCCAAGTGTTCCAATTTATTTACTTTAATAAGAGTAGATCTGTCCAGACTATAATTTTATTTTATTTTTAACTTAATAAATCTTTATTGTTCAGATTATTAAATTGTTCCTCTTTTTTCTCCCATAGCTTCCCTCCACCCAGTTCCCACCCCACCCTCTACCCTTACCCCCCTATCCACTGTCCTCATCCATAGGTGTACAATTTTTGTCCAGTCTCTTCCCACACACCCCACATCCTTATCCCCCTGAGAATTGTCAGTCCACTCTCTTTCTATGCCCCTGATTCTATTATATTCACCAGTTTATTCTGTTCATCAGATTGTTTTATTCACTTTATTTTTAGATTCATTTGTTGATAGATATGTATTTATTATTTGTAATTTTTATCTTGACCTTTTTCTTCTTCTTCCTCTTCTTAAAGAATACCCTTAAGCATTTCATATAATACTGATTTGGTGGTGATGAACTTCTTTAGCTGTTTCTTATCTGTGAAGCTCTTTATCTGACCTTCCATTCTGAATGCTAGCTTTTCTGGGTAGAGTAATCTTGGTTGTAGGTTCTTGCTATTCATCACTTGAAATATTTCTTGCCATTCCTGTCTGGCTTGCATAGTTTCTATTGAGAAATCAGCTGACAGTCATATGGGTGCTGCCTTGTATGTAACCAACTGTTTTTCTCTTGCTGCTTTTAATATTATCTCTTTGTCTTTTGCTCTTGGCATTTTAATTATGATGAGTCTTGGTGTGGTCCTCTTTGGATTCCTTTTGTTTGGGATTTGTGCTTTCTGGCCTTGTAAGTCTACTTCTTTCACCAGGTGGGGGAAGTTTTCTGTTATTATTTCTTCAAATAGGTTTTTAGTATCTTGATCTCTCTCTTCTTCTGGCACCCTCATAATTCTGGTGTGCTAGAAGTTGTCCCAGAGGCTCCTTACACTATCTTCATATTTTTGGATTCTTTTTTCTTTTCCAGTTGAGTGTTTTTATGCTTCTTTGCATTTCAAATCTTTGAGTTGATTCTTGCAATCCTCTAGTCTGCTGTTGGATCTCTGTATAATATTTTTTTATTTCAGTCAGTGTATGCTTAATTTCTAGTTGGTCCTTTTCTCATATCCTCAAGGGTCTCATTAAATTTATTGGCCTTTTCTAGAAAATTCTTGAACAACCTTTTAACAGTGGTCTTGAACTCTATATTCAGTTGTTTGCTTTCCTTCATTTAATTCATTTGTGATCTTTATCTTTGTCTCCACATTTTGGCTGCTTCCCTGAGTTGATAGAATGGCTTTGTGTGCTAGGTGTCCTATAAGGCCCAGTGACTCAGCCTCCCCAGTTACCTGAGGTGGCCCTAAACTGTCCCCCATGCCACTGGATGAGATCAAGAAAGGGTCAGGTCCAACCCAACTAGAAAGGGAGGATTTCATGAGGAGTTATATGATTCAAAACTTCCCAATTCTCCTCCATCTGTACCATCCCACTCTTAATATTAGGTTCATATTTGCTCCACCCTACCTATCATATGACTGTTGACAGAGTGCTGACAGCTGCCACTCTTATCTGAGAGGCCTCTGATACTTGATGACACTAAATTATAGAACTTTATGACCTTCAGCACCATACATAAATCCTGAAGAAACTAACCCAGACCTCTTAAGGACTTCATGCTGAACCCTAAAAATTACTCATTCATATACCATATGTGGAAAAATTTAGTCTTCACTTTCCCCATTATTTCCAATCTGTTTACATAGGTGCTATAACAGATTTCAAGGTTTATGTATGCTTTTTAAGAGAGAATTTCTAGTTAATTTGCTGGGATAGAAAACAACAAAGCAAGTCCTTTTTTTGTTGTCTGACATTCTAAGAGCACTGAATAGGGAAGAGAAAGTTGGGAAATTTTATAGTTCATTTCATTATACCACTTGTTTTATTTTATTATTAGACCTCTGCATAAAACTGATAGTAAAATTAAATTTATTCCTTCAAGATAAGCTTTGTTAATGCATTTTCTGAGATTAATGATTAAATTGTAAGGTATGTGGAAGGATGATGTATGCTTAAAATATTGAGCCATATGCCACTGAAATAATATTAGACACTATAGAAAAAATGATGCATGTTTAAAACACTTCATAATACCTTAATACTAGCCTATGATTGTCAAGAAAGCTTTTGCAAATTAATCTTCCTATAGTATAGCTATGACCGTGACAGTGACCAGCTCATAAACTTTCCATAACTCCATAGTGGCTATCTGATTAAGGTCAATGACTTAAATTCTAAATCAAAGCTCAAATATTTTAGCTTCAATCAATCTCATCTCTCACTATTTCTATAACATCTGGTACTCCATCAGGACTGTACAACTGGCTCATAGAAATCATCAAGAATATATTTGATGTATGAAAAGCTTATGCAACTTAAATATTGCAAAAAGTAAATTAGCTATGCCCATACCTTTCAGATTCTTGCTATCAATCTTAAGAATTTACCAATGTTTCAAAGCTTAAGATCTCACTAGTTTGTTATGTCATATCATGCAAATAAGTTTAAAATGAAACTTTTGCAAGTAGGCCTGACATTTATTTATAGCTTAGGCATGTAATTGAAGATAAATCTTTTGTTTCATATTACATTTAAAATATACATATTTTTATTGATTTCAGAGAGGGAGAGATAGAAACATAAATGATGAAAGAGAATCATTGATCGGCTGCCTCCTGCATGTCCCTTACTGGGAGTTAAGCTTGCAACCGGGGCATGTGCCTTTGACCGGAATTGAACCCGAGACCCTTCAGTCTCCACGCTAATGCTCTACCCACTGAACAAAACCAGCTAGAGCTCATATTACATTTTAAGAATGCCTTTTTGGCACCTTCAAATGAGGTTTTATTTCTTGCACCTTTTTAACTTTCAACTTTTATAGCATTCATCAGTGTACTTGTAATTAGTTATTCTAATTATATCTTTTTTCATAAAATGGTAAGAATCAGGAGAGCATATAAAAAGCATGCTTTATTTTGTTTTTCTATGTCTTATTCTTTTATTCCTATTTTGCATCCACAGTGCTTAGTATTGTGTAATACATAGCAACTGTTCAAAAGATCCTTGTTGAATGAAAATTACTATTCTACTGCTTTTCTGTTATATTCATTTAAATGTCACAAAGATACTTAAAGCTTAACCTAAGATTGAAGCCATGAGTTTCTAGGCCTCCCCTGGTATCCTACTCTCCCCCATGGAAACTACAGGATATCATTAAAAGAGATTGAAAAAGACCCAGAGAAAAAGGATATTTTATATTTATGGATTGGAGGAATTAACATATTTAAGATGGACATATTACCCAAATTGATATACAGATTTAATGCAATCCCCATCAAAATTCTAGTAGCATTTTTTTAAAAAAGAAATAGAACAAAAAAGCATTAGGTTTGTATAGAACCACACAAGACCCCAAATAGCTAAAGTAATCCTGAGGGGAAAATATGCAGCAGGAAATACCACACTCCCTGATTTCATATTATACTGCAAAGAGACAGTAATCAAAACAGCATGGTATTGGAAGAAAAACCACACACAGACCAATGGAATGAGACTGAAGTAATGTGTATAGGCACCTAATTTTTGACAAAGGAGTCGAAAACAAACCATGGAGAAAAGATAGCCCCACCCTCATACACAGACATACACACATGCATGAAATCATGTATGCACACACACAAGCCAACACACATACACATTGTATCCAGTATATTAAAAATAAATATGATTTGTTAACACTGAACTAATGAACTAAAAACTAATGTCTCTTTACTGTCTTACTGCAACAGACCTATAATTGGAGCAATTACATAAAACAAACCTGTCATTAAAATGAGAATAGTGGGGGGGAAAATGAAAATAGTGGACATTATAAAGAGTCAAAATGGTAAGTTCAAACCAATGTATTTAAGTGAATAGCTCTTATAGACACTGACTTAAAACAGAAGAGTTGGTTTAACTGGAAAACTAACCAACTGGTGGGAAGAAAGTGAGCATTAAAAGGAGAGACAAACTAAATCAACAACTGTCTTGGGAAAGATAGCGATTAAAGATGACCCCACCTCATTTCCTGAGTAAAAGTTTCAGGCTTATTCAGGGCTGACCACATGTCTATATCCCATGTGCAGGGCTGTTATAGGCACAGAAGAAGATGCCTTGGATGGGTCTTCCATTGGCAGTCTTGTTAAAGTGTAACTGTGCTTAGGCTCCATTGATTGAATGCTGAAAATCCCAACTTTCACCGAATGAACTTTTGGAACCAGAGGGCTTTCATTAATCTTCAGCTCAGCTTGTCAGATAGCACTGCTGACAATTAAGTCATTTGCCACAAGGCAGCTTTGTTATTTTGAATTGTGTGAGTAGTCTCCCTGTTCCTTCTTTTCTTCAGCTTCTCTGATAATTTACTTGACAGAAAAAGAGGATATACTGTTTATCATGAAGAGGTTAGTTTGTGCTTTTTATTCTTTTCTTCTGCTATTTGATAGGCAAAGAGGTATGAATTTGAGGTTCAGTTTTTGAGTAATAGACTTAGGGATCTAGAATAATGTCATTCTGGAGTCTAAACAAAAGTCCATAGAATTTAGATGATTTGCCTAAGGAAAAACAGCTAATTTGTGACAGAGCTGGAATCTCAGACTTTCTACCCCTTGTCTACTGTCATTCTCTCCAACCATAATGGAACTTCTTTAGTGCTCCTGAGTGTGGCAGGTGTAGCAGCCATTCATAAGATCAAACACCATCACTGGGTAATAGTGACTGCCTGTGGGTACTGACCGGGGCTTAATTCAAACAAGTGACCCCAGTGATAAAAAAATCATAAACCTTGGTATCTCATTTCCAATAGCCTATCAAAAGAATTTGCAGCCGCGCCTATTAGTTGTAGTTCACATTCTATAAATATAATGTTACAAATATATTTTTCCATACATCTCAAGAAGATATATAGCCAGCTTATATAATCATATTTTTGTTTTCTTTTAAAAATCTAATTTTACCTAAAATACCTCACTTGGGACCCAATGGCCCCACTCTGCTTTACCCTGTCATTATTTCTCATTACCAACCAAGGCCACCGGGCCTACTTTGTCTGCCACTTATGGGATTTTGGACCCAGCAACTCCTATGTTCACAAAAAAGAAAGACAACGGTAAAAGATTTTACTAATTTCAAAAATGGTAAACCTGTTTGCGCATGCTTCTTACCTTTCTGGATCCAAGTCCATTTCTTTTATGTGTTCCCCTTCGCTTGCAGGGAACTATCCTGGTCTCATTTTCAATGTAATGAAAACACGGAAATGACCAGCTGTTAGGGACTGACCCTCTGAGGGAAAATTTAACAATTCTTTCATCATAATTTCTCTAAGTAATCAATCCAGTTCAAAGTTGTTAATATCTTTTATGTATTACTTTTTTTTTTCTAAAAGCCCTTTATGATCTCTGACTGTAAATGAAGGTTTGAAGTATTCTACAGTACACCTTAAATGAATAATATTTCACTACGAGGGGTGATATATTTTTATATAGCGTACTATTAAGTACTCTATTTTGACAAGCCCCAATGCCACTTTGCTTTGGTACACCAAGTACTTGGCAAAATACATTAAGTCTATCAAGGCTCGTGAAATTAACACTTAATTTAGCTAACGAGCACTGCGCTCAATAGAATTATGAATGAGCAATTGCCCAAACGTATCCCTTAGCAATAACTAACTCTCATAGAACCCCGACATTAAGAAAAATAAAGATTATAATTATTTTGCTTACAAATGTAATTGTTTTAACATACAGCAAACATTCCATACACATGAGCAATTAAACTAAAGTAATAGGTATTAAATAATGCCTGATCACATGAAGCCACATTCCTGTCACACTGAGATACTTTCAGTGCAGTTTTCCTCTCTCTCCTGCTTTCAAATCCCCATAGCTGCCCGAATCCCTCCCTCAGCCTGCAGGCACCCTGATTACCTAGATGGTTTTTACACATACTCTGTGCCTTAGCATCATGTTAGCCATGGCTCCTATAAGGAAGCGTGCTAACCTCAAGGAATTGTGAGGTGTCCCACTGCAAGGACGCTAGTAACATATGGTTTGGTGCTTGGTTGAATAATTCTGGGGAGAGTCTAAGGAAGCAGAGGTTCACTCTAGATTAAAGTGTAGTAAGAAAGTGGGTCAAGTCTAAGATTGGGCATCTCAGTTCATCTTCCCTATAAGGAGGCCAGACAAGAGTAAGGGTAAGCTGAACTTAGTAAAGAAGAGGCAGTTAGTTAGTGAGAAGTGGGATGTTTTGTATTTTGTGGTTTGCACCATGGCTTTGCCTGACATGGATATTCTGTAAGGTTGTGTCAGTAGGAAAACAGTGAGGCTTAGCTGAAAACAGCAGATCATTTTGTAATAATATTGCAGCCTAGCTGTGAAAATAAGATCAGTTCTTGGACTTCAGGGCCTGATTTTTATTTTTCTCAGGATAAACAGTCTATGGTACATTTCTACAATGTAATACGACCCAGCAAGAAAAATGAATGAGCTATTGATTCACCCATCAGTATGGTTGAATCTTAAATGCATTTTACTAAGTGAAAGAAGCCCAACCTAAAGACTACAGATTGTCTGATTTGGTTTGCATGGCACACTGGAAAAGACAAACTTATACAGAAGAGAACAGAACAGTGGCTGCCAGGAATTGGGAATGGAGAAGGAGTTGTTATAATGGCGTAGCGTGGCAGAAATTTTGGAGTGATGATATTTTCTGTGTGGAATTGTGCTGGTGGACACATGAATCTATGTATTTGTTAAAACCTAACTATATGCCCACCACAAAAAGTGATGTTTGCTCTAAGAAAGCAAAACCAATATTTTGGGGGGAAGGATGCAGACTGTGGCAAATGAAGCCAGCTGTATAATGAATGAATCACATGAGTGCACTTAAGCAGATGGAAAAGAAAGTAACTGACCTATATTATATTACATATAATATATAAATAGACACAGATAAGCAAATGCAGAAATAAATATGTATAGATATGTGTTCTTGCCTAAGTTAGTAACTGACCTAAGCAACATTGAAAAATGGTGTTTTGACTGGATACCTAAAAGGTAAAGACAAAACGAAGTAAATCCAAATAATGGACTGTACTTTGTAATTTTGTGTTTCTCAGGAATCTAGGTTAGGAATTCTGAAATTACTTTGTGTACTAGGATTGAACAAATAAATATATTATAGCTAACAAAAGGGAAGTTTTTACTGCTGGAGAAGGGAGTTACCAATAAAGAGAGGGATAGAATCAACCCTCTTATATTAGACTAGAGTTGGAGGGGCCAGTATGTATTCATTTTCAAAATATTACATGTAATATATAAATAGACACAGATAAGCAAATGCAGAAATAAATATGTATAGATATGTGTTCTTGCCTAAGTTAGTAAGCAGACATATACTTTCTAGCGCTATGTACTGAGAAGGGGTTAAAGTAGTGATGCCCCAGTAGCAATAAGCACACCTAGAACAAATATCTTGGTTTCTAACTATCACTTAACGGCAAGACCAGGGCTCACTGGAGAACTGGTTGATTTCAGAATGAAAGCATGGAAAATACAAGATGGTCCTGGAGCATCTTGTGGTGACAGAATATAAGGGCAGTTCTTAAAAATGGAGGCACATTTTCATTCTACACACGGATCATACAGAACTCTCAGTTGCCAAAGCGAGAACAATTTAAGCAACAAAGTAAGTATAGGAATGGATCATAAACCAAAGAATAAGATAAATATATGAGTTTATATGAATACCTAAACAAATGATGGAGAAATGAACAAATATTCTTTGAGAAAAGTTCCAATTAATAAATAAATAAGGAATGAGAAAAGCACAAAATCACCATTGAAACACCACAATAATTTTCCATAGGCAAGATCCACGGAGAGATGCTAAAAGAGTAGGTGAAAGTTGGAGCTGAAACAGGATATATACATAGTCTTAGATTTTCTCCCCTGAAATATTTAGTAATTGTAAAGAGGACAATAAGTAAATTTACACGGTGTATCAACTTAGTCAAATATCAAGGTTAACATCCCCCAATAATACATATCAACATCATTACTTCTTATGCTGCTCTGATAAGGCCACATTTCCTCTGAGCTATCCTTCCAACAATACTACATTTCATGGGAAATCACAAGAAAACATCAAACAAATGGAGAAACATTTTCCAGAGTCATGCCCCAGTGCTCTTAGGAAGTGTTAAGGACATGAAAAGCTGAGGGACTTTTGAAAATTGGAGGAGATTTTGGAGACATAAGAAAAATCAATATGGGATCTTGGAATAGAGAAAGGACTAAAATGGAAAGAGTGTTGACACCTGAGTAAATTCTGCACCTTGGTTAAGAGTATTGTACTAAGTTTAATTTCTTAGGTTTGATAATTATACTGTAGTTTTGCAACTATTCTTTATATCTAAAACAAACCCTCTCCCTATCTACACAAACACACGTGCATGTGAGGATATAATAAAAGGCTAATATGCAAATTGTCCCCTCTACCAGGAGTTCGATCAGCAGGCAGGCCGGCCAACCGCCCATGTCCACTCCTCCAGGCCAGGCTGGCCAGACCCCACCCAGGCATAAATTCATGCACTGGGCCCCTAGTATATATATATTTCATATATATATATATATGGGCTTCTAGTATGTGTGTGTATGTATATATATATATATATATATATATATATATATATATATATATATATATATATATACTAGAAGCCCATTTCAGGAAGATTCCTGTAAGCAGCCCACATTGCCCTTCCCCACCCCACCCCTCCCTGCCCCGCTCTGTCTGTGCTTTCCCTCTGGCATCCGCCATGCTTTCAGTTTTTCCTCCCTCTTTCTTCTAAGCTCTCTTCAGTCTTCACTCCTCCCACCCTCAGCATATGCAAATTAACCACCATCTTGGTTTTGGTTAATTTGCATACTCGCTCTGATTGGCTGTGGGCATAGCAAAGGTACTGTCAATTAGTATTTTCCTCTTTTATTAGTATATATGTATGTATATTACATATATACATACATACTAGGGGCCTGGTGAATGAAATTTGTGCAGTGGGGAGGGATCTCTCAGCCCAGCCTGCCCCCTCTCACAGACTGGGAGCCTTCAGGGGATGTCCTACGGATGGCTTAAGCCCGCTCCCCATTGGGAGCAGACCTAAGTCGAAGTCTGGCCTCCCTTTGCTTGAGGCGACAGGGCTGATCAGGGGAAGGCGCCAGCCCCATCACCATGCTGCTGCAGCCACTGCCAGTCACCGCAGCCACCAAGGTATTTTCATCAACATGGACTGCAGTCTCTTCACCATAAAAAAATGACAACTTTATTTAAGCATTTTCAAGATGTGTCTTTCATAGGATATGACATTTCTTTCCTTATTTTTCTTTTTATCCTCACCTGAGGATATGTTTCCATTGACATTTTCCCCTTTCCTCAAATCCCAGCTCAGCCCCTTTCCAAGCCTAAAGCTTCTGCCCCGGGGTTTAGGCTTGGGAATGGGTATTCCCTCTCCCCACCTCCCCTCCCCCCCAATACCTCCCATTGCAGGCTCAGCCCCTTCCTAAGCCTAAAGCCTCCAGCCCAAGTTTAGGCTTGGAAGGAGTCCCCACCCCCCAGAACAACAATCACAGGCTCAGCCCCTTCCCAAGCATAAAGCCCCTGCCACAGGCTTTAGGCTTGGGAAGGGGACCCTCACCCCTCTGATCCCAGGCTTGGCCCCTTCCCAAGCCTAAAACCTCTGCCTGATGGCCGCCTGGGAGTGACCCGGGTGCTGAGGAGGTTCCCCAGACCCAGGAATAGATGCAAATTAACCTCCATCTTTGTTGGGTTAACTTGCATACTCACCCTGATTGGCTGTGGTGGTAGCGGAGGTATGGTCAATTTACATCTTTGCCTGTTATTAGGTTTTATACACACACACACACACACACACACACACACACACACACACACACACTGAGTGGCCAGATTTTTATGTATTCAGAGATCATAGCTTCTGGAGCCAAGTCTCTAAGTGGGAATACCTGGGTCAGGGAAAGAGGAGAAATCTTCAGGAGGTATTAGCAGTAGTAGCTCATGGCAGCTAACCTTTCTGGGCAGTTCACTATACACCAGGTGCTTTTAACACTTCAGTTCGCCCTCCGAAGCACCTTGTGAGGTAGAATATTATTTTCCTGCTCTAAAAAGGAGAAACTAAGGATGGGAATTTAAAATGACTTTCCGAAGATCACATAACTGTCTTCAGACTTACTTTATATGATTCTGGGGTCAGTATACTTAACTGCCAACACTGGCTACCTGAATCAACAGCAGCTAGGAAGAAACCCACAAACTTCCTTTTCCAGGGTTCATAGAGACATTTTGGTTTGTGCCTTCTCTCGAAGTTCAATTTCTGTAGGTTATTTGTGTACTAGGATTGAAGAAATCAACATATTATAGCTAATAAGAACTTAATCACTGAAGAACTATGCATGCTCTGCAGCCTTCTTCATATAAAAGTAAATATGAAAGACATAAACTTTGTGAAATCAGTACTAATTTTGTTTTTCCTGGGCATCATTTTTCTAAACTAAGTTTAAATAAAATATTTTAATGTTTGTCTACTTGAGGTTCTTTTCTAGGTCTCCTAGGCAACTTAATGTGTTTGTTTTTGCTGTGAGTCCTTATTACCTAATCGTAGTTTTTGTGTGAACATTTGCTCAGAGTACACATTTTTAGTATTGATTATTTTCCAAATGATTTCTCTTGAAGCTTTTGCTTCCATCCATTAACTATGTCCCCTGGAAATTTTAACTCAGGATATCAGTTTTAATCATAAAATCCCAAAGTAATGGGATACTTATGCTTTGCAAAATGTTTGCTGCAATTTCTTGAAATAGCTTTTTCTTTTCACTTGATTTAGTGATTAGGCATTAGGAAATGTCTTTAGATTTCCTTGGCTTTGATATTAAAAAAAGCTGTTTGTTTGATGAAAAGGGGGCTGACTTCTATTTTATTTCTCATATTACAGTGGTACTCTGACTTCTGTCTAAATGTTTCAGAACATACAATTTTTATACTTAACTTGTCATACCAGGTGTATATTCAGATTACTCTAGCACGGTCTGGAGCAGCAATGGCAAATGAAGTTCACCTATAGGATGATCATTAGCTACTAGGGAGTGACAGCCTTGTCCATGTTCAAAAGACAGAGTAGCAAGATCATTGTGATCTATGTCATGGCTGGGAGGCCAAGTGACAACTTGCATGTGTTAAGCATCCATGAAAGGGTCCAGAAAATTTACATTCTCTTTTTAAATCTCACTTCTATATTATGTAATAGGACTTGAATATTGTAGTCTAAATATATCAATATTATACTGTGTAGTTTGAAATTCGATTTGTCTAATAACAGTTCTACTGTGCTGGGGAAAATGTAAGTCAAAGAAAGAAATGCTGAGTCAGCAGTCTGAGTCAGTCTTTGAACCTTCTTTGCTGCTGTTAATAGAAAGAGATTTAGAAGAAATTAACTCTGCTGACTCCTTGACCTCGGACTTTTAGTCTCCAGACCTGTGGGAAGATAAGTGTATGTTGTTTAAGCTACCCAGTCCGTGTTTCTTTGTTATGGCTTCCCTAGCAACCAGGTACATCTATTGGGAGGACAATGTAGTCATCATATCCATATTTATGACTACTTTATTAGAAGATAAATCATGTAAAATAGTAAAATATATTTAATATTTTACAAAAAAGAGAAAAGGAATACACATACACTCACACACACACTCACACACTCACACTCACATACATGTATACACACAAACAATCTGGGGACTTTTGAGTTTTAATCAGTGTGCTGGATGTGACCAGGCAAAGTAAAAAAAAAACTACTGCTCCCTCAGTTTCCACTTTCTAATTTTAATGCCTTTTAATTAAGTACCCCTGAATATCAAACATTTAAAAATTATTCCTAAAGGAAATCAATAATGTAAAGAGCATTTTGTGTTGGCCTGATTGCAGTTATTTTGTGGTTATAACCTTTGGTTCCTAGTTCCAAGCAAAATTTAGTATGATCATTAGTTTGGGGATATATAGTTTGTAATATAAGACTAAATTTCTGAAGCCTGTGACATAATTAGGTCTTAAAAAAGAAAGTAGTTTTTATAACCAATAAGAATGTAGTTTCTATATTTTATGCTTATAAGTTAGTCTGTATTACACATTGGATGATTAAGTAAAGTAATCATCCAATGTATTCTCAATCTTTGAGAATTGAGAATACATTGGATGATTGTATTCTCCAATTGAATCATCCAATGTATTCTCAATCTGGGAAATGTATTCTCAATCTTTCTCAACCAACCTCATTGTTGGAAATTTCTTAGAATATATTCTGGGTGGCAGTATTCTTTCTCTCATGACCAAAATAGAATAAATCTGACACCACAGATTACTCTGCCAATGATCTTTAACTTCAGTGGATTTCTGGAGGCTTTCTATAATTTAGCAGCATTTGTTATGTCACAGTTTACAAACCTTGCTTCACTAAAGGCAAAAATGTAGATAAATGAGCACTCTGGCTCTGATAGGAAAATTATAAAATATTATAGAGCAATTTGATAACATCTTTTCAATTTAGAAATGTTAATCTTTTTAACATAACATTTCTTACTCTAATAAAAACGTTCATGGAAAGAAATCTATAATGAAAAATATATAAAATAAGCATGCTATTTGCAGCAATAGTAAAAGAATGGAAATAATTCAAATGTCCATTGATAGGGGGTTGGTTAAATATATTATGTATAGCCATTATGTAAGTAATTAAATATATAAATGGAGTACAATGGAGATAAAGTAGATCTTTTAAAGTACCACCATGGAAAGTTTTCACTGATAAAAAAAAATATATATATATATATATATATATATATATATATATATATGTATTTGAAATTATATAAGAAATACTTGAATAAATTAAAGTTGTAAAATAATTTAAACCGTTTAAGGAAAGTTAAAATTTTATTGGCTATCCCCTCATGTCTATGGTATATACTATTTGTCTGCTATTTCTGATATATCCACTTGGTGTAAACTTATTTATATATGCTTCTCTATATATCTACATAATTAAATAATAGGGCATTTTTTGTGTGAATGTTTTTCTATTAACAATAGTAATGGTATTTTTATATCCTTCTGCAACTTGCTTTTATTAATTTCACATGTCTTAGAGATACTTTTAAAAAAGTTTACGTGCATCTTTATGCCTTTTACCTTCTCCATAGTTTTATTATTTTTTTTTAAATATAGTTTATTGATTATTTACAGAGAGAAAGGAAGAGAGATAGAGAGCTAGACATGTCGATGAGAGAGAAACATCCACCAGCTGCCTCTTGCACACCCCTACCGGGGATGTGCCCGCAACCAACGTAAATGCCCTTGACTGGAATCGAACCTGGAACCTTTCAGTCCGCAGACCGACACTCCACCGCTGAGCCAAACCGGTTTCGGCTACCTTCTCCATAGTTTTCTGAAATTTTTTCTTTATGGAATAATTTGGAATTTGGACTAGTTTCACTTATTTAAAGTGGAAACAATTAAAAAATATTTCAATTGTTGTATTTATAAAACGTTTGCACATGTCTTTTTAGGTACTTTCTTATCAGGTGCTATAGCTTAAATTTTTGCTTTCCCATAATTCATAAGTTGAAATTACCCCTCAATGTGATGTTATTAGGATACTAGAGGCCCAGTGCACAAAATTTGTACATGGGTAGAGTCCCTAGGCCTGGCTGGCAATCAGGGCTGATTGTGGCCTTCCTTCTGGCTGCTGGCTGGGGCCTCTCTTCATTCTGCACCACCCCCTTGTGGCTCGCACATGTCATAGAGAGTGATGGTACTCTTGGTCTCCCGGTCAAACTCCTGAGGGGACACTTTGAGTATTAGCCTTTTATATATATAAATGGAGCCCGACTGTTAATAAAACATCTGATCGTGATATATTTTGTCTTTTAATAATGTGTAATTAAAGTGTTAAGACCATAATAAAAATAACAAAAATTGCTAATGGCAAGAAAAAGATGATGTATTATTTATTCAGACTCCTGTATTTTGGGAACAATGACCTCTTTGGAATGGAGTGCAAATTATAAAAAAAAAAAATGTTAAGCATATCTTCAATATCAATGCCAAGAACTGGGGAGCATATTCCTGCTACTCTCAAGCATGAGCCACTGCAGCCTGCATGCTAACACATCTCTTGCATGCTCAGCTCTGCATTAGGAAACAAGATGGGAATGGATCCCCATTAGTATATTTATGCACTTGGCTGCTGAGAAGGCTTAAAAATATCCACTGTAACATCACTTGACAAACTTAATTATATAGGTTTTTAAACTATGAAAGATTAGATGGGGAGGGTTGATAAAACTGACATTAAGAATTTCTTTATGAGAGGGACTTTTCTGTACATTTGATATATTACTGTTTAATGTTCACATGTAATCTTTCTTGTGTGGAAGGTTGTTATTCTGTTTTTACATATGAAAATGGTAAGGCTTATCATGGTGATGAAAGTGGCCCCACATGTATTAGGATAGGGATCCCAGTTCTGTTTGATTGCATGGTGCATTTGCTTCCATGTTGAAAATCAACATTTATACACAGTTAAACACATACAACCAGGGATTCAACCTTAAATGTTTTATAATAAAGGGGGACGGACATATTTTGCAATATTAAATTTGAGGTTTCTCAGAAGCTTGAATGCCATTTCTGAGGTTATTTTCTAGGATTTTTGTCTCCATCGATACCTACTGATTCCATTCCACTGAAGAACACCATTTGTAAATAAGGTCATTCCTTTTCAATTCTGAACACAAAAAAACTCTAGAAACTAAAATTAAGCGAAACTGTAAATTACAACTGAGTCATGCATTTCATGAAAATCTTTCCAGAATAATCAACTCTTCCAAATGCAATGAGAAACAATGTGTCCAAATGTAAATAGGTTCCCATGGATGGCTAATAATTGTTTTCTCAGGCCTGATGGATCTTTTGGCCAGTTTTCCTTCAAATTTTCACCTGTGGACATGTTGTCAATAATTTTCCACTCTTGAGTTATATGGCTTATAATTTACTTGCTTGTCAAAACTATGTGAAATCAACCACAAGTATTTAGTGTGATAATTTCCTTCCCATAACAACATGGCTTGATTGATCTGTCAAATGGCCCAAAGCAACATTGCAATGATTACTGATTTGGTGACAGTGACCTCAATAGTTTTGAAGTCTTCTGTTTTGTATATTGCATATTCTAGTATTTATTTTCTTCCAAGTTTAGAGTGGTTTGTAGTGAAGTGGGAAAGGGAAAATTAATGAAATGAATTGTCATGTTCATTTCCCCCCAATGATGTTGTTATTAAACAGTAATTATTCGTCCCTATTCCAAATATACCATCTGCTTAGGTCACCTTCTACATCCCTAATTAAATTGACAATTTAGCTTCCAAACAAAACAGCACCGCTTACCCAAATTTTAAGAGCCTGAAAGAATAAAAGAGCTGTGTCAGTGTGCTAATTTATACCCTTCACTATCAGATTTAGAAGCCTTCTTGGCAGGTGTAGGAAATAATGATAGTTCACATTTATTTTTAGGATGCATCTAAGAACTATTGAATGCTGTATGTAATATTCTAATTTAATCTTTATCACAAACCAATGAGTATGTACTATTATTCTCATCACATTTTATTGGTACAAAAATAGAGGTTTTGGGATTTTTTTTAGGTATCTTATTTAAGGTTATATTAGCACTATGTGGACTTGAAAATAAGCAGTGTAGTTAATTGTACCTTCCAAAAATGACTGGAGTGATATTTCTGGTAACACATAATCTAAAACCTTGCTATTTCTTATCACCATGTAGAGTCCATACCAATCTTCACTTCTATTGGGAACCTTTGTGGGTTTATAATTGTTCATTCCCATAGAGTGTGACTGACAGAAATAATGTTTTGTAACACTCGAGGCTAAAATATACAAAGGATATAATTTCCATTGCCTTTTTGGGTGTGAGGACCATCACCTTAGGAACTCAGCCTCCATGAGGAGATTCAGGGCCACCTAGGGAGACACATGTAGGTGTTCTGGCTGGGAGCCACGGCTAAGGAATCAGCTGTCAGCCAGTATCAACCCCAAGAGGGAGCAGATTTAGACTGAATGAGCAAGGTTTCACATGATTCCAGTCTCTTCCCATCAAGTCATTGCCTGTCTTTAAGTCTTTCCAGAGGAATCCCTGGACATCATGGATCAAAGAAAGCATCCTTGATATGTCATGTCTGATTTCCTGACTAAAGAGCCTATGAACATAATAAATGGTTGGTTGAGATTTGGAGTAACAAGTTAAATAGTAAATTGAATAGGCAATATAATTTCAAGCTAGTATTTAAAAAAGGGAAAATACTGTTTTCATCGAGGGAAACTGGGCATAAACTATGTTATATATCCATTTTTTGAAGATTCAGAATGTTTCCTCAAGCATACAATGACATACACAGTTCTAGGATACAGAAATTGCAATGTTTGGGAATCCTGCCTTTTCCCATAGCCATATCTGAGTTCTAGTTTCTTCAGGATCTCCCTCCCCCCCCCCCCCCCCTGATGGGGAGGAGAGAGGACAGGAAACCAGGACCAAGGAAAAATCATTTACATAGCTGAATATTTAAAAAAAAATTTTTTTGTCTATTACACCATCTGACCGGGAAGATTTCCAAAAACCAACTCTTCTTTCTCTTTAGAGACCCTTAACCTCCCCCCTCTCTTGTTCCCCCACCCCAATGGGATCTGTTGCATGATACAATTATCTGATCCAGGTGCTACACTTTCCTGCTATTTCTTAAAACCTCTTGAACTTTCTCTCTGCCTATTGACACAACACAGACTCTTTCACCCCACCAAATGATCTTTCTTTAAATAGTTCCCACATAAAGCATAACTTTATTCATAAGGTTAACACCACAAAGTAAAAGGAAAAACAAACACCTGGCAATAATGGACTTGAAACAGCATGCGCCATTAACTGCTGAGAAAAAGGGCTGCAGAATTCTATGAACACTCACTACCAATATGTTCCCCCAAGTTTTGGCATCTGTTGATGATGCATCTGTGAAATAACAATTACTTTGACCATTATGAAGTGATGATTTTTCAACATCAGCACTCTTTGTATTAACTACTTGTCATTGGTACTGAAAGGTGTAGTCTTATTGCCCTTTTATCCTATTTATTTTGTAGCTGTATCAATTGGTACACTGATGTTTGTTCACCTTTTCTTCTATATAATAAAAGCCTAATATACTAAGTGTCTGTTCATTTGTCTTTTCAACCAATCAAAGTGTAATATACTAATGATATGCTAAGGCCACTCAAGCATTCTCTATGATGTGCACTGACCACCAGGGGGACAGATGCTCCTACGGGTAAGTTAGCTTGCTGCTGGGGTCTGGCCTATTGGGACTGAATGAGATGTCTGGACACACCCTGGAGCCCTCCTGCAGCTACTTCCAGGTCCCAATCGTGCACAAGTGGGGTCCTTCAGCCTGGCTTGTGCCCTCTTGCAATCTAGGAGTCCTCAGGGGATGTTAGAGAGCTGGTTTCAGCCCAATCCTGCAGATCAGGCCGAGGGACCCCACTGGTACATGAATCACGCACTGGGCCTCTAGTATTTTATAATTTATCATTCTATTTTGGGGTGGCGGCACAAATTGTCTGAGATTTAGAATGGAAACCACTTCATGTTGGTTTGTATGTCTATGAGGCATGCCCCATCACTGCTTTGAGAGGTTCCTAATTTTTGACATAGTAAGATAACTAGACTGATTTTGTTATACCCTTGCTCAGCCTTTTCTTTAATAATATTTTTGGAACTTTAGATATTTGAACGTGAGGAATTGCACTAATGAAATTGTGCCATAAGAATATTAGTCTTGACATAGATGGAATGGGAAGAAAGATTATAGCCTAAAACTTTACTATTTTTTTCCTTTGGGTCTTGGTGAAAAAATGCTGGGGTGAATTTTATTTCAGAAGATATAAACTAACTACTTCTCTTCATCTCCTTCACTTCATCAAAGGAAGACCACTTCATGGCTTTACTCTAGTGATTTCTTTAAAAAATGATATATTTACCCATTTTTGACATCTGTTTAACTATACACAAAGTTAAAATAGCGATTCAAGCCCGGCCTGCATGGTTCAGTGGTTGAGCATTGACCTATGAACTAGGGAGTCACAGATCAATTTCCAGTCAGGGCACATGCCCAAGCTGCAGGCTTGATCTCTAGTGTGGGGTGGGCAGGAGGCAGCCAATGGATTCTCTCTTATCATTGATGTTTTTATCTCTCTCTCCCTTCCTAAAATCAATGAAAAAAAAATATAAAAACACGAGTCAAGAAGATATCCTTCTACATAATCATAGAGTTAGCCATTTTCTGAAAAAAGTTTTTTGAGGGCACCAAGTTATCCCTAAATCAGAGGCGAAAAGGTACTGAGATATTGCATGCTAAAAAACTGCAAGGTGCACTGACTGATGGGCTCCAGGTTTATAGACCTGAGTGTTGGAAACTGAAAAATGGTTTCATAGGGAAGTGTCCGTGTTCAGTGGGCAATATGGAAAAATTTAATGCTATGAATTTTTAAGGAAAGCCAACAGGATATGAGGAGAGACTTGTTCTTGGAAATCAGAACTTGGGACTGGATTAGAAGCATACTGGTACCATTTTAGGCCAATTTATGCTTCAGATGACTAACGTAAAGAGTGCCTTTCTTCCACGCCGAAGCCGGTTTGGCTCAGTGGATAGAGCTTCAGCCTGTGGACTGAAGGGTCCCAGGTTCAATTCTGGTTAAGGGCATGTACCTTGGTTGCGGGCACATCCCCAGAGGGGGTTGTGCAGGACGCAGCTGATCCATGTTTCTAACTCTTTCTCCCTTCCTTTCTAAAAAATCAAAAAATATATTTAAAAGGAGAGTGCCTTTCTTTCTCATGTTCATATTTATAAAAATTATGCTTATTTCCACACTCTCAGGGCTTTTCCCACTGTTGGAAAGGAGGCCAACCATAAAGTGTATAAGTATCACTTATTATCGATTCTTAAGCCTAGAAGGAACTGGAGAAGAATTAATTGAGGGCTATCTGATCTATGATCCAGCAAGGAGTTATAAGATGGACATTGGATCTTATAAGCACCATTTCTACAAAGCGGAGTAAAACTGGATTAGGATTAAATGTAAAATCAGTTATGAAGTTATTATCTTCTTAAGAGATCCATGAGGATGCAGTGACCAGAATGTAATATCAAGATTGTAGCCTTAGAAGCCATACATGAAAAATAGAGTATTAATAGTAGTTGTTATTAATAACTGGTTTAACTGTGTACAGACAGAACATAAAACATTTTAATTTTTTATTTTAATCTTTATTATTGAAAGTGTGTCCCCCTTTTCCTCTATTGACCTCTCCTATTCCGTCCCCACCCACCACCCCAGGCCTTCACCACCCTATTGCCTGTGTCCATGGGTTGTGCATATATGTATATGAGGTCATTGGTTAGTCTCTACTCCCCTACCCTCCCCTGCCTTCCCTCTGAGCTTTGATAGTCTGTTCGATTTAATTCCTAAATTTATAAGGTAGACATTGTTATTAGCTCTACCTTACAAATAAGGAAATGGACACAGAATGGGCAGGAAGCTTCTTCAAAGTCGCATAGCTTGATGGTGGGAGTAAAATTAGAATTTAGGAAGTCTGACTTTAAACTACTCTATAGTCTTAATTTATTAAAATCACATACATATTTTAAACTATGTCTCCACAGTGATTTATCTTCCTACCATAAGTCAAGAATTAAAAACTCATAATTTAAAATGGGTACCAATCTCTAAGAAAGCAGAAAAAGTGATAGTTTCATGAAAGACAACTGACAGGGTGGACAGACTGTCATTTTCTTATAGCTGGAAAGAAATCAGACAATATATTTAAGTGCATAGCAGAAGGAAAATTCAGATACAAGATTGCTGTCTTTTCTGATTAGTGATAAATTTTTCAATGTAAAAACATAAAAAATGGAAGCAAAATTAATGGTGAATGTTAGGAGGACCCAATTCTTGAGTGATTCAATAGAGTTATGGTACATAATACACCATGCTATTGAAACTAGACTGTGTGTATCTTTTAAAAAAAACAGGGCAAGAGTGTTCCCAGAAATAAAGAAAACCAATACGCAAATGAATCTTAATATCTGAACTTACAAGGTGACTTTTTCCTAAGAAAACAAAGATGCATACTATGTAAAATGGCAAGTAATTCAAACTTTAGAAAATAACTCTTTTGATATATTTATTTAAAAATAAGTAAACAGGCAAACACTGAGTTCATAGGCAAACGAAATTATGAGTTATAGCTAAACACATTCCATATTTTATTTGTGTCCACATTTATAACTGTTTATTTGGTTTATGCTAAACTGTAATGTTTCCTCCTGAATTGGAGCAAGCTAAGTACCTGGAAATAAGTGAATGTATTAATAATGATAACAATGCCTATTACCTATGGAATGTTTTCTCATGCCAAACACCATGCTTAGCATTTGTGTGCTTCATCTCATTGGCCAGATCCTCCTCTCGAGAATTACAATTATGTTATTAAGGCTCAGAGTGGTCAAGCTACTAGCTCATGGAAACACAGCCTAATTAATGATAGAACTCAAGCCACACTCCCAATTCCAAAGATCATGCTTTTACGCACTATATACTGCATCATTTCTTTTAGAAATAATTCATTCTCCAGAAAAAAATATGTATAAATATATATTGTATGTGTGAATAAATATAAATAGGCAGGTAGGCAGGTAGATAGGTGGGTTGGAAGGAGGGAAGGAAGGAATTAAGGATGACAGGGTGACCTCCAAAGTATATAGATTTTAGACATTCACAGAAATATGTAAGCTTGAAAAGGATTATGTTTGTATTGCTTGAGGTCATGACCAAATGTGTCATAAAGAAATACTATAACTCATTCAATTTTCAGTTTATCTTGCGTGATAACAACAGAGAATAAGCAGTTGCTACTACTTACCCAGAAAAGATATTTCTCTGATCTTGCATTATTTATTCTTTAATCAATTGCCAGCAACAGCTCCAACCCAAGTGAGTATATTTATCTAGGACTTTGTGAAACTGGGGATTAGTATCAGACACAAATGGACTGTTTTCTAAGTGCATGTAGTCTTTGAACTTAGTATTTTAAAACTCATTACGTAGATTAATAGGGGGATTTATATTCATTTATGCAAGAAAGAATGTCTAGAATTATCAAGAGCAGTACTAATGGAAGGGTGGTCATAGATCGCTATGATTTGTGAACTGTCTGTCACTTGCCCTGAGGGTAGGTTCAGAGTTACTATCCAAGAATTGCTGTTTGCAAGATTGTATCCAGTCTTACATATGTACTTCTTCTTTGTAATTGTAATTATCACAGCTTTCTATAATTTAAAAGTTTTGTCTGATGATCAAGTATTGCTTTTATAAGAAAATACCATAAGCTTTATATAATAAAAATGAAAAAAAAGTCGCCGATGCCTAGAGCTCAGAATAATGCCATAAATCAGTCAGCATTTCTCATCAATATGCCAAGATGCTATTGATTTCCCCATCCTGCCAACTATCTAACTGAATTTGATATTGCTGGGTGCTTTATGTTCATGCTTTATTCATGGAGGATGTTAGGGGGGAGATGGATCAATGGAATATGTCCAGCATATTGATTTATTCCCGAGTTTTCCATTTTTTTGCTCTGTAATTAGGCCTCCTGTTTTTGCTAGTTTTCACCCATTGAGGTTAGGCTACTACCCTTCTACAGAGACTTTGAGAAATGGGCTCTATCTTCCTTGATGATTACATTCCAAATGAATGGCTCCCAGGTCCTTGAGAAAGACATTCCTGGGTCATAAAAGTGGCCATGGGCTTTTCAGTAGTTTTATATACATCACACAGGGGCAGAGAAAACATTTACAGTGACAAGTTTTCTGAAGTAAATTCTCTAAGAAAAAGGAAGCCATGGGGCTAGCCCCAGGAAGTAGCCAGTCTAATGTTTAATTAAGCTGAAAGGAACATTAAGGCCATTTTAGTCAAAACTAAACATTCCTTGGATGGACTTATTAAACAACTAGAGGCCCAGTGCATGAAATTTGTACACAGGGGTGAGATGAGGAGGGGGTGGTGATGTTCCTCAGCCCAGCCTGCACACTCTCCAATCTGGGACCCCTCTCACAATCCAGGACTGTTGGCTCCCAACTGCTCACCTGTCTGCCTTTCTGATTGCCCCTAATCGCTTCTGCCTGCCAGCCTGATCACCCCCTAACCACTCCTATGCCAGTCTGATTGATGTCTAATTGCTCCGCTGCCAACCTGTTTGCCCCCAACTTCCCTCCTCTGTCAGCATGGTCACCCCTAACTGCCCTCCCCTGCAGGGTTGATCGCCTCCAACTGTTCTCCCTTGCTGGCCATCTTGTGGTGGCCATTTTGTGTCCACATAGGGGCAGGATCTTTGAACACATGGGGGCAGCCATCTTTTATTTTAGAGTGATGGTTAATCTAAATATTACTCTTTTATTAGATATGATGGAGGCTTGGTGCATGGGTGGGGCCAGCTGGTTTGCCCTGAAAGGTGTCCCAGATCAGGGTGGAGGTTCCCTTGGGACAAAGGGCAGCCTGGGCAAGGGGTCTGTGGTGGTTTGTAGGCCAGCCACGCCCTCTGGTGATCCAAGTGAAGGCCCTGGTATCTGAAATTTATTTACCTGCTACAATTGAAACTTTGTAGCCTGGAGCAGAGCCAAGCCTCCTGCTTGCTCTGTAGCTGCTGCCATTTCTGTTGGAAATTATGTACCTTCTATAATTGAAATTTTGTAGCCTGGAGTGGAGGCCTGGGCCCGCCAGGGTGTGTGGAAAGCTTGGCTTCCTCTGTTGCCAGAGAAACCCAAGCCTCCCTCCAAGCCACAGCCAACTTGATTTGGATTAATTTGCATACTCACTCTGATTGGCTGGTGGGCTTGGCTGGTGGGCATGGCTTGTGGGTGTAGTGGAGGGATGGTCAATTTGTATATTACTCTTTTATTAGATAAGATGTTCCATATGATATTGCAAGGACATGCTGTACTTATAAATTTGGGTAACTTTTTCTTAGCCATCAGTATTTCACTAATCACATAGGTGGGAGATGGTTACTTTGATTAGGGTGGTAGCATTCATGCTGATGGTACAAAGTAGGCAAATTAAAATTAAAATGTTTTAACAATGTAAGACGACAAAATTTGTGATTGAACAAATGTTTGATACTGGAGAGAGGGATCAATGATGATACCAAATATATATCTGAGCATAGGAAAAGTATAGTTTTCATTAGTTTTGCTTTTACAGAAATGCTCATCAATTAGCAATCAAATTCAGTCTTGTTTTACATAGTATGTATGAGTTTTTATTCCCCCTCCACAGCATGTATGTCTCCTTTAATATTACCTTGTCACCATCTTTCCCATATAATGCTTAACCTTTCCTCAAAAATCTGCTGCTATGCTATCTTTTCAATGAATTCATCTTGTCATTCCCAGCCTGATATGATGACAGTACTGTTTTTGATGTTGCTACTATTGCTGATAATATTTTCAGTGGTTATACTCTATGGTTGCTACTGTACTAAGGCCTTTATATTAATTACCTAATGTAATCCCTTTAGCAACTCAGCGAAGTCTATTATCATTATTATTTATTTGTTTTTACATATGAGAAAACCAAGGCTTAGCGGTGTCACACTTTGATGTGAGGATGCAGTGCCAGAAGTGATGACACCAGAATAATTATTCATTTCTGTTTAACTCCAGAGGATCAATCTCTGAAACTTCTAGAACGACTAATTAAATGCAATTATTGATGAACGACTATTTATTCTGTAGCCTGTGCTTAGTTTCCTGAGGTGATTGCATCTGTACTTTAATTAATCCCGGGAATCCATCCTTTCTTTCTCCCAGTTACTCCTGTGGTTACTGTTGCTATACAGTATTTGTTTTATAGTTCTCTACTGAATTTTTTAAAAGAGGGGTTCCTTCTTTATTTCAAATAATGTAGCAAGATCTCCTGCCAAATTATTTGTATATAGGAAGTGGGTTTTACTAAAAGTCATATGTACTTAACTGACAATTTTTCTATCTGCTCACATTGTTCATTGCCTAATTATTTATATATTGCCTGGTGTTAATACATTTTTATAATGTGAATAATATACACTGTATTGAATAATTTGAGCTAGGAGGAACTTGACCATCACTTGATACATCCTTCTACTTAAAGGAAAATTCCCTGTACAGTTTCCCTGACAAAGCATTGCTCTGTTTCTGATTAATTATGACAGTGAGAGGAATAACAGGTTGTCTCAGTGCATTCAGTTTTATTATTGAATAAATCTATGTGTTGAAATTCATCCTCAACAGTTAGCTAAAACCCTTTCTCTTTGTAAATTTTTAACTATGGTCTCCAGTTCTGTTCTCTCAAGAAATAAAAATCAATGTAAGCTGCACACTATGCCACATGCTCAAAAGCGCCAAGATGCCGCATCTTCCTGTGCCTTCCGAGGCTTCTTCCCCCCCGGCCAACTGTCTTCAGTTCCTCAAATATTCTCTTGACACCCTCTTACTCAATGGACTCTATTTTTCCTCCAGCAAGAGAAAGCAGAAATATTCATTGCTCTAGGCTGCCATATTGATCGCAAACAGGCCAATTGACAAATGCCACCAGGATAAGGAACTAGTCCTAAATCAGACCCTTCTGTGTATTTATTCTGTGGAAGTTGATAGAAGTGGAGCCATTTTAAAATAGAGCCAGAGCAGCCATCCAAAGGATCTGCTTTGCAGTCTTGCTCTTTGAACTTTTGGACTGTTTGGATTGGGCCAGATCTTTGGACTGGGCAAAACCAAGGTTATATTAATATTATAAACCATTGTTTGTAAAAACAGCAATAGTCTGGACATCCAGACCACAAGTATTGATGATTATGAACTCTCTATCTGAGGACAGAATTAGCACCCAGTCATTTACAGCTAAAGATTAACCAGCTTGTCAGCACTAATAGGAATTCTTTCTTTTCATGTAATTATTCTTTCCTTTTCCTCACAGAAATTCCTTGCCTTTCTCCTAAAATCGGGACACTTTTTGGGTTTCTGCTTGAATTTGTGCTCTCAGAATTGTGATTCTTGGATCTCAAACAAACAATTATTGCCTCTCATTTCAGATTTTTAATTTTAGGTGAACAATTCCATAGATAACACATTCATGAATACCTAGCTTATTGACATGAATCACTGTATAGACAGTATCACTGAATACATAGAATGTGTGTTGACATCATAGGCCCTCTACAGTCTCTGACAGCTAAGCTCTTCCGTTCCCTTTCGATTGCTTTGGCTTCTGCACAACTGCTTTTATATCAACAGTCTTTTCCTAAAGTAAAGCTAGTAAATATCGGCTCTGTCCATCTTAAATAATCTTTATTTCTTTGTTGTCCATCTCAAGCACTCTTTATTTCTTTCTTGTTTTTCTAATTAATGTAATTAGCATGAGATGATCATCCTTGTCAATCTGGAAGGGGTACTGTATTGAAGTTTAGTTTTAGCTGGAACTTCTGCTACACATACAGTTGATTCTTATCACATATTTGCCATACTGATGTTCTAGAAAGCTACCACAGACACTGCATTTGTGAATACTGAAATTTTACTCACAGAGGAAATGTAGGATTAGATTCCAACATGCCTCCGATCACAACATTTTTATCAACTGAAACACCATTAATGTTATGTAGGGTTCCTTGCCAACAGCATCCGTGTGAAACAAGCCAGATTTTTTATTGTAGAAAACCTGCTTTTTCATAAGAACATTTTTCTGAATAACACTTGGTATTTTTCCATATTTCTTGGTTTGAAGAACCTGTCTCTCTTGCAAGTTTAACATTTTTCATTCTGAAATGTCCAAGTCAGCCAGCACTAGCTGAGAAGAATTGAATATTCCCTGATCCTGGGTAATATGACTAGGAGTATTGTTGGTTTTCTGCCTTACAACAATGCCATCCAATATACTTTTATTTTTATTTTTTTAAGCAGGCCATCACATAATAAATCTATAAGTTATACAGTTTCTTCTTTTGCATAGTTTCATCATGTACTATATATGTTACTTTAGCACTTTCTGGAATGGTCTTACATAAAGATTGATGAATTTCTGTTTCCTTTTTCATTATGGAGGTATGTAAATATGCTAATATTTTGGGAAAAATTTTATTTGAGAAAACTTAAATGTTACAAAATTGTCAAAGTCCGATTGAAATAAACTTCCAAAGATAATATTTGATGGTGGAAGATGGGAAGTTGGGAAGAATGCTAAACAATGACAGTTTTCTTAACTCACAAACCTCACAATCAATATTGAGTTATAAAATCTAAACATGGAGTTCAAAAATCGTTTTTCCAATATCCTAGAGCTGCTTCCCTTTTAACTTTAGAAATCTGTTTGTTTTTCTTCAGAAACTACAACATTTTTGTGGAAAAAGTCTCAGATAACTTTTTAGTTTAGTCACCTTCATTAGTTGTATTTAAATAATGAAAGTTCATTATTTTAAAAGTGGAAACATCCTTTTTATGATTGTACTAGAGTCCCTTTGCACTAATTCATGCAGGGGTGGGGTCTGGCCAGCCTGGCCCAATCAAGGTCAGTCCAATATGGCCAGGCTGGCCAGGGGAAGAGGCCGTGGCCGATGGGGTGTAGGGCTGGCTTGGGGGAGGGGTAATGAATGGTTTGCCAACTGGCCTGGTCCCTGTTCGAACTACCTGTCAAACTCCTGGTTGAGGGGACAATTTTCATATTAGCCTTTTATTATATAGGGTTATATAAAAAAGATTTCCTCAATCACATATGTGTGAAAAGAGGCCTACAATGATGGCTTTCCTGAGTACCAAAGTTTTTAAAATAGTAGTTTTGTTCTCTTTTTCTCTTATTCTTCTTAGTATTTTTCAATAGGACCTTAAAAATGAATCAATATATAATAAAGTCTTGACATCTACCTTGACAGAATAAAAATTTAAAAATTACTATTTTAAATAAAATATATAAATATAAATGGTTGTATATGTACACACACATATATGTATTTATTTATATACTAGAGGCCCGGCACATGAAAATTCATGCACTGGAGGGAGTGTCCCTCAGCCCAGCCTCCCCTTCTCACACTCTGGGAGTCCTCAGGGTCAGGAGATGACCCGGTCATCAGGGGAAGGTGATGCCCCCATCACACCTCTGCTGCTACCATGGCCAGGAGCGCAAGCCCTGGCCAAACCTGGTTACCTGAGCCTCTTCAGGCTGGCCCTGGGCAGTTGGGAGGCTGAGGGGACTGGGTGCTGCCATCTTTTGGCTGTGGGTACCACCATCTTTGAGGGTGTGACAGTCAGTTAGCATAGTCTACCCTTATTGGCTGTGGGTGCTGCCGTCTTTGTGAGGGTGTGATGGTCAATTAGCATATCCCCTCTTTATTAGATAGAATTATATATAGGAAACTTTTAGCAGTAATAGCCCTTTTTAGGAGGATTAGAGAACCAAGAATAGCAAAACATAATGGATCAGAGGAGTAAAAGGAGAAGACTTCAATTTCAATAGACCACACACACATTCAACATTGATATCTATTGTGTGATATACCTAATTGATTTGCCTTTAATGAGAGGCTCAAGTTTGCACATTGCATCGTTATTATAAAATGTCTTAAGTCTCATTAATTTATAAAAATATGTATTTTGAAAAAATATAGAGAGAATGATAGGGAAATTTGTATATATAACATTTGTATACAGCACATGCATTTGTATGTAGAACTTATGTTTATATATTCATAAATATATGTGAAGTATATGGTCTTATGGGGTATTTGGTTTAAAGTACCTATTGAGTTAGATCATGAATGGAAGAGTCACAATTTTCAGTCATGAAATGTTGTGGAAAACAGAGAAGAGAAGGATGATGTTATTTACAGCAAATGAGAAATGAGCCAAGATAACAGCTGGATTTCCACTGTAGTGTTTCTTAGATATTATTGTTTCTTTTTAAAAAAACATTATTGTTTTGTTTATCTTTATTCTTTTCTTGTAAAATGCCTATTTGTTCTTACATTGGACTACTTGGTTAGATCACCTCTTTTCTATATTTATTGCTCTCATTGTTATATCTTTGTCAAAATTAGTTTCTCAGAATTTCTGTAAGTTTTCAAGAGAAAGTTTTCTGTTTCCTTTTTATTAATATGCTATTCTTGTTTTATGAGCTACTTTTTACACCTTTGAATGCTTCCTGTAGTTCCCCCCACAAATTATCTGTTTGCTGGAATAATATGCTTGGAGCTTTCTGTTCTGGATGAGACTGGCCTCTAAATTGCCTTTAATTTCATGTGATTAGTTGGGGATCTAGGGAGCAAGGCTTTGTGGTGATAGCTCCTACATTCTCAAAATTAGAGGTCTTTGCTTGGGATATAGTAGTCTTTTGAGTAGAATTTCCCTCCTACTTTAGTTTGTCTCTGAGGAAGTCGTGCAACTGCTGGGATAATTTTCCTCATACTGGGTGGCCGAAGGATGGAGAGAGGTCCACTTTTCTATGCATTGCACCTCCATATTTTCAACCTCAGGTCCCACCCCACTTACTTTAGTGTCTGACAATTTTTTTACTCAGGCCCATTTTGGTGGTTGTTATTCCATCTTTTTTGCTCCTTTTTTTTTTTTTTTTTTAAAGAAATTTATTCTCCTTTTACCTTCTACTGATGGTCCTCTTCTCATGCACTTCTTGATTAGAAGTTTATATCTTTATGTACTTTTTATTATCATTTTAGGGAAATTATAACAGAAAAGAAAAAAAAAGGCACATATGTTTAATCTTCCATTTTCCACTGATAGCTCAGAGACTGAGAAGCTAATGTGCTTCGTCCAATTGAGCAGAACCTGGACAGGCCTCTGCAAGTTGGATATAGGAGGGTAGTAAAGACCACTTGAGAAACTTGAAATGTATGTTCCAAGATGACTAGGTAAATCACCTGAGCTGGGGAAAAGATAACTGATGTGAGTTAAACTCTAGAATGTAGGGTGGGAAATGGTAGGTGAAAGGTTGTGAAGAGCGGCTCTAACTTAATATCTGTGTCCCACCCCCTAGTATCTTGAAAACACTTTTTTTTTAAAGGGAGATATGATGTGAAATCCTAATCAACCTTTTCTATTGAGACACAATGTTTTTATAAAATGAATCATGTATTTGTGCTTTGTGCCTTTTAAATGTTACATTATTTTATTCACAAAATCTATATATACTATAGACTTTAGATGAGAAAGCCCTCCAAATTGTAAGCGTATTCAGGCTTATGATTTGATGCTGGCTGAAATGAGGACATAAACTGTCTATTGTATCAGTATTTTTCCACCAAGAAAAAAATAATAGAATTAGAGCTTTGTACTTTGTCAACTTGTCTCCTGGGTGATGGAAGAGGAGCTGAGCCTGAATAAATGTGATGGGAGGGACACATTGATTCAGGTTCATACTGCGAAGTGGCTGGAAAAGAAATTTACATAATTAATATCCAGGAAAGAAGGAAAGCCAGAAAAAAGGGAGGACCTCAGATAAAATTAATGCCTTTGGAAATTCGGACAGCAGAAAAAGCTATTAACCATTATGCTCAAAAACAAAATGATCACCTGCTGTAACCTTTCTTATCTTTGCATGGCAGAAAAAAAAAGGTGTTGCAGAGAACAAAACTGTAAGAGGCCATTTTATTTTTTTGCTAGAAATCAAGTTAACATGATTTGCCAAAATCTTACGCCACTTTTGGAAAGAGAATGTTTCTTTTAGAAGCTTGATGCTAAATCCATGTGTATTGTTGAGTATTTTACCAATGAGGTTTTCCTAAGATATTACTGTTATTCTAAATTTACATTATTCTAGATCACTTGGTCACTGGCTCATGCTATAATCTTATACAGTAATTCAACATGTGTAATAACTTGCCTTTGCAATTTATACATACATAATTAGATGAGAGGAAATTAATAGATGTCTGACAGAAAATACATGAATATAAAGAAAATTGTGGGTAAAAGGAGGTGATATAATCTTTTTCCAAAGAAGTGATATTATGAATAGTAGGTTTAGGAAGAGGGAAAATTGCTAAGTTAAATTAATATTTAAGAAAATTCTAATGATACAAATATATACAAACCCTGGAATCTTAAGAAATTCAAAGAAAGTGTGAACAAGGTATGTGAGAGAAGAACCGTGTATTACACTATATGATGGGTTATGAAAACAGCAAAAAAAAAACCCCCATAAATTCTTTCATAGTTGAATGCACCATGTTATCCATATAAAGTTTTGAAAAGGGTTCATGTACATTTACAGATTTATTGTGTGTCAACATTTTGGCCAATTCTTAATTAGCCAAACATATTATTTTGAGAATAGACTATGGAAAGATGGTAGATTCTTAAGGTAAATGTGAAGAGAAAAGCACTGAAAGAGAGGAAAGATGGAAGGAAGGAGGGATGGAGGGATGGAGAGTGAGAGACAAGTAAACATGAGAACATGCAGCAACCAGAAAAAGATGTTCCTAACTTTTCATTTCACCATTCCCATAAGCACTTGAGTTTGGTCACATTTCTCTCTCTCTTCAGTATTCTCATTCCTCAATTGCATCATATATTTTTTCTTTGAGAAACAAGAGGACAGTATTACCAACTTCAAACATTTTTTTTGAGATTTACATGAAGGACTGAAAGAACAAGAAGTACAGAGTATTGAACAGAAAAAATGTAGTGTTGAATGAAATTATATAGCAATATAAAGGCAGCTATATTTATTGGTTTATGATTTTTAATTAAGTAAATCAAGTTATACTTATTTGCTTATAAATAATTTGTGAAAATGACTGTTGTGGTCAAATTTTAGCCTTTAGAATTATTCTCTCCCCTCCCCCCAACTCTCTCCTACCTTCCTTCTGAGGTTTGATGGTCTGTTCGATGTTTCTATGACTCTGGATCTATTTTTGTTCATCAGTTTACATTATTCATTATATTCCACAAATGAGTGAGATCATGTGATATTTATCTTTCTCTGACTAGCTTATTTCACTTAGCATACTGCTCTTCAAGTTAGTCTGTGCTGTTGCAAATGGTAGGAGTTCTGTCTTTTTTATAGCACTGTATTATTCTATTGTGTAGATGTACCACAGTTTTTAATCCACTCATCTGCTGATGGGCACTTAGACTGTTTCCAAATCTTAGCCAGAAATCAACAGTTTTTATATTACTAAGCACTAAGAAGAAAATAAATCAAAGTGACGACTATTAATGGGAAACCTTCTACTTTGTTTGGGATGGTCTGCCAGCTTAGATATCCAGAAACGGACTCTCTGACAAGGCAGGTACATTGAGCTGGGACAGAATGAGGAGGAGGCAGCCATGCAGAGGTCTGTCTGGCAGAGAGTACCTAGACCCAAAGGTAGAAGGAGATTGGCATAGCCCAGTGAAAACAAGAGAAAGTAGAAGTTGACAATATATTTCTCAAGCGCATTGACTAGCTAATGGGTTAGAACAGTGGTCGGCAAACTCATTAGTCAACAGAGCCAAATATCAACAGTACAACGACTAAAATTTCTTTTGAGAGCCAAACTTTTTAAACTTAAACTTCTTAAAATGCCACTTCTTCAAAATAGACTCAGCCAGGCCGTGGTATTTTGTGGAAGAGCCACACTCAAGGGGCCAAAGAGCCGCATGTGGCTCGAGAGCCGCAGTTTGCCGACCACGGGATTAACATGCAGAAGAAATTCCTAGATTTCTTGCCAAAGAGGACAAACTGAGCTGATGATTTAATAAAATTTATGGTCTTAAGATAATACCAGGTTTGATTTTTCTCTAAAATACATTGCTTTCATATGTTTTTTTCTGCTATATTTTATCTTTGTTTTATGGTCACTGTGCATAATTAACATTCTTGCAGCACTGCTTTAAAGGATATTATAATTATCCTGATCAACTGTGAGAGCTACATTATATTAACTATTGTAATACATATTCAGGGCTCATATCTTCTGGCAACTTATCGTCTCTATTTTGACAAGCGGGGATACTAACCATTATAGTAACGTGGAGCTGTTTCTATTTTGAATAGTAATAGAATTGTTTTGAAATTTGGAAAAGAATAGCAGAAACTATCATAATGATATTTTCTGAATGAATATTTTAATTTTTTCTTTTGGAGGCATGTGTGTGTATACTAGATTTTTTTTTTCTCAAAGGAAATTGTGACCTTTATTATTTGACTTTAAACTATCTTTTTCTGGCCTTAGATTTTACTGCCTTCTGCTTCTAGCAGATTCATAGCACTAGTACAAACAGATAAAGTCTCAAATCACAAATATATATATGTGTGTGTGTGTGTGTGTGTATGTACATATATATATATATACACAAACATATATGTATACATACACATACCATATATATGCATACTTATGTACATATATTTGTATGACACAGAGAAAATTAAGGAGCACCAATGAAAAGATTTTACCAGAAGTCTAATGCGAAAAATTGGACCAATAAACATTTGTTAAATACACAGCGCTTTCCAAATGTTTCTTTCTGGTGTGGTCAGCATTAGTATTATTTTAACTTTGGAGTTGAGAAGCTTTCAATTTCACACACACAAGAAATGCCCAATGTGCCCAGGAGGTGATATAGATCTTTGGCATACAAAACCACCCATTAACATTGTAGGTAGTAATTCCAAGCTGATGGCTGCCCACAAAATTTATACCTTTGACTAAGTTTTATTTTGATTTACTTATAGGACTACAAAATTCCTTAATGAAGCATGTTCACAAAAAGCCAAAGCAGAGAAGATTGTTAGCTGGGCTTGTATTACCGAGGCCATAAAAATTAACAAGTAAACACAGAAAACATAACTGTCCAATTATTTATGGCTTCTCTTTTGCATACATATTGTTAAGGCTGCCTGTATATATATCTAAGTAGATTTGCCAACACGGGGAGTGAAACAATTCAATTAGAAAATATGAAAACAGTTCCCCAAGTCCCATATTATTGAGCAAGAGCAATTGGAGTGTGGAAGGCAACGAGTTTCCAGTGAGCTGGGAGGAACATGTGGATATTGGAATTTAAAAACAAGTGAAGATTTGGAGTAAGGGTTGTAAGATCAAGGCTAAAGCATACATGGTTGCCACTTTGTGGAAGAGAGAACTCTAGAAGTTTGAGAAAAGTTGAAGTGAAAAAACAATAGGAGTTATTACTTTTAAATAATTTAGCCCTGGCTGGTTTGGCTCAGTGGATAGAGTGTCGGCCTGGGAACTGAGGTTCCTGCATAAGATTCCAGTCAAGGGCACATGCTTCAGTTGCAGGCTCGATTCTCAGCCCTGTCAAGGTGCATGCAGGAGACAACCAATCAACATTTCTCTCTTTCTTTCTCTCTTCCACTCTCTTTAAGAATAAATGGAAAAAATATCCTTGGTGAGGGTTAATGACAACAACAATGAATGAATAAATGAATGAATGAATGAATGATTTGAAGTCCTGGCTTCAGGATGGTATTATGGCCTGGTAGGGAAGATGAATCAACAACTCAGACAAGTGAGAAAAGGGAATTTTGACCTAACAGTTCCTCTGATACTTCCTGCAAGCAAGGGCTGGACCTTGTGTTGTGTACATTCCTGTGGGCCTGACCATGTGAACTGTGTGAGAGGTCACAGCCATCTCTAAAAGCTGGAAGGCAGCACTGTGCTAATGATGACAAGAAAAAAGGTGGGAAAGAGGAGAACTGATACTACATACAGCTAGGTCCTGACTAACAGGCCTGGTTCTCTCACTTTCTATATGAAAAAAAAAAAAAAAAGTGCCTCTGTCACTTCCTTCGCCTTCTTTTTTTATAAAAGACAAATTGCTAGTTACAGAGTAGTCATGAGGATGTAAAGTACAGCATAGAGAATATAGTCAATAATATAGTAGTAATTATTATGGTGTCAGATGGGTACTAGATTTATCAGGAGATCACTTTGTAAGTTATACAAATATCTAATCACAGTTTGTACACCTGAAACTATCTTATTACAGTTGACATATCATTGTATGTCAATTGTAATAAGAAATTAAAATATTAATTTTTTTAAGAAGAGCTGGCTCAACCACTGCTTTCCTTTTGTTAGGTTTACCACGAGGAAATACATTTAAGTACATTTAAAGCACACATTTGGAATCCTTTATTCTGCTCTTGAAAAAATTGATATATGTTTCTCTCCTATAAATTTTCTTCATGCTTGTGTTTTAAACAAAGTGCTTCAAATTTGGTGAAGAGGGAATAATCTTTAATTTACTTTTGAAGTAGGTCAATAATAAAACAAGCTTGGCTTTATTATGGCCACACAATTTGCTTCATCACTTTCCCAACCTGGTTTCAGAGCAAGGATGCACTCTCTAAATGACAGAGTCCTCTTGCCATGCTCAGTAGAGGGAGAGCCATTTAGTCTCTGGTTTGGACAGTGTTTGTGATATCCACTGCCTTTTTATGTACACCTTTGATCTCTCATCTGATTAATAATTTGTTGTTGAGCATGCAACTCATATTTAATTAATATTTATGTCTTTTCACCAAGCACATATGAGATGTCTTTTATGGAGTTGGTACATTTTCCAAGCTCTGTCAGCTTGCTTTAATCATGGTGAAGCAGCCTGATGATTTATCCTATTACTAGAAACCCAGTGCACGAAATTTGTGCACTTGGGGTGGGGTGAGGTGAGGTGGTCCCTCAGCATGGATAGCAAAAGGGTGCAGGCCAGGCAGAAGGACCCCACCGGTGCATGATTGGGGAGGGACTGCAGGAGGGCTCCATGGTGTGTCTGGCCCTTCTTATTCAGTCCCAATCAGCCAGATCCCAAGAGCAAGCTGCCCTATCGGTCAGAGCATCTTCCTCCTGGTGGTCAGTGCATGTCATAGCAACTGGTCAACTGGTTGACTGTCTTCCCCAAGATTGTCAATGCATGTCATAGCAAGCGGTTTGAGCAGTCTTAACGTATTATAACATATTATGCTTTGATTGGTTGAAGGATTGACAGGACGACTGAACACTTAGCATATTAGGCTATTATTATATAGGATTCCTATAAAAGCCTAGAACCATGGCTATAGAATACTGAAGTGAATGTAATCAGTCAATTCTGCTGCTTTGGTAAGCAACATATTGATAGGTAATATTTAATTTAAAAAAACATCACTTTCTCATGGAAATTGCATTGTAGTGCTAAAGAGGTATTAGGCATCTGAAATGATCCCACATTCCTTTGAATTGTAAATTATATGTTAGCTACATTTTTCAATAAATTTTTGCCAGACACCATGAAAATGTTTTCTATGATTTAAACAATATTTAGTCATGGTTTAGTTTAGCTGTCTTTCTTGGAGAACTATGTGTTTAGCATATAGATGAAATCATTCTTTTTTTTGCTCTTATTTTATGTTTGTGTGTCTATTTTCTGAGTCTGATGAAAAAATAATTTTTAGCATGCGTGTGAATATTTCTCCCTCAATTTAAGGAACATAAAGGATATATATTTAATTTTGTATGTGATAAAAGTAAATGTTACAATCTATATTTGAGTATTTAAAATTAATATATAAGTATAATAATTATATACATATATAACTAAATATAAAATAGTTATTTAAAATATTTTTTGCAGTGAATGCTTATGCTCTAATAATATCCATCAATATGCCTATTGATCAAAATGTCAATATTTACTTTCTTTTGAAATTTAATAGTGATTGAATACATTTACGTTATGACTCTCATTTTCTAAAATGATATGTTATTTGGGAAACTGGTAAAAAATTTATTACTCACACAAGAACTCACTAGACTTGAAAGAATATCATCAAGGAACAACTCCTATGAGAATTCTAGTGTTCATAGATTAAACTTGAATTAATAATAAATTAGTATAATATACTTATTTACATTTATATGCACCAAATATGTACATTAACCTGTTAAAAGTTATACTATATTTATAATTTAAAATTTTTACAGATATAAACGTTATTTGCAACTAAAATTATTTATTCCAGTATAGAACAACATTTATCTGTGTAATTGAAAGATTTAAAAGCAGAGTAAGTACATGAATAAATAATGACACATTTTTTTATTCAGTGTTTTTATTTGTTTTAGCATCAGGATTATCCTTTTATACCAAGTTATCCTGCTATGTTATTGAGCATGTGTTTCTTTGAGAATCTTATGTAGTTTTTAAAATAAGTATCTATTTCTTTTTTGCTAATAACAAAGGAGTACTGTGGAATAAGAGTGATTAGTATGAACATAGGTTACATTGTGGCTTGTCAAGGGCTGTTATATGTTTTGGATTTATCAGTGTAGGTGGTCATTAACTTTGTATTAAAAATGAAATATTTTAAAGATTGAATTTTAATTAAAAATTTATATGGTAGCTATGTAACTTAAAATGCTGAGTTGCTAGCTCTGTGAGTCTGTATCTTAGGTATTTATTTCTATGACTAATTATGCAAAAGTGACCCTAACTATGTTGCATAATTGATTAGATAGGAGGGAGCTACCTTTAAGATTAGAAAGTATCTATTGCATTATAAATGGAAGTTATTGTGATGTTCTATAATTTTTCAGTTCATCAAATTAAAATATAAATGTATCAGTGAAATACCTTTTTTTAATAACCTACACCAGTTTCTAATTATTTTACTCTACTCAAAAAATTTGATCAGAGGCTTTTATGTCTTTGGATCTCTTCATGCCCCATCTATCCTCAGTATTTGAAACTCTTCTAAATGGGCATTTGACAATGGAATAAGACTGGATTTCATTTTCTATCTAGGAGTCAATCAAGATAACCCGAAGCTAAACAGGCAATTTAATAGATTTGTAAAATATCCAGTTTTCAAGGGAGAGAAAATATTTTCTCAATGATGAAATTGACCAAGAGCGGGAGTTCAGTTTTCTTACCTATTTACAGACCTGTGAATTGAGGTAACACCAAGCGAATAGTTTTGTGAAAGACAAGGTCGATGTACTCTTGTCCTTCTTAATTTGTCAGTTTTAGTTGGCAAAATTGTGCAGTTTTCATCTCATCTCTTCAGGTAATCAATACATTTGAAAGAAAGATGTATTTTAGCAGAAAGAGTACCATTCTGCACCAGCTTGGGCTTTGCAGAATTATCCTTTGATCTTCAAGCTGCATTGGCTGACGGAGCTGCTGAAACCTGTGCGGTGACTACAGGACTGAAAACAATTTGGTGGACCTTGTCATTATGTACTATTACACATTGCATAGGAAGTGCCACTCCCTATATTTTCTTTACTTGTAAAAATAGAGTGTAAATGACGTAGCATTTTCTGTTGTGCACCCCTAACGTTCAAGCAAATATAGATGAAAAAACTACCTGTTTTATAGATAAATTTTAGCACTTCTGGAATGGTAGTTTGAGGATATATTTTACATATGGATTTCTGAACCCAAACTTAGAGATTCTGATTCAGGAATTATGGAGTGATGTTTCAACATCCATTTACTTTATAAAAAAACTCTATCAACATCACAGTTAAACTAAATACCAAATAGAATACTACTTGTAATTCAAGGCTTCTCAAATTTTGGATTACCATGCAGGAATAAGAATTATTACTATTTACCACAACATAGTTATCTTCAGAATATATTCTGAACTTCAAAATAAAGGTGGAGTAAAGTATGCATGTATACTACCAGATATCCATGAATATATTTACTTTTATTACTCTTAGGTATATCTACCCCACAGAGTATAAGTGGAAGTATTGTGAGCACATGTATATACAATATTTTGATATGTATGCAAGTAAATTAGCATTACCTGGAGGAGTCCTACCTCTTATTATTTTTCCAATAATTCAAGAGACCAAGACCATTATTTACCAGAGATTGATTTTTTAAAATTTATATTCTTTATAGTTTAAATTATTACATTATGTCTCCTTTTCCCACCATTGACTTCTCCCCGCCCCCACTACCCCCATCCCTATCTATGTCCATTGGTTATGCTCATATGTATGCATACAAATCACTTAGCCCCATTCCCCTCTCCCCGCCTTCCCTCATAGATTGGACAATCTGTTTGATGCTTCTATGACTCTGGTTCTATTTTTGTTAATCAGTTTATGTTGTTCATTATATTCCACAAATGAGTGAGATCATGTCGAAGATTGGTTTTTACCTTAAGAATTCTATTTGGACAGTCACCTCTATAATCTTATTAAAGGAATTCTGGAAATTGCCCAGTTGAGAAAGTTTTTGAATATGATTTCCTCAAAATGGGTTAAATAATTGTTTTCTTGACAACAGCATCCACTGTATTTATTACAGCAATTGAGGTATACATGACCTGTGGTTTTTATTAAGCATTAAATGAGAAAGATAGTCTAAGTTTGATTCACCAAAAATTGCTTCAGAGGCATTAACCAAAGACATTGAATTTCTTTATTTTTATTCCTCTAGGCAATGAACTTGTGGGCAGCACAAAGCAAGATGAATGACAGACATACAGAATATAGCTGAGGTAAGAATTACATAATTGCAATTCACACAGAAAACATTTTCCTGAACTGCCATTACCTCTCACAATTCATAGCCACCATTCCTGAAGTCATCCTACAGTTTCATCGCATGCCAATGAGTTATGGTCAAATTCAGAGAAAGGTATGGTTAAAAGTTGAAAAGATATTAAAAAAGTGAATCAATCTTGCTTTGATTTGTAATTCTACCATATAAAATCAATAATTTAAAAGATCCTCTTTCCCTGTAGTTGCTACCACTAGATATATAAATACAGAGAAGTTTCAATGAAATTATTTTCATTACACAATGTTCTTTCAAGACATGTGGCTAATATCAAGGTCTGAAGTCATGACACCTGGGATAAGATTCTGGGATGTCACTTATTAAAACTAGAAATATTGAGCTGGCTGCAACTTCCTTGAGCCACAGTTCTTTTTAAAAGGATACCTGAGATTTTGACTATCTGCTCAAAACCACAGTAGAAAAGCTAGGGATGGGGGTGAAACTTGGCCAATTTAGTTCAAGGAAACTTACAATTATAATTACCTACTTAATAACCTTAAGTTCATTCATAACTTTTTATGAATAATTACATGTACTGTTTAGTTTTGTATGGGGCAACATGATACTTCCATTTCTTGTAGTAAATGATCTTGTATACTATTGAAATCAATCTTTTCAGTAGAAGTGATTAAAAAACCTGAATATGTGTGTAATATATATTTGACATATCACATTCATAAAGACAGCTAGTTCAATGGAGGATAATCCATGAAAACCGAATCAAGGTTATTGTTTTTTGTTTGTTTTATTTGAGAGCTTCAGTGAAGTAGTTACCTAAGATTTGATAACTCTACCACTTTAAAAGTGTAACTTGATAACTGCAGTCTTTTTGCCGATTGTGTTTTCTTTCCTCTGCTCTGTTCTTTTCTCTCTCCCGTTTTTTCCTCTTCCTTCTTCTCCTCTGTCTTCCCACTTCTCCTCCTTCTCTCCTTTACCTCTTGGTCTCCATTTCAGTCTCCCTCTTCCTCTCTTTTTTTCTTTCCTCACTCTTTTTCCTTCTTCCAGTACTTTTTCTTCATGCAACTATTTTATCTTGAAACTTTGCTGATACTGATGAACTTTTTTGGGAATGCTTTTCTTTAAAATCATTAGAAAATTTCAACTGCATGTTCATTATGAGAATATTACATGATATAAAATTTCAGTAGATTATAATTTGTTTATTGTCAAGCTAATAACTTTTCTCACTGGGAGTTTCAACCATTCATATTTGACTTACACTCTGGAATAGCGGAATTTTGAAAATCATTGAACAAAGCATGTTACAGATTGTCGTACTAGGATTTTGTTTCTGCTGTAAAGAGGAATATGCTTGACAGATGCCAGTTTTATTGAAAATTTGATTTCAGTGCAGCTTGCTAGTTGTGAACGTGGATGTCAGATATTTGAGCTCAAAGAGCGCATTATGAGGATTACACTGATCTAAGAGATTTATTTATCATTCTGTAATATTACCTCTCTTAGCTTGGCAGAAGGTTTTGCTTAATATTTAAAATAAGTATTTACTACATGGTGAGTCTGTAGCCATCACTCAGCAAAACCAGGGTTGGGGAAATTAAAATTTGTTTTTTGGTTGCTCACATGGAATTATAATATCTACATACAATTTTGCACATTTTGTGTCTAGGGCCCAAGAATATGAAACAACTTGCATAGCTACATAGAAATTGATTTAATAAAACACTAGAATTAAGGAACTCTAGGTGCAAGGAAAATAAATATCACTAGATGATAAGGTTTTGTAGTCCTTTAGAACCATGCCCTGGTTGGATATTTAAAGTTTGGAATTTTAGCTAAGCTTAAAGCAGTGGAAATAGAGAAGGCAAATGAGGCAGAAAGGTTGGAGAAATAAGAAACAATGCTCTTTATGTAGTAAATCTTGGGTCTCCCTTGAGAAGTTGCTTTTTGAGTTATGCTTGTCATGAATCCTCAGTGTTGGGGTGAACACCTTTCAATGCTTTCAAAGAGGTGGCATTCTTCTACCATAGCCCGTATCATCTACATTGCCTGCATGTGTGTGTTGCCTCCAACTGACTGTAGTTTCTATAAAGACAGTGATCCTTTCAGGTTTTGTGTCCAGAGCCTAGGGAAAGAGATAAATTGACAAGAAAGACAGTGACATATCAAAGGCCATGGATAAATATTTTTGAACTTCAATTAAATTGAGTTGTATTGATATTATGAACTAGCAAAAGGAAATATTCCTCACACAATAACAAAATGAGCTTCATATTTTTTTTGTCTTTATTTAGTGAAAAGCATTTTATGGCACTACCTAATTAATTTTGGAAGAGGTAAAGTAACATTTCTAACATAAAACATTAGTGAGTCTTTGGGACACAGCACGGAAGTATTCTCTGTTTATAAAATAGCTTAAATGATTCTGTTTCTGACAAGTCCTCCAGGTTTGATGAAAGGAACGAAAATGAGAATTATGTGTTGGTGAGGGCACATGGGGGAGAACATCCAGCTGGGGAAAGTGGATTAATATCTACATTTCACAAAACACTAAAATGAAATTAAAGCCATAAAAAGTTTAAGAGCACAGTGAAGAAGAAAACAGGAAAGGAGAAAATAACAGGAGAGAGAGAGAGAAAGAACTGGCAACGCAAAGATGGAAAATAAATATAGCTGTAGTGCAAGCTTACTAGACTAGAGAGTACTGAAAACTAAATGCCTGGATTGGGGAGAAACAAGGAAAAGCTAGTTGGGTTGTGAAGTAAATAGAAACTTTGGAATTGGAATCGTTAGGCAAATGTAAAAGATGTTAGAGCGCCAATCTCCAGAAATCCCCAACCTCTGCAGCTAGGTAACCGCCTATACAAGCAAAACATGCAAGGCTTGCTCTCAGATGTTCTGGCTGCAGTGACATCAATATCACCTGAGGTTTTCAATGAGGGACAATCCCACAAGCAAGGGACTTATGTTGAAGTCAACAGCATCATCTGGATCTTGTGAAAAATTAAAAGTATTAAGCACCAACCAAGACCCACCACTTAGAAACTTTGAAGGTAGATCCCAACAATCTGGGTTTTGATAAACTTTCTATGTGATTCCAACATACTCTAAAGTTTAAGACCCACTCATTCAAAGCACACCATCACTAATTCTGCTCAAATTCTGAAAAAAAAAAAAAAAAGACAAGAGATCGTCTACCAGTGGAAGGTGGGGATGCTGTTACATTTATTTTATAAAGCTGAAGTGCTTGCTCTCAATGAGTAGTCTGTATATATGAGGGTTTTTTTGTTTGATTTCTAAATAGAGAGAAATTCATATTCATGCACAGCACATATGCATTATCCTTCCAATTTGCAATGCATTTTAAATGCTATTGGGGATTTAAAATTGTTGTAGGGTTTAATCAACATTTGACAGGTAGGAGGTAATGCAATTTGTTTCAAATTCTCACAAAAATATTCACAGCCAAAAAATTTAATATACCCAACATCAAATAATTACTACCACAAATGAGACAGTTAATCATATAATTTAATTAATTATAAAGGAAGTAATGGTCAGGCACGTTGTACTTTATAATTCCTTATAGGATAAATAAAATTAATAAAAGTAAGAAATTACTATGTACAATGTTCAGAGCATACTTTTATTAAATATTGAATTTCACTACCTCTTTGGTTAAATAATTAGGGCATTAAGACTAAATATTAAATATCACTTTAATATTGTACCAAATAGGTCAGATTCAATTTCCATGGTTCATTATAAGAAAGAAGAAGGAAATGAGTCTTTCCTGATAGGAATTGTTTTACAAAGGCTATTATTATTCAGCAAGTTTTACTCATGGAGTAGATATTTGGAATTGCTCATTTAAGTAGATACTGGCCATAACCAAAAGACTGTAAAAAGCTTATAGGAATAAAATTACATAATGTTTACTGTATAACTTTTCCTAACTCTCATGTTACTTCGTACATCTTACCTTGTATTACCATCTCTATTTTAATTTATAATTCTATCTTGAAAATTATAGATATGTTCCATTGGGGGGAAAAAAATCTGTCAGCCATAGTGCTTAGTAAAGTACCCTACTTAACTAATAGAAAATAAAAAAATTAGAGGGTTTGTGATGGTTATGGGTATTTTGCCCGTTTTTGTTGTGGCAACAAGTGCTAAATTTTAGGTAAAGCCACTTGAACATGATGTGGCTTGTGAGAACCATGGAGTAACAGATTCCCCACCCTAAATAGTTCTGTATGAATTGTCACTGATTTCAGTGATTAGCATTTACTCACATGGGCTTTTGTTATAGCTTTCAAGGTACAGCACATGTGTATTCCATTCTTTAAGCATTCTTTATAGTATTCTTTATTATCATCTATTGTGCACTAATCATTGTGCCAGACTCAGGGGATTGAAATACAACTGATTCAAGGCTTCTGCCTTGAGTTGCTAATGAGCACTTCATAAACACGAGCAACATGTTTCAGTGAATGCTAGGATTGACCTGCAGCACAGAGTTTAAAGAGTCAGCATAGGAGACATGTACAGGGAGTGGTCAGGATGACAGGAAATGCACCCACCCCAAGATCTGGGGTATGAGTGATCCTTGAGAATAAATTAGTAAGGACTCATAAAAGAGAATGTTCTAGGAGGGACTTCAATTATAAAATGGGGAACTAAAAAGGTACCATATATGTTTGTATATATTGTTATAGTTTTTATAGCTCTGCCATGGAGTTTTGGTGTTGAATTAAAAATGCGTACATTGAAATCCTAATATGGGGAAATTAGCAACTTTAAATTTCAGTAAATATGAACTTTTGTGTAACATGAATGTATAAATAATACACTCTCTATATTGAGATTTCTGAGAAGGTCCAATATGTAGTACTTTTTCTCACCTCAACCTGTAACCAAATAAATGAAAAATCAATTCAGCAGACAGAATCCAAACTATCAGCATTAAAATATGTGGTTGGTTCTTCAGCCTGCTTTTGGATATGAATCCACGAATTGTACACACTGTCTCATCTTGTCCCAGGTAACTCTGGATTGAGCACATGCTCAAGTCTATGTATTAATTTCCCCTTTGAGAGGTGGGAGTAGGTAAGCAGTAATATCTTTTTCTACCTTTTCCATCTATAGATATTCCTCTTTTCAACTGGAGATAGAGTTGGGCTTAGCACAGGAAAATTAAGCAGTGCCTTTCATGTTCACACTGGAGTAATGGCCTTCACCCCTGTATCTTCTTTATCCCACAGTTAGAGTCCCAAAGCACCTTTGCTATATGTTCTGGGATCTTGTCTTGATTTCCCCAATGACTTGTTCTGCTAAAGAAATTTTTGACTCAAAATTATTTAGTTGATTAAGTGAGCAAATCAATACCCTAGTAGTCTCCCGAGCAAATGAAATACACAATAAGCACATTTTGTTATAGATATGGTGTGGGGAATGGTAGGAGGATGGGAGAAGTGATAAGAGGAGTTTGAGAGAAGGAAAAATGGAGAGAGAAGGTAGCATATCAAAAGTATAATTGTAAGTTTTAAACTAGGGAGAGCTGTATTCAAATCTTGCTTCCAATGTGGTAAAATTGTTAACATTTGGGCAATTGCATTTAGAAACTGAGAGGAAATATGAAGTAGAGGGCAAAAGTCATAGGTTCTTTAATAGAAAGGATAGTGCTATGGCATTAAATTCAGAAAAAAATTTAAAGCATTGCTTTTTATTATATTCTAATAATAATGTATTCATTAATAATATTTTAATTAATGTATATGATTTTATATATCTGATTTCCTATATTTTTAGATGGACTTGCAACATGGCAGAGAGCTTAATAACACAATTCTTATTGTTTCCATTTCTAGAATAGCCTATCCAACTGGCAATAAGTCTCAAAGGCATGAGATATAGTTTTTAATATCTGGTTAAGTAGCAAAGGTATTTTCCCCATATTTTATTGCAAAAATATTTTTGTTTCATTAGTTATGTTTATATAATTCTCCATGAGTCTCAGGTGAATTTGCTCCTGCTTATTTTCTGTTTTAGTGCTAATGGAGTAACATTTTCAGAGCCTTTTATCAAATGCTATACAATAACTGTTCCAACATGAATGAGATGTTTTGCTTTTTCCAAGAAAAAATATATATAATATGTTTTTAATGATATTTATGATGCAGATATCTTTGGGTGGGCTGTGTATGTGTGTTTGCATTTTTTTACCCTACTAAAATAAATATTAATTTCTCTGAGATAAATGATCAAGGGTGCAAAATCTGGGTCATATAGCAATTGCTTATTTGTTTTACAAGAAACTCCCAAACTATTTTCCAGAATGGCCGTGTGATTTTACATTCTCACAAAAATTGTACAAATGGTTCAGGTCCTCTGCAATTTATGTTTCCTAAGCCATTACATTTGTGGCAGTTTGTTACACAGCAGCAGAAAACTGATAGATTATCTTAACCAAATTAGTATATTAAAGTGGGAAACAATTTTTTACCTTCTTGTATCTCATATCTCCAAGATATGAAAAGTGTTAAAATGGAAGCACAGACAACCAATCAGAATGCATCCTGTATATATATAAAGCGTTTTCCCTTTAAATGTAATTAGATTTACATGTATTATGTATAATGTCATAATTGGGGTTATCTCATAGAACATTCTCATACATATCACATATATTTTCAATATTTTTTTCTGAAAGGTATACACCTAGCATGGACTTGTAGATACATAAGATATATGTCAAAATGGTTTCCAAAGTTGTATCAATTGTAAAAGTATGCAAGTTTTTGTTTTTCTACAACCTCATCAAATCTTGCTTGCTTAGAACTAAACTGACAGGTGAAAAGTTGCTCACTGTGGTTTGATTCCAGTCAAGGGTACGTACCTTGGTTTTCTCACATTTTCTCTACAAATTAATGGGAAAATATCTATGGGTGAGGCTTAACAACAACAAAAAATACATCCTTTTTCTATGAACTTTTTTGTATAAATTGCTGATTTTTATAGTGTCTCTCATTTCAACAGTATTTGAAATATTATCTATTACTATTCTTTTATCACTGGAAAAGAATTTCAAATACATGTATATATTATATACATTATATATTAAATTTATAATAGATAATATTATATATGATATTTATATATAAATATATATAAATATTGTATATGTATAATATTATATCTCTCTCTCTCTACACACACACACACACACACACACACACACACACACACACAGGTTGTCCCAAAAATATATACACACTGAATAATTATAAAGGCAGTGTCTATTAGAATACATTTTATTTTCAAAAATGTAATAAAATCTACAGACAATTGTGCATACATCTTTTTGGGGCATCCTGTATATATATAAAGTGTTTTCCCTTTAAATGTAATTAGATTTACATGTATTATGTTTAATGTCATAATTGGGGTTATCTCATAGAACAACAACCATAAATCTCTAGGTTACACACTAAAAACAATTAGAGAAATATCTTATAATTTTATCTTTAAATGTTTCATTCATTTTTTCATTCTTCTATTTACCCCTATTTACTTTCTGACAGAATGTGGCTATAATGTAATAATATTAGAAACAAAAATATTAGTGCAAAAACAAATCCAATTGGGAAATAATAAATAGAAATAAAACCAAACAACTGTCTTATTTTACAAAGAAAATCAAGACTAACGCTACAATTACTGTAAAATGTATAATTAGTGTCATATACCAGTTGTATCGGTTAATAATGCAGATTTTTTCACTAGATGGAGCTACACATATGTTAATATATATTTGATTTGATATGTCTGCTTTTTTGTTGTAGTGACTGCAAGCTTCAAAACTTCATATGTCAAATTTTCTGAAGGTATTAATACCATAGATATTTTTATGCTTAAAAATGCCAAATATAGTGCCAAAAAGAGAGCATTTACGGGAAGTTTTAATTTATTACTTTATTTTGAAGAAAAGTGCTGCTGAATACTTCAGGAAGCTTATGGTGAACATGCTCCATCTCAAGATACTTGTGAATGATGGTTTAAACGCTTTAAAAGTGATGATTTCAATGTGAAAGACAAAGAACATCCAAGTCAACTGAAAAATTTTGAAGACCAACGATTACAAGCATTATTGGATGAAGATGCATGTCAAACTCAAAAACAACTTGCAGAAAAATTAAACATTGCTCAGCAATTTCCGATGGTTTACAAACAATGCGAAAGATTTTAAAGGAAGGAAAATGGGTGCCACATCAACTAAAGAAAGACAAATGGAAAATTAAAAAGTCATCAGTAAAATGTTGCTTCAATGGCACAAAAGGAAGTCTTTTTTGCACGAATTGTGACTGATAATGAAAATTGGATTCATTTTGAGAATCCCAAACGCACAAAACCATGGGTTGATCAGGGTCAATCATCAACATTGATTGGAAGGCCAAATCAGTTAGGAAAGAAGACAATGCTCTGCATTTGGTGGGATCAGGAAGGTGTGGTGTATGATGAGCTTCTAAAACCAGGTTAAACCGTTAATACTGATTGCTACTGACAACAAATAATCAATTTGAACCATGCCTTGATCATGAAATGATCAGAATGGACCAGAAGACATGGCAAAGTAATTTTGCTTCATGATAACACTCCATCACAAACTTCAAAACCATTTAAAGACACGTTGAAAGATCTTGCCTGGGAAGTATTAACCCACCTGCCATATTCATGAGACCTTGCTCCTTCAGATTACTAGTTTTTCTGTTCGAGGGCACATGATTGGTATGTCTCTGAATAGTTTGCCTCAAAATGGTATCCAAAATTTACCTGAAGGGGGAAATATGTAACTAGTGGTGGATATTTCTTTGAATAAAGCACTTTTAATGTTTCCCTTGAAATTATCGTGTTTCCTTTGATTACATTATTAACCAATACACTTGGTATAAATGTATGACATATGCTTTCAGTAATAATCCAAGGGAATTATAGAGTCATAAATTAAATTTTAGAATCCAAGATTTATTGAAAGTAAGTTCATTAAACATTTGGCTCATTATGTTAGAAAATCTTAAAAGCAAACCCAAAGAAAATAAAATGAAAGAACTGGTAAAAATAATAATTAAAAAGAAGGATAAGGAAATATTTAAAATAAGTTGGATCAAAACATCACTGCTTATGTTTTAGAAAGAATTAAAATAGAAGGAACTTGGCAAATATGAATTAATTTAAGAGAGAAAAAGAAGAAGGAAAAGGTTAGGGGAGGAGGAAGAGAAAGAGGATGGAATGAAGAAAATAACATCAATACAGATATAAGATACATCCTATTAGCTTGTATAGGATGTTATAACATGCCGCAAATCTTTGGACCCTAAAGTCATCTCCAGTGTGACAGGACTCTGGATCTTTGTATGGGTTGTCTCATATTTTGGCACATGTTTGTCTTACTAGGGTATTCAGGTTACTTGCCACTTCCTGCTCAAGATTTTTGATCAATCAATTCTGCAAAAAAACTGTGACAGAGATCCAGGGAATTATAGACTTGGAGCAAAGTTGTAAAGGTGTATTCTCTCTGTTCCAGATGGAAGCCAAGTACCTTTTATTTCCTTTCTTAATTGAAAGAATGCATTTTCAAGATCAATAGATTCTTGACAATTGTTCTAGTAAAAAGCCTTTTTTGATTTGTTCTGGTAAAAAGCCTATCTTGAACACTGTAGATATGATTGGGGTAACCACTTGGAAAAGTTTTCAATAATTTACCCACCACAAACCAACTCATATTTGCAGAAACCATTATGGTCAGTTACACAATAACAGCGACCGCTAGCCATATATCTTCAAGTCTTTGAGGGTTGTTCTTAACTGCCATTCCACAAGGGATATGTATTGCTTCTGCTTTTCTAAGTTTGTCTCAGGATGATGAGATAGCAGCTCAAGGGCTTTTGCTTGACCTTATTATGATGCCTCTTACTACATGAATCTTAGAGTTATACCCAAATTTAAGAATATATGCTCTAATTATGCATTCAGGGATTGAGAAAATAGCCACAGGGTGACCCACTGGACTCACTGCAAAAATGAAGTAGAACAGTATTTCATTTGTTATCTGGTGATTGTATGTCCCATTAAAACACTCCTCTCTAACGTGGGGGTTAGTATGGTGTGCTGCACCTAGAGCAGGGTCAGCTCACATACTATGTCAGTACATCAGCAGTTCTTAAATATTCTTTCCCAGTGTAGTCACTCTTTAAATGGCCCTGTGGAGTCTTATGAGAAGGGTTGGTGAAATAGATACTATATATTTTTTCTGTGGATTTATCAGTTAATAGTTCCAGAGAACGTTTAATCTCATGCAGGAGACACCTTTCAATGTATTGTCATTGAGTCAGAGAACTGATTCATACCTGTAAGCTTTGTCAGCTGCATTTCACTGTATAACTAAAGCCATAGCTCCAAAGCAGCCAGAGACATTAGTAAGTGAGCCCAGATGTGTTGCAATGAAATTTATTTAAAAACAAAGAGGGAAAAGGAGGCCGATTGTATTGTAGTTCTGGACATAGTTTGCAGACTCCTTGTTTAGGCTAATGAACTGTATTGTCAAGTTCCTGATTATCCTGCTTTTAAAAAAAATGAAACAATGATGCTAATAATAGGTCCATGGTTTAATGTTTCTCCTTTTATAAAGTATTGATTTAGTGCTCAGTATGTGCCAGACACTGCTCCGGGCACCGCTGATGCAGTGGTGAATCATAAATGCCCCTCCTTCAATGAACTGTTATTTGAATTAAAGTAACTTAGGCAAATAAATGAATAAACTAAACCTAGAATATGATGTCAGGTATTGCATATTTTTAAAAGCCAGACACGTAGATAGGATTAAATAGGGTTTTAATTAGATAAATAGTTGGTCCGGAAAACACAACTAATAAGGTGATATTTGAATGCAGACCTGAATAAAGTGAGGTGGAATGCCACATACATGATGGTAAGAACATTCTTCTGGAAAGAGAGAAGCCTTGGGACCAAGGCCCCAAGAGTGGAGATGGCTGTTTCCATGGTGTAATGAAACATTCATGATGTGTAGAGCAGAGAGACTAAAGAAAAGAGGAGAAAGAAGGGATGTCTGAAAGGAAGGCAAAGCCCAGAACTTATGGGCTCTGCAGCCCATGGTGAGAAGATTGGACCTGATTCTGAGTGTGCCAGGAAACTATGTGACAATGTTGAGCAAGAGAGTGAAATTGAGTCATGTTTTAGGTTTATTATGGGTGCCATGCAGAGAAGGAGAGCAAGATGGACTGTGAGAAGGCCTGCAGGATTCTGGGAGAGGACAAGCAGAGGCTTGGCATTCTGTGATCTCACTCTGGTGGAGAGAAGCGGTCAGGTGATGGATATATTTTGAGAGTGGAGCTGACGGGATTTGCTTCGCCCAGATACCAGCAGGCACATAACCATATTAACATTCTCTGGTGAGCTGAGAGTCTGCTGTGACCCTGTCTAATTTGACAGGATTTACTTAACCAGGGCCTTGGTTTTCTTCCAGTATCTCTCATGACACCGGGTTGTATATCTGAATTGATAAATATGATATGATAAAAGAGCTGGCAAGAAGAAAGAGAGAGCAGCAATTTCTATCGAGTGCCTTGTCACGAGGAAGGAGGATAAAGTCGCTGCAGCGTAGACCTGCACCGGCGGAGGCCGCCAAGGCTGCTACTTTTATCATATGCTGGAGATTCCCTGGTCTCTCCAGGAGAGAACAGTTGCTTAGAGTGGAATTTGAGGGGCCTTCTCCTGACCTCGGTGCTCAAGACCTGCAAAGGAATCTAGTGAAGAATGCCAAGCAGCAGCCATTTAGGTAGAGCTCTGTCAGAGCGAGGGTCTGCTGAGCGTCAGGTGGGGTCGGGCCCCCACATCTGCACTGAGCCGTGTGGGTGCAGTTGCTCTCACTGACGTATCACACACCTCAAATGTCTACCCGTGACGCGGGGTCCTTCCAAGATTTGCAAAATTGTGGAATCCCAGAATTTATAAGCTAGGAGTAGTCTTCAAGGTTATCTTGTCAAATAGTATAAATTTTTAAGGCAGCCAAAGAAGGCACATAAGTTGAATTGTGGCAGAGCTGAGACTGAATTTGTAAAGATTTCTTGTGTCAGGAGTTGGGGAATGAAGAGCCATCGCCGTGGATATAGTTTTTCTGCAGTTTCTTATTTCTAATGATGAACAGAGCCGTGGATATAGTTTTTCTGCAGTTTCTTATTTCTAATGATGAACAGAGCAAACGTCTTTCTCAGTTTTGAACAGGTAAATGAAAATGTAATCAGGTTTTCTCCCTATGTCGTACTAGTAATTGGTCTTTAAGCAAGGAGCTTCATATATGACTTCCCATGAACTCCAAAGAAATAGTTACAGTGGTCAAGTTCAAAAACCCCCTCCTTGGAAGGATTCAAAGTCCCCAGCAAATTCTGCCCATTAACAAATTGCTATGTGCACTGACCAATCTTTGTGAAGGATGGAAAGCAAATGGCAATGGGTACATATTAGGGATCATGATTTTAGCTAGACACATTTCTTGCTATAAACACAGAAATGAAAGAAATAATTGTATTAGCATTGTTTCTCCAGTTGATTCTCTATATCTCCACTTTAGCTCCCAACCCGAAACACCCAATCACCAATAGAAACTGCAGAAGAGGATTTTTTTTTTTTTTTTTGAGAATGCAATGTGTGAAAAAGAGTACACGGTGGAAAAGAGGCCAAGGGCAGAAGCTCCTGGGCACTCCATCACTCGCAAGTTGGGAATTCATGAAGGAATCAGCCACTCTCCATTCTACTAAAAAGAGTAAAGAATAGAAAGAAGAGTGGCTGATGGGGTAGGCAACAATGAGGAGTAAGATATTCTGCAAGCCCTATCAAGTAAGTGCTTCAGGGATGATGGAATGATCAAATGTCCAATCCTGCAGAGGCTGTACAAGAACCTAGAAATAAATGCTATATTTTGCAACATGAAAAATAAGGAGCAGTTGTGATGGATGTTGGGATTAAAGTCCAATCGTAGTCTACTCAAGGGAGTAAGAGAGGAGTAGACTAAGATAAAACAAGCATAATAACTGTTGGAGAAGTTTAATTTGAAAAGGAAAAATAATACAACAAAAAATGAACAGTGGTTGGCAGGAAATGTAGAGTTAAAAGGGGGTATATGGACAGACTTTCTTGAACAAATAAGAAGTGGCACTTAGAGAATAGTGGGACATATGTCCTTAGAGCCTAGGCAGCTGCTTAGTGGCACTGGAGGGAAAGAAGACTATATGGACACCTGTGTAGAGAGGTGGAGAATTGTGGTGGGAGGTTTATGAACTGCTGATCTTATTTAAAAATTATTGCATTCTTTAAATAAAATACATTTCACTGAGCCATTTCTCCTTTTTTCAGAACTTTAAAGTCTGCAAACTTTTATTAAATGAGCTCATTTCTTAGACCTTGCCATGGAAATTACATTAAAATAAATTAAGAATAGAGCATTATTCTGTAATCCTTATGCATTAAGAGATTATGTGGACTTAACTTATAACACAGTCATATCATTTAAAAATCATAGGCTTTCCTAATTTTGCTTTTAATTTTTGTTTTAATTCACTACTTAGTTCCAACATTTGCCTTTGCTATTATAAGTTAACAAAATCAAATTTCTTCTATATTTGGAATAATGCAATGTGGTTGAATTTATTTTACATGAATTTTCATATATTCCATTTACCTTTTGAAAATCATATGTTTGACAAATTTAACCTTTTGGCTGTTTTATAATTGAGTATAAATTAATCAGGCATTAATGTTTAATATTTTTGCAAATTTTGTTTTTTGCTTGATTTTATTAAGTTCTTGACAAATTTAGGAGCATGAGTAATTATAAAACTGAGAATTTACTTCATGGCATGAGCACTTCTTATTGCCACATTTTAAAAACTCATAACAATATTTTGAGGTAGTTTTAACTCACATATTTAAAGAGTAAATATTACACAGGAAAATGTGTCACAATGGAAAAATGGGGGAAGGATCTGCTTGTCTTTCATTGTGATAATAGGTTAAATTTCCTTTGGACCCAATATAACTAACATTCATTTACTTTTAATGTAGATAAGAAATTGCTTTAGAGATTCTTTTTTGAAAAACTATGCAAGGTTTACTGCATCATTAACAAGTTCACATAATTAAACTGAATATGCTTAATGTAGAGTAGCATGAATTCTGCAAAGAAAGTAGAAACATTTATGCATAACCCATAGTCAGACAATAATGCAGTGAAGGCCTGAAGAGGGGATAGAATACGGATAGATGGTCAATGGGGGGAAAGAGGGCATCTGTAATACTTTCAATAATAAAGATAAATTTTTAAAAATATGTTTTTACTGATTTTTAGAGGGGAAGGGAGGGAAAGGAACAGAGAGATGGAAACATTGATGAGTGAGAAACATCATGGATTGGCTTCCTCCTGCATGTCGCCTTCTGGGGATGGAGCCCACAACCCCGGAATGTGCCATGACGAGAATAGAACAGCAATCTCCTGGGTCAATGCTCTACTACTGATCTGGGCTAAAGATAATTTTTTGAAAGATAAACGAAGTACTAATATTTTTACTAAGAATATGCAATTCTTAATCCCAACCTTTTAAGTTTTATGGCTAAACTTATTTTTATTTCTATACTTGGCTTTTGACTATTCCGATGGTCAGAAACATGTTATAGCTTAAGTTTTATCTCCTTTCTCTTCTTTCAATTCAAACAATATAAAAAATTCAACGATGTAAAGAAATTAGATATGAAATGCCATTTTGGAAAAATATCATAAATTCTAGAATTTGGAAGAACTGTGAATTCTAGAACACAGAAGATTACTGTTTCTTTCCTCTGTACTTCAAATGTTTATATCCATAGGATTTTGTTTTACCATATGCTACAGAATCCACATTTAATTATACTTTTAACTATAAACCTACACCCCTCAAGCTTTGACATTTTCAGAAATAAAGGAAGCAAGGGTTATGGTGAGCTCTTCACTAGCTTTATTAAACTATGCCCAAAGACTGAACTTCCTCAGTCTATTGTTTTTAGTGTATTGTGAAAAGTTTGTTAATTTTTAAAAATTTAGTGATATCCTTAATATTACCAATTTGAGTGAGGGGATGAGCATAATTTTTTTCCTAAAACCTCTTGTCAGGCTTTGTTTGCTTGGTCCTCAGCTCTAATAAGAGTGCTTATTTTCTTTCAGTCAGTATTTAGTACATATTATATGACATACACTGTCCTTTCATTTGATCCTTATGACAATCTTCTGAGGTATAAAATTTATTACCATTTTGTTCTGGGAAGCTGCGCCTCAATGAATTTAAGTAACTTGTTCAAAGTCATTCAGCTAGGATATGGAGGTGTTGATACACAATTATGGGTCTGTCTGTTTCCAAAGAATAGTAACTGTTTTTCCACTGTATGATCTTCAGATGATTTATGATGTTTTATCAAAACAAAACAAAACAAAACAAAACAACACACACACAAAAAAACAGTCCAGAGGATGAGTTTGGGTGATGAACCAGAACCTGCATTTTTACAAAGTCATCATAGGAATTCTTCCATGCCCAATTTGAGAACCATTATCATAACTGTTACACATGGCCTTGCTTGCCCAATCACTGGATGATTTGGTTTCAACCTTTGATAACCCACCTTCCTCTACTCTCCAGACTCAGCAGAGACACAGGAAATGAGGATCTAGGACCCTATGATGATTAGCACCATGTCAGTACTGAGTCTGCTCTGATATATCTCTCTTGCTATAGCTAAATAAAATGTCTGTCCTATTTTTTAAAGCATAGGGAATTACCCCCCTCTCATTTTCTTGAGTTCAGCTCTTTAATTAGGCATGGCCAGAACTCATCTACCCTCTGCCAGACACTGATGATGGGATATACCCTAAGTGAGTTTTGGCCCATTTATTTCCAAATGCCTTCCTGCCAAGTTTTGCCCATCTATGGGCTAGAGCTGCCATCTACTATGGGTCACAAAATATTTTGTGTATTCATTACATCATTTTGCCAGACTGGTGCTACTTTCCATCAATTTAAACTGAATGTGAAGCATTCTACATGCTCTTTTCCAAAGAGCAGGCTTGGTTTCTTTGCTAATCCAGTGATCTGGATGAGCGACGTCCTGAGATATGTCATGCATCATTTAAAAACAAAATATAGAAACTCTATCATATAAGAATATACCATATAACCCAATAATATTAGTAAGGGGATTTGGTAGATTCAACAATGTTAGGTAGAACCCCAGAAAATGAGAATTTGGAGCAGCGTTTTAGTGATAAACAATTTTTTTTCTGGACCGCAGGCAAAGTGCAATATAACAGAAATTTTGCTTCCTTACTTAGTATATTTTTAATCAAAGATTATTTGATGTAAATATGACATGCATTCTTGGATGCTATCTCAAATCTTCAAAATCTCCTATAGTCTCTGCTTTGGATATTCCATAATTGCACAGTGTAAGTTAGAATAGTTCTTTACTAAGAAATTCATGAGACACTTACAAAAAATTACAATTCCTTCCTGGAACTTAATTCAAAAGGGAAAAGTGCCTTGACAACGAAGATATTTTAACTGGGAAATAAGTTGGAAAAGCTTCAGCCTTACAGGCTCTGGCATAAGCCTATTTTTGCTGTTTACTAATTGATGTTTTTCAAATAACCAGAAATTTCATGGGTATTAATTACTCACCATTTACTTTGCAACCCTTTCACCATCTATTTCTATTATGTATTCTGTCCCCTTTCACATCTAATCTGTATGTCTCTTTTTTGGCTTCACTAACATTGACTCTCAGACCTTGTCAATAGAATGAATAAAACATATTAAGGAACCCCATAAGCCAGCTCAAGATTTTATTTCTGATGATCATCAGGTCGAATTAATTAGCATGCTTTTTGTGAATAATTTATAAACCAAGAATGAATAGGATCATTAATTGGTATGAGTTCCTGTAGGTTTGTAAATCATTATTCATGACTGATTGTTATATAAAGAAAGGGCTTTATACCTTATGGTGCATTATCACATAATTTTTCAGCAGCATTTAAGAAAGAGTAATTGAATAATGACATTCCTTGGTACAGTAGCCAATAGTGATAAAACTTAGGACAAATGCATAGAAACAGATGTATTTAATTGTCAGAGTTGCTGAGGAAGTTTATACTGTTACCCCCTTTTTTATAGTTTAGGATATACCAAAACACAGAGAATGATGGAAGAAATTTGGAGGTCTAGCCTCTTGACTAAGAAATGACAGATTCTTTTTGATTTGATCTTCCCCTCATTGCCCCATATCTGAAATTTCCTGGGAAACTGAGTAAGGTGAGCAGAAAGTGGAAGATTGGAAAGCTGCCTATGTCTAGATATCATTCTTATGTAGTTGTAAGCACTTTGATTAAAGTGACTTGCTGCTAAGTAAGTTGGAATAGATTATCTTTACTCTTATAAATGACCCTTAAGTGGTTTATCAGGGTAGATAAAACTAAAACCAATACAAAAATTGAATAATAGCATGATAGGCTGAATAATGCCACCCTAACAATATCCACACATCATCCTTGGAACCTGAGAGGAGGTTACATTACAGGGTAAAAAGGACCTTTACAGATGTAATTAAGATTACTGGCCCTTAAAGAGAGTGATTATCCTGCCTTATCTCGTTGGACCTAATCTAATCATATCAATAAAGAACATACTCTGGAGTCAGAGGAGTGAAAAATCCAAGCTTAGAGAAGGTCTTGAGAGAGGAGGGCCATATGTAAGGGCTGGAGAGAGGCTTCAGGCTTGGAAAGCATTGAAAGCAAGGAAGGCAGCATCTAGGAGCAAAGGCTGCCCCCTGGCTGACAGCCAATTAGGAACCAAGGACCTCAATCCTACAATTGTAAGGAACTGAATTAGGCTAACAAGTGAATGGGCTTTGAGTTTGATTCTTTTCCAGAGCTTCCAATAAAGTACAAAGCCATAACACTTTTATTTTAGCCTACTTGATTTTAACAACTTTATTCTGACACCTCTGTCAGACTTCTAACCGACAGTACTATGAGATGATGTGTGGATATTATCTTACACAGTGATAATTTGGAATGGCAATAATAGAAAACTAATCCAAATAATGATTTAATATAGGTTTATGACTTGAGCAAGTAATTTACTTTCTCTGTGCCTCCACTTCCCCATTTGTAAAATGGGCTTAATAAGGATATCCAACTCCCTGCGAAACCAGACATAGTGGGTCTGAAGCCGCCTGTCACTACTTGAGCCAAATTAAGCAGAGACAGGGCTGAATCGTGTATGAGAGTTTATGCCAATACTGCTGGCAGTATGGGAGAGCAGTTTGTCACCCTGGAAATTCTGCTTTGACCCTTTCCCCCTGACCTTGCCAGTTATATATATATATATATATATATATATATATATATATATATATATATATATATATATATATATATATATACTAGAGGCCTGGTGCATGAAATTCCTGCATAGGGGAATGCTCTTCAGCCCAGCCTGCACCCTCTCCAATCTGGGACCCCTCAAGAAATGTTCGATTGCCCGTTTAGGCCTGATCCTGGTCAGATTGGGTCTAAATGGGCATTCGAACATCCCTCTCACCATCCAGAACTGCTGGCTACCAACCACTTGCCTGCCTGCCTGCCTGATTGCCCCTAACTGCCCTTCCCCTGCCAGCCTGATCACCCCTAACTGTCCTCCCCTGCCAACCTGGTCACCCCTAAATGCCCACCTCTGTCAACCGTCTTGTGGCAGCCAGCTTGTGTCCACATGGGGGTAACCATCTTTGACCACTTAGGGCATCCATCTTGTGTGTTGGAGTGATGGTCAATTTGCATATTACTCTTTTATTAGATAGGACAAGGAGGAAGATAGCTATGTGAGGCTATGAGCTACAAGTGTAACAGGGAAAGGGAGGGGAGGGTCTGCAGTCCAGCCTTCAGGAGCTCAAAGTCTGATAACAAAGTGATTACTCTTCGTTGATGTTATAAACAGCTCTGGCCCATTCCTGGGACCACAGAATGATCAGCCTTCCTGAAAAAAACTTCTGGAGGGGGTCAGGAGCACAGCACAGCAACCAAATGAAAGCATGTCCTATACTTGGTCTGTTCTCAAAATGTATTTCTTTTCTGAGTAATGGATCCATTGAGGCATCTTATCTTTTTACAGCCTTGTTTCATCTTTCAATTTCCCAGGGTCTGTAAGAAAACTCCTTATTTGTAGTTAGTAAGATGAATAATTATTAAACATCTGTGGCTCTATTCCTATTATAATATATGCACTTCCCCACTACCAACTGGATGAGCTATATGATTATTAAGTTTGTATACATCATAAGCTGGAAAGGAAGAGACATAATGCCAAAAAGTGTAAAATAAGTGAAGTAAAAATCCATGCTTCATAATTATCATGTTTTATTAAATGGGCTTTAGCTAAAAGAAGAAGCAGGTAGAGTGGTCACAGTTTATGTGAGATATGTATTTGTGATAATCTCTTAATATTTGAAAGAAAATAACAAAACAGGCAATATTTTGTTACCTTGCTAGAGTTGTATCACAAACTTATGATTCTGTCATCTAATATTCTCACAAAGTATGCAGTTACCCACTCTTTGGGAGTCATTTAAATTATATTAAAAATCACATGTGAAGTAAATTTTAATGTTATTTCATATTAAAATAATTTGATTGGTACTGAAGGCAGCTACACTGCCTTCGGTACCACAGGTTCTTTCCCTGTGGGCTTGTTCAGAGTGCATAGGCAACATTCACTGAGTGCAAGCCAGTGGCAAAGTACTTTTAAACCCTTGTATCTGAGCATTAAATCCCACTGCATAGTGTTTTTAATAAATATTTAAGACTCCTGATTAATTAATAATATAGTGAATTATTGCTCAGTTCTTCAACTCAACATGAATTTATTATGTAGATGTCTTGATTAACACAGCCAAGAAAAGAGGGCCTAATGATGTTATCTCTTTGGTCATTTTAAACACCTTTAGATTTACATGCTATTAATGTTTCATTTTTTTACTTACACTTACAACCACTGATAAGGATGATAACCCAATTAGACTGTCAAGCGCGCACACGTACACACACACTCACACACATGCACACACACACACACAAACTCATATATAAATTTATAGTTAGCAAAATATAACCTCAGAGAGGAATAGAGCTATTCTCAGAAATTTATTCATAAATTCTCCAAAAATTTTATGAAGAAGGGTAACACCTACCACTAAATTACCAGTTTGAAGGCATTCCTACAGACAGAAATCTTTTTAAAAATCAAGGATATTATACTTTGCCTCAAAATCCAGGCATTTTTGGGACTAGCTATAACAAGAAAATACAACTGAGGTTTTATAATGACCCTGATGAAGAGTGACATGTGATGATGGGCACCACTTCTTTTCTGACCTTTCTCTGGATGAACCTTATCTAGGGATTGAGTTCAAGGTACAGAACAATTGCAAATGTAGTTCTTTAACCAAAAAGAAGAATAAGTTGATGACAAAGGACCAATCACAGAGATAAGAAAGTTGCCTTTTTTCTGATCTTGGGAAGACTACGATTTATTCATTGGAAAAGAATTATGAACTCATACAAAGCAGGGCTCCCTTATTGACATCTCTGGCAGTCTGCTCTCCTTTGCTCAGCACAGTTTTTGCACATAAGAGCTACTCAGCAATTTTTTTACCTTTTTATTTCATTGATAATTATAATCATGTCAATGAAACAGATAATAAAATAATGGTTACACCAGGAATAAGCACAATGTTTCTCAGGATAGAACTATTTAAACGTATTGGAAGTAATTTTCATCTAGAAAAGGATGTGAATCAAACTTGACTTTTTTGTTGACTTTGTTAGTTTTCCTTAGTCTAGTAATGTGCGGTGCATAATACATCTAATCACAAGGAGTTTTGAAAATACAACGAAGTATATACTAACCATAAAACTCAACTACTGAATTTTTTGCATAGCTTCGAAGCAACAACTTTTCAACTTTACAACCTGCTAAGAGCAGTAACAATTACACCTAAATGGAATACGTACAATGATTGCCTACAGGGAAGAATTTTAGGATATAAGAACTATGTTTCAAAGCATAAACTATTATTTTCAACAGAAAACTTATGGAATAGTTTAATATCATAACAACACAAATCTCAGATTCACGGCATTTATCCAGAATGTGAAACAAGAAAATAAATGAGTATTATTCTTTATATTACATAATTCTGAAAATTTGAAGTTCTTTGATAAACATAAAAAAGAGGAGATGTGAAATAAATTTAGTTTTATAGCTGACTAAAATGTATGTGTTGAATGTCAACATTGTTGTGAATAGCAACCTTAGGATAGTGTTTAAACAGTAAACGTTTATTATGTTCTCTGCACAAGGCAAAGTGCTGGGGTTTTGGAGCCACAAAGTTAAAGCAGGTAATTAAAAAAATACTTTTTTAATTGATGTCAGAGAGGAAGAGAAAAGGCAAGAGAGATAAAAACATCAATGATGTAAGAGAATCATTGATTGGCTGCCTCTGGCATACCCCAACCAGGGACTGAGCCTGGGATTCAGTGGACTAGTAAAAGGCAATTACATGTACATGTTTAATCATTGCCCAATTGTATTCTATAACTAGAGCCCTGGTGCACAGATTCATGCACAGGTAGGGTCATTTGGCCTGCCTATGCCCTCTCACAATCCAGGACCCCTCGGGGGATAGCCAATTTTGGTCCAATCTCTGCAGGCCTGATCAGACAGGAGGTAGCCCGATCCCACAGGCCTGATCTAGACAAGAGGGAGCCCAATCCTGTGCGTTGAGCATCTGTCCTCTGGTGGTCAGTGTGCATCATAGTGACCAGTTGAATGGTTGTTTGGTGGTTCGGTCGTTTAGGCTTTTATTTATATAGATTAGCTCAGAGATGCTGGAACAAAAGACAGTTCTTGAGCAATCTACAGCAACTCCATTCTTTTACTAAAATACAGTTTTGAAAGAAATGTTATATTTTTTACAGTTGGAGTTATCTTTTTGAACATCCGGAAGTTTTAGGCATTCATATTGGAAAGCAAAGTGGATTTTCTTGACTTGACCAGCTTCCTAAAAAGTAATATCACAAAACTGCACTGAACATCTTTAATCTAGGCCAGCCTTTCCGATACTATGGGGACAAGACAAATACTTAACTTCTTGTAAAGTTAATAAGTATTAGGGCAGTGAAATCATAACCATAAAAAATCCCTATAAATAAGTAAATACAATCAAATACATTTATATATACTTAACTGGAAAAGAAAAGGAGGGGAGAAATCAATAGTTTGAATAATTTTATAGATTAATCATGCATATTATAAATCCTTCTGAGGATACATTGTACATAGAATATTCTTTAATTTTTAAATAAGAAACTTTTTTTTTTTTTTTTTTTGAGAAACGTGTGTTCATCTGATTTCATGGAATGAAGTTTGGGATCTCTTTTGCAGAGAGGTGACATGGTGAAGTGAGGGAATCATGGGCTTCAGGTTAGAAAGGATGAGTTGTATTCTTACTCCTACAAACTAGGTGATGGAGAAAAATATCTATCTTTCTATCTATCATTTAATTATTTGGCATATGTTACATTTTAATTTAAATTATATTTATTGAGATAACATAGATTAATAGCATCATATAAGTTTCAAGTGTATAACTTTATAGTAGTAGTTGGATGTGAGAATTTAAAAAATATATATATTTTATTGATTTTTTGCAGAGGGGAAGGGAGAGAGATAGAGATCTAGAAATGTCGATGAGAGAGAAATATCGACCAGCTGCCTCCAGCACATCCCCCACCGGGGATGTGCCCGCAACCAATGTACATGCCCTTGACTGGAATCGAACCCAGGACCTTTCAGTCCACAGACCGACGCTCTACCACTGAGCCAAACCGGCTTTGGCGGATGTGAGAATTTCTATTGAAGTCTATGTTCTCTTCTATAAAAGGTGTGAACATAAATATTATTTGAATTATGTATATAAAACTTCTAATATACATTAGACACAGCAAATAGTAGCAATCTTTGTTAAAGGTGTTAAAAGATAATGTTGTTAAGGAAAGTTGCAAATACTCAGGTATGTTTTGCTTGACATAATATATAAATAAAAATCAGAATGAATAAATACTAAACTATTCCTAGGAGACATTTAAATAAATTTATGTATAATTGCAGTCTCTGATATGGATAAAAACTTAGTTATTAGAAACTTGAAATAAATAATATTGAAATATGTTATTGCTGTAGTGTAAAAATTATCTTCCTTCTAGAGAATCTTCTTAAATAGTATAGATATTTTTAATTCATTTAAATACAAATATCATAACACAATATGTTCCATGAGTAAGAAGGTTACAGATAGTCACAATTATGATTAAAAATCTGAACTTGAATGAGATTAATTTGATTACAGTTATGCATTGTATTTTTGTTTTATCTTTTATTGTTAAAGCTATTCACCTCCCAATAAAGGCAATTAATGTTTTTACAATTCTTTTTTTAAAAATTGATTTCAGAGAGGAAGGGAGAAGGAGAGATAGATAGAAACATCAACGATGAGAGAGAGAATCATTGATTGGCTGCCTCCTGCATGCCCCCTACTGGGAATCAAGTCTGAAACCCTGGCATGCACTGTTAGCTGGAATCGAACCTGGGACCCTTCAGTCTGTAGGCCAAACACTCTATTCACTGAGCTAAACTGGCTAGGGCTGTTTTTATAATTTTTAATGGGAAAAAGAGTTCTAGATTTCACAAATGCTTGAATTTCATGTCATGCATTTTCTGGTTAGAGGCAAATACTTCCCCAGGTTACTAACTCTTATCGATGCTGCAATAAGTAATTTTGCCAGAGGAACAGAAACCTAAACTGAAATGTAAGAATCTTAATTGTTAAATCATTCCTAGCATCAGACCACTTAAAGCATTTGTTAAAAAGCTATTTTCTCTTTCCATTAAGGCTCATCAATATTCCAGCTGTTTTCTTTAGTTACTAAGAGTGAGGCATTCCTCTTCCTTATATGGGAGAATGGAGAGGCCAAACCTTCAGTGGAATCTCACTTTACCTTCTAAAGCAGTTTGCATTTTGTATTACTAATGGAGTTAGGTATTTTGACTGAATCTTCTAGCAGGTAATTTAGATAAAGACAATTCTTTCATGATGAAATAAAACCTAAATGATGATTTCATTACCTGTTGTTTGATGGTTTATGTTAACAAAATTATACTGTCATTCTAAAAAAACAAAAAAGTTACTTTTTTTTTTAGTTAAATGCAACAGTGGAATTATTCAATCAGCATAAACTTAAAAAATGATTTATTGTTATTATTTGTTTGTAAGAAGTATAACAAAGTTCCAAGAAAACAACAGAATTTTTGCTAATATTGCTATTGTCTAAAATAAATTATTTCTTATAGAAAAGACACTTGCATACATTTAACTTGTAATCATATTTTTTTAAAAAAGTAATATACAGAAAGAAGAGGATGAGAAATTATGATTATTTGTGTTGTATATAATGATCACATTATCATTCTTCTAGAAATATTTACAGGCTATAAAAGAACAGTGTTAACCTGTTTCCCCAAAAATAAGACAGTGTCTTATATTAATTTTTTCTCCCAAAGTTGCGCTAGGTCTTATTTTCAGAGGATATCTTATTTTCGGGAAAACACAGTATATTCAGGTAGAGAGGAAAAACATATATCGCATATACATCTATATATCTTACACATATATTATATATCTCATTTATACATCTCATATATCCAAATGTATATATTTCAATTAAACTACTTCTGTTTCATTAAATATTCATTTTCATGTCATAGTAATAAGATGACATCTTAAAATATTGTATAATTTAAGGATTCAATTGGTTAGTAAGTGATTTAAAAATTATTGCAAGGTTAATTTTAGAGTTGAGTGAGGACAGTTAGAAATCACTATATTAATTATTTAAGATCTCTACCTGTATTAATTGTCTGTCATGTTCTGAACTATTTCCTTGGGAGACTGGGTTATTTTATCTTCTTAAGTTACTTGTAAACAGTTTGAATATTTTGGGTCATGTTTTAAAATCTACTATGCATAATCAAAACGGTGGTCAATCCTGGTCGAATTTTCTCCCATTGTAGAGGCAAGTTTCCCTGTGTATTGTATACCAGGTAGCATGAATTTTGAGCTTTCCAGCATGACAAGAGAGAATAGGCATTGTTCTTCACCAAGAGAGGATTTCAGGCACTGTTACCTCTAATGTCCTTTTGTGAAACTCTTCTCCAGCATTGGATAGTTTTCTCACGTAAGCGCATAGTTTCATACTCAGCTGAAGAGTCAAAGTGCAGATTGCTGGAGTTCTCTCTGCGTCGCTTTATCCTCTCTGATCCTGTGTTCTAAACCCTCTAGCAGTGTTGCTTTTCTCAGTCTCCCAACTCAGAGTTTGCCTGACTCCACTTGAGTTTCACCTCCCTGTGCTGGGCCCTGGAAACCTCTGAAAGCAGGGAGTTAAGGCAGTAACAGGCATTGCCTGGTTTGTCTCCTCTCTCTTAGGGATCACCGTCCTGAATTGTCTGATGTCTAGAGCCTTGCAAACCCCTATTTCATATTTTTGGGGTCCATTTTTTAGTTCTTTCATAGGGGAGGGTACATCTGGATCTATTATTTCATCTTGGCTAGAAATACAATTTATTCCTGTTATTTTTAGATTTTTTATGATTTCCTTAAAACAAAGGCTTTTCTTCTCTTTTTTAAATTGAATTTATTGTGGTGACAATGGCTAATAAAATGATATAGGTTTCAGGTGTACAATTCTACAATACATCATTTGTATATTGTATTGTTCTGTTATTTTTAAAGATTAAGAAAGCTGTGATTGAGATATTAAAGAGCAGGTCCTAGTCACTTGGACTATATTGTATTCATCAGCATGGAGATTCTAAGAAAAAATTGTGACTCTTAACCACTAAAGTCAAAATGAGGCTAAAGATGTCATACTAGTTTCAAGTAATGCTACTGACTTTCTGGTACACTTGAGTTATTTTTTCTGTATTCATCCTTCCATGAAATTCATTGACCCATGGAGATGAGTCTTCACTTTAAGGCAAAAGTAATTTTAATATTAATAATATGTAAATATACTATGTAATTAATTTATCTTAAAATTATCATACTGGTAGGGAATTTGAAGATTGAATGTTTTGTCAGCAAGAAGGACTCTGACAGTTTATTCCAAAGTCTAGTGGCTTGGATGAGCTAAGAAGGGCATTGCCTATAATTTTTAGTTTGCTTCATACTTGATTAGAGCACACTTGGTTACAGCAAAAACGCAGAACAAAGTTTAGTGGTATAGTTAAAAATATGTGGAGACAGAGGGGCAAAAGTAGGAGATATTCCAAGAATATATGGAGCAATGATATGCTAGATGAACACAAAAGTGAGGAGTATCTAAGATATTTTGTGATGGAGACATGGAGGAGCCAAGCAAGTAAATGATGACAAGAAAGCAATAGTAAGTGATGAGGAGCCTGTTTGCTTCCTTATGAAAATATCTTCCATGAGGGTTGGCCAAATTATATTGTCCAAGATTATATCATTCGCTTTTAGCACTGTGGACAGTATAAGCAATCATGTTTTTATTGAATGAATGTTTGATTAGTTGGATGACCAAGAAAGGCTGTATAAATACAATATGAGAGTGAAAACATTCCACACCTCAAGAATTAGTTTTAATCTCAAAAATAGGAATGATGTTTGGAAATCATTTAGGGTCAATGATATTCACTTTTACAGGTATGAATACTAAATATTGGGATGATTCAGATTTTACTTTGTCAATATTCTTTGAGTTTTTGTGTTTGTGAGCGATAGATAATAGAGGTTTTGAGAAATAAGAAAACAAATTTTAAGGAAAATTATCTACTTCAGTTACAGTTAATTACCTTGGCATTTAATTCCCACAGGAAAAAAGTGTTTTTGTTTGTGTGTTTTTTACTTACAAACACAACAGATTCTGACTAAAACAATTAATTCCATCATAATCACATTTAAGTTTATTCAATTTTAACAGAAAGAGACAGAGAAGAGAGAATAACATGACCTGTCCTGCTACGTACTGGGGCAATGATCTGAGAAAACCACTCAGTCAAGTCTTTTCCAAATTTCTGACCCATCAAAATTTGAGCAAATTAAAATGATTCCTTAGAGTTTGCCAAAAATTTGTTATGTGACAATATATAACAAAATCAAATTTTATATGTAATCTGATTATTATTGCTATTTTTTTTTTTAACACAGAAACACAAAATTCCTAAAGGAGAAAACTAATAATTAGTAGAAGACTATGCTCTGAGCTCCCATTTTCACAATTCAGTCACTGCCTCTGTCCCATAAAAAATGGGGACAGAAGAGATCTTTTAGGTTTTGTACTTGCAGATTGCAAACAGATGTTTGCTAGTTAGACCGATATGGAAGATTAATAGTTGTTTTTTGGAACAAGTAAATAGGTAATCCTGTTATATCTACTTCCTTGGCAAGCATATTACTTTGGTAAATATAAAAAAGTTTAACGGTGTCTTCAAAGAAGTTATTAAATTTAGGAGACAGCAATGTTGGTATGGCACTATTATTTATATTGTAATATAATAGAAATGAACTGTGTCTGCACAAATCAAATAAGTCTAATTCTTCCACCATTAGAGGACCAAAACTTATTTATATTTAGTAGTAGCATGTTCAAGGGAATTATGAGAACACAATTATGGTGCTCTAGTAGACCAATTATTCACTAATTCCTTTCAAAAAATACTTTCTTGCCCAGCCAGCATAGCTCAGTAGTCAAGTGTCTAACTATAAACCAGGAGGTCAGGGTTCAATTTTGGTTTAGGGCTTATGCCTGGGTTGTGGGCTCGATCCCCAGTAGGGAGTGTGCAGGAGGCAGCTGATCAATGATTCTTTCTCATCATTGTTGTTCCTATCTCTCTTTCTCCCCTTTCCTCTCTGAAATCAATAAATATTAAAATATTTTAAGTGATAATATTATGACTATTTTATCAAGCTACAGTCATGGAATTATCCATTATAATGGCCTAAATTATAATTACACTTCCTTCTAAGTATCTCAGATTTCACATAGGAAGTCATTCATAAATTCTCATCAGTTTCCCTCTTACTCTTTAACTAAGTGATAAATAATAAAGAGAATGTCCTCCGATGATAGCTAAAGAGATGTCCCAGATTCCCCCTTGAAAGGCCCTCTATCCAAATACTGTCAGTCACAGTCTGAGATACTAGAGTTAGAGATTCAACAAATCAATTTGGGGAGAGACACAATATGTAACAATAGTGTACATATTTCTTCATTTTGCAACATTTCAGAGTGATTGTAATATCTTAAAACACAAATCAGATTTTACTCCTTCCCACTATGTTAAATTATTTCAGAAAGTTTTAGTGTTCTTGTGACAGCTTTGTATAACATTTACCCCTGCCTCACTCCTAGAGGTCCCTTTTCACAGAGTACATTTGCTCTTCCTTTAGAAGTAGGCTACTTCTTCTCATAACAAGGGCAATCTGGGAAGTCAGATATTCAAGTCTCTAAAAATTTCTGTATAAATTAAATGTAAGTAATACCTTGAGGTGGGGGCTTAATATTTTTCTCTGAAAATAAAATTATTTGCATTTTTGTTATTACCTGTCTAGGCTAGACACAAGTCATTTATTTACTAGAAGCCCGGTGCACAAATTTATGCACAAGTGGGGGCTGGGCCAGTGGGAGGAGGGGCCATGGGAAGTTGGCCGGCCAGCCCTGCCTCTTATTGAGGTGGGGTGGGCCAATTGAGGATGGGGCCAGCCAGGGGGAGGGACTGAGGGTGGTTGGCTGGCGGCTCTGCCACCATTTGGGTGTTGGGGGCCGGTTGGGTGTGGGGCCTGCTGATGGGAAGGGCCAAGAGTGGTTGGCCAGTGGGCCCTGCCCCCAATCAAGGTGCTGGGGGCCAAGTGGGGGCAGTGTCAGCTGGGGGGGAGGGACCGAGGACAGTTGGCTGGTTGACCCCACCCCAGATTGGGGTATCAGGGGCCGATTGGGGGCTGGGCTGGTCAGTAGGGGACTGATCAAGCCAGATCAGGCTGATTGGCTGCCACAGTGCATTCATAGCCACCACTTGTTCTGATCATTCCACCTTTCTGTTTGCTGGAGATATATATATATATATAATTTTTTTCATAGCTACCAGAGTTTCAATCTTATTTCAAATATATCAATTTGTTGGCTAACAGTCTAATAACAACTGCACAATTACAGATAGGGATTTTCAACATAGGCTTACTAATAGTAAGTTGCTGTTATATTTTGGTGATATGTGCTTTGGTTTTAATTTTTCAGAATCTAAATGAATTATATGTATAGTTTTTAGAGAATTTTAACTTTCTAAATTTGATTGATAAATAAATATCAGAATTGACATAGTAAAACAATTTATAGATCAGGCATTAGGCAAAGTAAATGTTAACAAACATACTGCACATAGTACATAAAATATGAGCTTAGTGTAAAACATAGTTCAGAAAATATAATTTTTACATATTAATTAAAGATAAAAAGACCATACAGAACATTGATTATTTAAGATTGAAAATATGAGAATTTTTATTTTAATTAATACAGATAAAATGAAATATATAATAATTTAGATATTTTAAATTACATTGCCCAATAGCTTTGCTCTCAGTTTTAAGTCAGATAACAATAATTGTAAAATCAAATGCTGTTACCTACAATTAATGCTCAAAAACATATCATGAAGATTTCACAACTAGATACTTTCTTATGTCTGTCATTTATGCAGAGTTTCACAATTTTTATCTAGACACCAAATACTGAGTACATATACATATACATATGTATCATACCTAGGAAAGGCAGTGGCTTATGCCATGCTCAAATGATAATTAAATCTATATTGTGATTACACAATGCCCTGAATTAATAAAATTCCAATTTTACTTCCTGGCACTTTGAGGAAGAGGAACGAAAAGAATGCCAGCCTTAACCATGCGACATTAAATTTCATCCCAAAGTCATTCTGATATGATGCTATTGAAATAAATTTGTGTTTTTTTTGTTTTTTTCTTTTCATCATGGATGTATCATGGTTGATCATTTGGGCACTTGTGAATGATGCACACTAGGTCTATTCAGTAAAGCAAGCAAAGTTCTAAAAATAAAACAAAATTCTGAAGAGCAAAAGGTTATTATGAGGTTTAAATAAGAAGAGAAAATAGCACAAAATGTCAATTGGATTTTGCGGTTTGTATAAAAAGCCATCGAGCAGTGGGTGTCCATGCATACTTGCCATTTGTGCTTATATTGATTAATTGCAAGATAAGTAAAATGTGAGCATTTTAAATACAGAAAGGAAAATGCCATTAACCTTCTGCAGACTGAACTTTATAAAGCTGTTTTTAAATGTGCAAATTTTGCTGAATTTAAAGGACGGAAAGTGTACTTTGCACATTTTTTTTAAGAGATAATGATCTTAGTCTGACCCAAATCCATTAATGACTTGGGAAAAAGTTAGCGATGTTTACATGGACCTGTTAGCCAAGTGATAAAGAATGCTGATGGGTGGGTATATAGTGGCAAGAGAAAGAAGGGGTTATTGTACCTAAAAAAAAAGTAAAATAATTAAATGGGTTTCTATTTTCTAAAAGGGGCCATCCAGGGAATCTCTTTATGAATAATATTAAATGTCCAATCTTCATAACTTTATAATGCAACAAACTAAACATATTCCTAAAAAATGTTCTATACTTTTCTAATTCTATCATTGTCTTTGCACAAAGTGCATTTGTCGATATGAATAAGGACAAAAAAAAAGTAAAATTGCCATATAGAAAATAAATACATTCTTGGGTAAGAGGACACAAAGAATCAAATAAAAACCCAAAAACCCAAGTTAAAATACTGAAGATAACCACATAGGGTAGCCTAAGCAAGCAATAGACAGAAATTGGAGGTATATATTAAGATACCAACAAGAATATCTATGGAGGAAGTACAGGGAAGACCATTGATACTAGAGACTACTTTATTCAAATTGAGTAACTAAAGATAGGGAATTTTCTTGTTATACCTGTTTACCAGTCCTTAGAAATAAAAATGCCTCTTAGAAGTCAGGCTAATTTTTATTTTTTAATATATTTTTCCAATATATTTTTATCTATTTCAGAGAGTAAGGAAGAGGGAGAGAGAAATAGAAACATTAATGATGAGAGAGTCTCTTTGATCAGCTGCCTTCCTGTATACAAACACACCATTGGGAATCACAACCTGGGCTGTGCCCTTGACCAGACTCAAACCTGGAACCCTTCAGTCTGGAGGCCGATGTTCTAGCTGCTGAACAAAACTGACTGGGGCAAGGCTAGTTTTTAGATGACATGTAATCACAGGTTAAAAAATATATATTATTTCTGTAACTGATGATATTATGGCAAAAAATGAAAAAAAAAATCTAAAAAGTCAAAAGCTGTGTATGAATTCTGTAAAATTATGTTTATTTATAGTAGAATACTAGAGGCCTGGTGCACAAAATTCATGCCAGGTAGAGGGGTCCCTCAGCCCAGCCTGCACCCTCTCCAATCTGGGACCCCTCGGGGGATGTCTGACTGCTATTAGGGATCAGGCCTAAACCAGCAGACAGACATCCCTCTCACAATCTGGAACTGCTAGCTTCTAACCGCTCACCTGCCTGCCTGCCTGATCACCCTAACTGATCTCCCCTACCAGCCTGATCTTTCTAACTGCTCTCCCCTGCTGTCCTGATCCCTCTAACTGCTCTCCCCTGATGACCAGATTGCCCCTAACTGCCTCTGTCTTGGCCCCACCACCGTGGCTTTGTCCAGAAGTATGTCCAGAAGGTCATCTGGAAGATGTCTCGTCTAATTAGCATATTATTGGAGTACACAGCTAGCCGCTACAGCAGAGTTTCATTGTGCCTATGCTGAGAGATCTATTTTTCTAATGAAGCCCAACATCTTGGTGAAGCTATTGTCTCCAGCATATCTAATAAGAACATTGGTCAGGTTATAAGTGTAGGAAACTCTGTCATGCTAAACAATTACATAAACCCCATGTGACTCTGCATGTCTTCTACCTTCTGACCAGAATGTCCATATGATGTGAGAAAAAAATACTGTTCTTGGAGTCCTAGCTCATGTACTACCAAACAGGGAAAATTCCCCATAACCTTAGATAGATAAAAAAATACATTCTGCTTCTTACATTATATAATACATATCACATTACCCCCTGTTATAAAACTCTTCACATGTAATCAAATGTACATATTATCTTTCTGTTTCATTAGACTGTATGTTCCGTGAAAGAAGTTTTATTCATTTTTTATTCTTAATCTTTATGCCTGACATACAATGAAAGTTCAGAAAGCAGATGAAAAAACTGAGTGTAGTTCCTGGACTGACAATTTTGAGCTTGAAATAGATGACCACTTATTTATTCTTTCAGCACTGTTCAGCCTGTCTGCATTTCATAATTGATGAAATGCATGAAAAATGCTTAACACGATGCCTGGCACAAAGTAAACAAACAACCAAAAAAAAGTAAAAAGATTAATGCTTTCCAGGGGTTGGAATGGTGGGTGGAGGATGAATAGGTGGCACACAGAGGATTTTTAGGTAGTGAAAATACTATTTATTATATATAATAAAAGCCTAATATGCTAAGTGTCTGGTCATCTGGTCAGCCATTCAACCAATCAAAGTGTAATATGCTAATAATATGCTAAGGATGCTCAACTGCTCACTATGATGTACACTCACTACCAGGGGCAGACGCTCTGATCGGTAGGTTAGCTTGCTGCTGTGGTCTGGCCTATTGGGACTGAGCAAGATGGGCCAGACTGGAGCCCTCCTGTAGTCCCTCCCCAGCTGGCCAACCTCCTGTGTCCCTCCCTGGCCCCTGGACCCTGTACACTAGTAGGGTCCTTTGGCCTTGCCTGTGCCCTCTTATACTTCACATTGAGAGTGCACAAATTTTGTGTACCAGGCCTCTAGTGATACTTTAATGGTGGATTCATGTGATTATACATTGTCCAGACCCTGAAATGTACAACACCAAGAGTGAACCATATTGTAAATGATGCGCTTTGGGTCATTATGATGTAGGCCCATCGATTGTTACAAACTCACCACTTTCGTAGGCTATGTTGATAATGGGCGAGGCTATACATGTTGAGGGCAGGGGATAATGGGAAATCTCTGCACCTTCTTTATTTTCCTGTGAACCTAAAGCTCCTCTAAAAAAAAATAATAGTAACATTTTAAAAAATCATTATTGCAGGAATCTTACATTAAAAATATTTTGTTTTATGTAACATTTGACTGCTAAACTAGGATCCCATATATAAAATGGTAATTTATATAAATATTATCAATGAAATAACTTCTGAAATTTCCTCTGATGTACAGTATGGGTATAATCAGTAACTTTCCAGTCTGATTTTCATTCTATATGTTATTATTGTTAATCATTGGCAAATGAATAAAATCATTTTGCTGTTCACTTTCCTGTGTCTTGGGCACAATATAATGATTTAGGTGGCACCACAAAGTTAGAGGAAATGGTGTCCTAATTCAATACAACCAGGGAAAATTCCCAATATCTTTAGAGAAAATTATATTCTGCTTCTCACATTATATAATACATATCACATTACCTCCTATTATAAAACTCATTTTGATATGGATGTGCAGATGAATCTGAACCATTTATTAATCTGGGTAACTATGAAGAAATGATTAAATATACTGATTTGGTTTCTCTTACCATTACTTATTATTACTATTAATTATGTTTGTGGAGTTGAATGTAGACTATAAAATCTCTATCTGGAATCTAGAATTTAGATCCAAAGGGCCTTAAGAATGAGAGCAGCCGGGACCGGTTTGGCTCAGTGGATAGAGCGTCGGCCTGTGGACTGAAAGGTCCCGGGTTCGATTCCGGGCAAGGGCATGGACCTTGGTTGCGGGCACATCCCCAGTGGGGGTTGTGCAAGAGGCAGCTGATTGATGATTCTCTCTCATCGATGTTTCTAACTCTCTATCCCTTTCTCTTCCTCTCTGTGAAAAATCCAAGTCTACTTGTAAAATAAACTGCAAACTAGTCTATAATTAGTTTGCTTAATGCACCGTGGCTGTATTTTTAGAAAAAAAAATCCCTCAAGTGTTATAAAGATATTAATTTCATGGTTATTTTAAACATAATTCCATGGAATCCTTTGAGATAAATTATTTTATTGTTTAACAGAATCCAAAGTTAATTATGTCAGTTAGTTAATGTATTTTCTGGTTGACCTGTTGAGAAACAATGAGAGAGGTAACTAGTTTAGGTAATTTTTCTCTATCTGATGAATGTAGATAAAAGTGATAAAATGTGGCCAGAATTAATAAAATGTTCTGTTCTTAATGATTTAAGTGCTAGTTTAAGAGGCCCACTCAAAAGATGTGACTCTCTAACTTTATGGCCACAGTATAGCATAGCACATGGTAGAAGCTAATCAATTTTGTTCAATTCATTAATTATCCCTAGCACCTATTTGGTACAAGATTTAGATTCAAGTATTATTGAGAATATTCAATTTGTGATATACCATGTATATACATATATTATTCATTTTTTAATTGAAGATATCAAAACAACTCTTTAGAATATATTTGATCAATTGTAATGCACTATTTTATTGATTTAATTGTGTTTGTGTGGTGGTAAAGTATGGGAGAGGGTAAGTGTTTTATAATTTTATGACTAAATGTTAGTCTTTTAGTGGGCCTATGCCTTGGGAATATGGTATTTACATGTGTACTCTAGTAGTCTAATCTCCCCCCCCCCCCCCCAATTAGGTGAAATAGAAAAGCTAGAAGATGCTGGAGTGGTAAAATATAGGCGGTTTTTATGAAGAATAATTTGGGCATATTTCACAATAAATATTCTTCTCCTACTTCTGCTACAGCTGTAAGTTGATATTTGTTGGGTCTTTACAATGATAACCTGGTGGCCTGTGTGAAGGTAAAACTCATGAAAATATGGAAAACTTCTCACACTGCAATCCCAGCAGTTGCTCACTCTCACACTAGTCCTTCAGCAGCTGATGGAAACTACCATTTACGTGTGCCTACCAATTTAGGCTGCCAGGGACTTCTGCTTCAGATAAGAAGGTCATGGCTGAGATCTTCTGTATTCATATGTCTTTCCAGATTTTAGTGTGGCAGTTTCCACTGCAACTTGAGTTCTTTAATGGATCCAGAAAAAATGTGAGGTGTATAAGATGAAAGGGAGGAACTTGAGGTAACTTCCAGGTTTGCATCTTGAACACCTGGATGAAACTGTTACTGCAAAGAGGAAAACTGGGATTGGAAACCATTAGCAGGAAGAGCAGAATGTCAGGGAGTGTGTTGTCAACATGTTAATTTGCAAGGTTAGACATCCGGTTGTCCGGATGCAGATGTTGGGTGTGGATTTGGGTATATAAGTCTGACATTCAGAAAGGAGGAGAGGGCTGGAAATATTAATTTAGTGTAGAGTAGAGAGAGCTTCAGAAAAAAAAAAAAACCAAGGAGAATCTTTGATAAATACAAAAATAATGTTAAAAATGTGTCCTTCCTTTGAATAAAAAAAAAACAAATCTTGAAGGTAGTAGAGAGTCTTTAGTGTGCAACATTCTGCAATGCAAAACAAAAGAGAAATGGTAAAGTGCAAGTGAAATGTATATTTCAATGCTGGGTAAAGGGTTTTAGGGATAATTTTCTTCCCTTTAGTGAATATATGCTATCGAACTTCTTCGACAAAGGACATATTCCAGGAATATGATTTTCACTCAATTATATTAAAATAGGAGGAAGGGCAAACAGGGAATTGAAATGTATGCACTTTAGAAAAGGCACTTAAAGCAGAGCAATTTTTAACTTTAAAAGAACAATTCTCATCTGTGGCACTAATGTTTACTCAGTAATTTGCATTTTTACTACCTATAAGATTGAGGTCACCTTATTTTAGAAGTTTAGGAAATAAAGGATAATTCATTATCAAGAGACTAAGTATATCATTGAAACCAGAAGAGGGAGCATGGGGAAATGTAAACAGAACCTTTCTAAGTCATTTGTTTCTATGCTTAAAAAAAGAAAAAACGGAGGATGGGGATTCATTCTTTATAAGGTACAGAAGATTGCCTTACATAACTGAATACTATGTAAAGTATTTCTGAGTTCTAGGAAGTTCAAATGACCATGATTTCTAACTTGGTTCCTTGATTTTTCTGGAGTTATCTTGATGCTCCAGACCAAGTACTTTTCTTGCCTGTATGATGCTGCTATAATTCATAGTTTGTCTAGACCAGTGGTTGGCAAACTGCGGCTTGCAAGCCAAATGCAGTTCTTTGGCCCCTTGAGTGTGGCTCTTCCACAAACTACCACGGCCTGGGTGAGTCTATTTTGAAGAAGTGGCATCAGAAGAAGTTTAAGTTTTAAAAATTTGACTCCCAAACGACATTTCAATGTTGTACTGTTGATATTTGGCTCTGTTGACTAATGAGTTTGCCGACCACTGATGTAGACCAATTTCAGTGAATTTAAGAAAAGGAAAATGATTCTGACTGTAAGGAGCAGTCATAGGCAATGAGATGTCTAGGATTTGGGCTCTGGGATGCATAAAGGTTCAAACATCTGAAGAGCTGTAATATTATTTTGTTTCATTCTAAATAACATGAAATGAGGAGAACCCATTCACATGGGTCTGTACTTTTGTGCTGTCCATCCCTGAAATCGGAACTTGCAGAGAGAACGGGCCCTGGATATTCACCAGCACTCTCAGCCTTTCAGGCACCTTTCTGTAGAACCCATATAAACTACATAGCAGTTGGAAGAGACAAAGAGACAATTACAAAGACATGAATTTAGTTTCTCTCTCTATAGTCTAAGTGGGAATAATATCTATAGTAATAAAAGCATAATATGCTAATTAAACTGGACATCCTTCTGGACAAAGCCCAGGTCCAGGGTGCCAGAGGGAAGCTGGTGCTGGCTGCCTACTCTTGCATGAATTTCGTGCATCAGGCCTCTAGTTGGAGGATAATTAGAATAGACTTAGAGGATTCCTGGGATTGTGGTTTAGAGCTATACTCTTTACAGATCCAGAATCTGTTTTTTTCCTCAGTTTCTCTGATGTGAATTTTTGTCAGTTTAAGGTTTCTTTTTCCTTGTAGGTTGCTGCTGGTAAGTTTTTAGCTGTGTTAACTATTAATTTTTTTTTTAAGATAGTACACAAGGTAAATTCTATAATTTTATATTACTCTGCCATGTATATCCTCCCCCCCCCCAATTATCTTGAAGATAACACTTGCTGTTAACAAATGTTGGAAAATAAAAGCCCTTGAAACTGCAATAAACTGAAAATTAATGTGCTGTAAAAGAAAGTTTAATCACTTTAGACCTAGCCAGATCTGACTTAGTCTTGCCCAAGTAATGACTGTGTAACTTTGGCTAGTAACTTAACCTCTCTGAGCATAAACTTTATCATTATGTGTAGCTTGGCAGTGGACACATAACATTTTTAAAGAAACTATGTACATACTATATAATGACTATATATTATAAATACATTGCGTTTAGCTTTGCCAACCTTCAATTGTTGTTTTACTATGTGGATAACAAGATGGTTTATTTGACTTACATGAAGGTTTTAAAAGAATTTCTAGATAATAGCAAACTAGAAATGGACATATATTTTAACAGCAATTCAGCTTTCTATTCTTATAAGATACTTTGCTGCACTGTCTCACATCAACTTAACCCCATCTGTAATTATAATGGTAGTTTCAGAAGACAGTATCATGTAGACTTTGATGAACATAATAGCTGTGACACTTGATGAATAATTACCCTCAGTAGTACATTTTTCTCCAATCCCTATTATTAAGGAAAATTAATCCAATTCCCTTTTACATAAGAAGGATTACAATAAACATTTTAATTATGTTATCCCAGGTTAACTATCTTGATTTTGGTCACAATTGAGTCTCTTGACTTTCTGAAGAAATTGTGCTAATCCATTATATGATAACATTAAGTTAATTGAATTTAGTATTAGGTAGTTACATGTAGAGTAGACTCCTGGCAGAATGTGAAAGAAAATATTCCAGAGATTAAAATCCGGCCTAATCATAAAAAGTGCTTAGTGATTCAATGTTTTGAAGCATTATCAAGACAATCACTTAGAGGTAGAGAACAAGTTTTTGCACCTTGAACCTCTAATAAAGAAGCATAATACTTAGTATGCTTCTTTGAATTTGGGAAATTTATATATATATTATACTACTGAAAGCTATCAAATGATTCAGAAAGATATTAATTTTGAGTAGTCCCTAGAAGACATCTTGGTCAGAATACAGTTTAAGTTGTTCTGGACTTAAAGCATATTACTCAGAATATATAAGTGTGTTTAATATCTTGTTATAGGTGGGAATTGTGGGGACAGGAGCTTTGTGGAGTCTTTGCCATCCACAAAAATCTTGCAGAGTAAGGCCATGTATTTTGTAGCAGAAAATGCTTAATATGTAGGCTAATTCCCTTGACGAACTATAGAACTCTACCAGCATGCCGAAATTCTGATCATGTTCCATTCCATTACGCTGCCTATAAAATGTTAGGAAACATCAGGTCTTTTAAGACTTATGGGCATGTCAAAACTGGTTTGGCTCCGTGGTAGAGCGTCGGTCTGCAGACTGAAAGGTCCCAGGTTCGATTCTGGCCAAGGACATGTACATTGGTTGCGGGCACATCCCCGGTAGGGGGTGTGCAGGAGGCAGCTGGTCGATGTTTCTCTCTCATTGACATTTCTAGCTCTCTATCTCTCTCCCTTCCTCTCTGTAAAAAATCAATAAAATATATATTTAAAAAAAAAGACTTATGGGCATGCAGTTATAATAACAATCTCTTGTTTAATAGAAATGGTCCATTTTGTATTAGGCTGAGCAGATAACATGTTACAGAGATGTCAAATGAACAGGTAGTTCAGATTTATGTAACCTGACTCTTTTGCACTGATACCTCTCTTTTTTCTACATCTGCATCCTTATAGAGAATTATTTAAATCACCTACCAATGGGTGGGTTTGCCTGATATGTTGATGTGAGCTAAAAATTGAATATTTTTTAGTACATACCCTCTCGGAAATCATGATGACATAAGGGGGTGGATCTTCCCAATTTTAGTGAGCAGTTTACTTGGTCTTCGCAGCAATCACATGCATGGACTCTGCTGCTGGAAGCCAATTCCAGCATGTCATAATTTCAAGAGTTTCATGGAAAGGTTGATGGCACTTGGGGACTCAACAAGGACTGAGTCACATATATTATTGCCTGTTTGGAATGGCTAAAGGCATTTCCCCAAACCTGAAAAGGATGATTGCTTGCTTCTAGACAGTTCAGGGCATCTCAATCTACATATTATTGCCTCCTGTTGGCCAAACACCTGAATAGCCAAAGGCAATTCCCCAATCTGACAATGGATTCCTACCTAATCCTACCCTTTGGTGTGTATACCTCCACTTTGCCTTAGGACAATTTGTGATAATAAAAAGCAAGGGGTCCTGAGACAAGGAGAACTTGGTTTCTTCAGCGAAGCTCCTCTGTACCCCACAAATGCCTTTCAAAATTATGTTTCATCTCTGGACTTTAATTTACACACAGCCCATTCTCCAGATTGCCGAACCCTTCTAGATACTGGATCAAGACTGCCGGCATTACTCTGTAGGTGGTGAATGGCTTAAACCGGCAGTTGGACTCCCCTCTCACAATCCTGGACTGCTGACTCCTAATTGCTCACCTGCCTGCCTTCCTGGTCAGCCTAACTGCCCCTCCCCCCTGCCAGCCTCATCACCCCTCACTGCCTCTGCATGTTATCCTGATCGCCCTAACTGCCATCCCCCCTCTCCCCCCACTGGCCTGCTTGCCCCTAACTCTTCTACCTCTCCACATGCTCCCAGCTGCTGCTAGCCAGGTTGCCCAACTGCCCCCTTCCGGCTGGCCTGGTTGCTCCTAACTGGCCTGACCCCAGCCAGCCTGGTCACTCCTTACTGCCCCCCCTGTTGGCTTGGTTGCCCCCAACCTTCCCCACTGTCCCCAGCTGGCCTGGTTGCCCCACATAGCCTGCTGTTCAGTCATTTGGTTGTCCCTCACTAACCCTCCTGTCAGCCTGGTTGCCCCATGCAGCCTACTTGTTCAGTTGTTTGGTCATCCCTCACTAAGGCAGTCATCTTGTGAGGGTGTGAGAGTCAATTTGCATATTACCTCTTTATTATATAGGATAACAGATAAGCAATTTGGAATGAATGCTTTTTCTTTTTTTCTGCAAAACTTGTGATACTGGTATTTGGATATCCATGCTGAAATTCCCCTGGAAGTTATTTGACACAATGTGGTATCTATGACATACAACATAAGTCTTCTTTCTCTGCCTTCTATGCTGCCTTGCATAGAAGAAAGCAGATAATTCTTGCATAAAATAAATCCGGGGCAGCCATGCAAAGCAGATTTCTTCATCTACAATTCTGACAGTTCATTTGCAAGTCAACAAATTGATTCTCCTCTGGTGACAGATAAAAGAATATGCTTTTCTTCTCCATTGCTTTCTTCCTCTCTAAATTTTTATATTTAATTACCCATTTATTGAGCCTTTTATTTCATTTGAAAGGCAGTGGGTAGATGCCATAAATCCTAACCAAATTAGAATAATGATACAATGTAATTAAAACAATTTGAAAATGGTAGCTTTTTGAAGATATTTTTGTGTATTGGGAACAGTAATAAGTAGTCTGTCCTCTGAATATGAACACACCAAAGAGATAAATTACAAATATTTTGACAAGGCATTCTTTTTTTAATAGGGTCCTTATTAGTCACCTAGCAAACAGTGTTGTTGATAATTTAATACAAATGCTAAACAGATATCTAGGTAGAAATCATTAAATCATTTGTATATTTCTGTGTATATATGCTAATTTCACAATATAGCTTCATGTCTATGAAAAGAAAATTCTTATAATTTGAAATTCTGGCAGTTCCTTTTATGATGAGCCTTTCAGTAGTGACCCATTTTTTTGTGTATAGTGTCAGGCTACTTTGCTAATGTCTCTTTTAGCTAGTTTCAGGGCAAATGAGTGATCAAATTTCCTGTTCAGCCACATCTTCCCCAATGAAGGTTCATGTTCATTTCTATTCCTCTGAAAATCCCGCTCTCTAACCTATCACTCACAAGTTTATATAAGTGTATGTAAATTTTTCCTATAGCTTTTGAAAAAATTTAATTTTCTACCCTGAAATTATATTTGGCATTTCTATTCCCTACCCCCCACCCCATACCTGCAAATTTGAGCTCACTGAATATATTTGCCATTCCTTAATTTTCATGTGATTATCTTTATATGAACTGGTAGCTATTATGTTTTAGATACACAATAAATATATATTGAATGAATTATTCAGGGAGAATATGTAAAGGAACTGAATTATTTTATTTCAGAAAGTAATTTAAGAATTTCTTTCTCAAGTCAGCTGCAAAACAAAACAAAACAAAACAAAAAAACACACTAAACAACAACAATAACAACAAAAACCCACAAAAAACTAATAAGAGGTAAAGAAAGACAAATTTACCAACTTTGAATCAATAATTTTTGAGCTATTTTTTACTTTAATCTTCAAGCATTAACCCAAATAATGTGTTCAAAGCTTACTTGAATAAAGCCTCTTCCCCTAATTTTGGTTAATTTTATTTATCCTATTTTTAAGTATATGGATAATTCATATGGATTTGAAGGATAGAATTGTATTACAATGTGTACTCTTGAGAAGTCACACCCCATCCCCCTATTTTTTCTGTTTGTTCCCATTCTTCATCCTTCTACCCAATTCCACCCACTGACCTCTGTATGCAATCAGTCTCATTAATTTCTGGTTTATCTTCCTGTGTTTGTTTGTATGTATGTCTGCATGTATGTATGTATCTATGTATGCATGCATGCATGCATGTTTATTTTCTCTTCTTGTTTATACAAAGAGAGTATAGATATCTTTTTGCACTTTCTTTATTTCACATAGCATGGAAATCACTCCGTGCCAGCTTATAAATATATTCTTTCTTATTTTATAGCAGGATAGTGCTTTATTATGTGGATGTTCCAAATCCTTTTCAACTTCTCTTCTACATTTATGCATTTAAATTGCTTACAACATGTAGCAATTATAAATTTTACTGCTGTGAAAACTTTCTACAAATGTGTATTTTTATTATGAGAGATATATCTTCATGGTAAATTTTTAGATGTAGGTCAGAAGCTAAGCCCATATGTATAATTATTAGATAATGCAAAGTACCCATTCATAAGCATTTTCTAATTTACATTACCACCAGACATGTAAGGTATTGCTTTTGTCCCTCAGCTTCAACAGCAGTTTTTAATCTTTTCTCTTTCTTTCAGTTTTAGAGGTGATAAGCTATCTCTGTATAATTGAAATTTGCATTTTTCTGCTGGTATGATTTAATATCTTTTCATAAGGTTAGGACCATATTTATATACTTTTAGTGAATTGTTTGTTAAAATTTCTAGTCTATTTTTCTAACTATAAGTTAAAAAAATTTAACATCTTTATTGAGATATAAATTGCATATCATACAAATCACCCATTTTAAGTGTACAAGTCAATAGTTTTTAGTATATTCACAGGATCGTGTAACCATTACCACAGTCAATTTCAGAACATTTTCATCCCCTCACAACGAACTCCCAACAGCCATTCCCTAATTGTCCTCATGCTTCCATTTCCCACAAGCCCTACGTGTCCACTGATACATTTTATGTGTCCATGGATTTGCCTTTCCTAGATATCTCATATAATTGGAATCATATAATGTGTCTTTTATGACCCATCCCTTCCACTTTGCATAATATTTCATAGTTCTTCTATGTTGTAGCAATAATCAATACTTGTTTTTATTACCCATGATATTCCATTGTATGGATATAGCACATTTTATTTATCCAGTCATCAGTTGATAAATGCCTGTACTGTTTCCACTTGAAACATTATGAAGAATGCTACCATGAATATTCATTCATGTACAGATTTTTGTGTGGCTGAATATTTATATTTTGGGGGGATATATCTAGGAGTGGAATTGTTGGATCATATATAGTTTTAAATTTTGAGGAACTGCTGAACTGTTTTTCCAAAGTGGCTGTAGCATTTTACATTCCCACCAGCAGTGTATGAGGATTTCAATTTCTCCACATTCTTGCCACTTATATATTTTTACTAAAGGCCTGATGCACGAAGATTTGTGAAAGAATGGGCCTTCCTTCCCCTGGCTGCTGGCACCACCTTCCCACACTGTTCAGAGGCCTGGAATGGGTGGGGTGGTGCGGAACACCTGCATTGTCGCCATGGTGACGATGCAAGCATCCCGCCCCACTCCCGCTGCTTGGTGTCCACATATGCAAATTAAACCACCATCTTCATTGGGTTAATTTTCATACTCACTCCTGATTGTCTGGTGGGTGTCGCAAAGGTACAGTCAGTTAGCATGTTACTCTTTTATTGAGTACCGTATTTTCCGGCGTATAAGATGACCTTTGAAACGAAAAAAAGTCAACTGAAAATTGGGGGCAAAATACCAAAATTGCACAAAAATTACCTGCAGATCTTGACAGCAAAGTAAGTCTTTTCTTTGAAGTGGGGGGTAGTCTTATACAGCAAATATAGGCCTAAACCTATGTTTTAACTGTAAAATTAGGGGGTCATCTTATACGCCGGAAAATATCCTAGTTGGTATGGAATGGTATCTCAGTATAGATTGTATTTTCATTTCTCTGATGGCCAATGATGTGGAACATCTTTTCATGTATCATTTGTATATATTATTTAGAGAAATGTCTTCACAGATAATTTTTCCATTAAATATTAATAGACTTTACTTTTTAGAGCAGTTAGGTTCACATCAGAATTGCAAGGAAGATAGATATTCCATCTATTCCTGGTTCCCACACATGTATAGTCTCTCCTATAATCAAATCCCCAAACATAGTAGTGCATTTATTATAATCAATGAACCTATATTGACACATTATAGTCATGCAAAGTCCATAGTTTACATTATGGTTCACTGTTGGTGTTATACATTCTATAGGTTTGGACAAATATATAATGGCATATACCCACAATTATAGACTATATAGAATTGTTTCACTGCTCTAAGTATTCTCTGGTCTTTTTACTGTCTCCATAGTTTTGCCTTTTCCAGAATGTCATATACAATAGTTGGTACTATACAGTACGTAACCTTTTTGTATTGGCTGCTTTCACTTAGTAATATTCATTTAAATTTTCTCCATGTCTTTTTAAAAACCTATCTTTATTGTTGAAAGTATTACTCATGTATCCTTTATTTCCCCATTTCCATGCCTTTTTAAAAATTGAATTTATTTGGGTAACATTGGTTAATGCAATTATATAGGTTTTGGGTGGACAATCCTAGAATACATCATCTGTATATTATATTTTGTATTTACCATGCCATGGCTTGATAGCTCATGTCTTTTTAAGGCTAAATAATATTCCATTGCCTGGATGCCATAGTTTATTCATTCAAAGATTTGGCAATTATGAATCAAGCTGTTACAAACATTTATATGCAGGTTTTTATGTGAACATAAATTTTCAACTTTTTTGGTTAAATACCAAGAGGTGAAATTGCTGCATAGTACAGTAAGTGTGTCTAATTTTGTAAGAAACTTCCAGACTGTCTTCCAAAGTGGCTGTACTGTTTTGCATTTCCTACAGCAATGAAATAGTTCCAATTTCTCCACATCTTTTCCAGCATCCACTCATTTTTAAAGAATAAAATATTTAATTATCCAAATGGCTCCCTGTGGATATTTATTTTCTAAAACTCACTGTCACTTATAGTTAATTTAAAAAAGTATTTAATATGGTAATCTGAATAAGGTCAGGTCTGTAGAGTCTTTCAGAAGCTGGGTGAATTACCCAGTGTCATTTGCACTACTGAGTAGAACTAAAGAGCACATTATAAATCAATCTATATTCAAATTCTTAGAGATTTCCCAAATATGAAATATTCATGTTGTAAACAAATGTTCTTTGGGGAGACTAAGCTATTAATACATTATCTCTTTTAGACGGGCAATGACATCATGCTCTAGTAACTGCATATGAATTAATAGGTGTAAATATATTAATGTGAGTAATTGTGTGCATGTGAGAGTTTCAGCTACACTATATAAAGGAAATTCAGTATGTAATTAGAAAGTCCAATTGATCTTTTGAACCATGCTGCTTATGTTATGATTCACAGCTTAACATTTTTATTAGTATCATAGTTTATAATTAATTATTTATCTATTTTTCCATGTCTGTTTACATATTAGCAAAATGCATTTATTATATTAATGTAAGAAAATATTATGGTTTCCCATGTGACATATTCAACTGTTTTTTTGTTTTTTTTTTTAATATATTTTATTAATTTTTTACAGAGAGGAGGGGAGAGTGATAGAGAGCTAGAAACGTTGATGAGAGAGAAACATTGACCAGCTGCCTCCTGCACACCCCCTACTGGGGACGTGCCCGCAACCAAGGTATATGCCCTTGACCAGAATCGAACCTGGGACCTTTCAGTCCGCAGACCGACGCTCTACCACTGAGCCAAACCGGTTTCGGCTTCAACTGTTTTTTTTATTTACTACCTTGGAAAGACAAAATTGGAAAATGTATGAATTATGTCTGAAAACTTATGATCTTTCCAATATTAATAAAGTTATGTAAATAATTTTTCCCTAAAATTGAGGTATTTGAAATACCAGAACTATTTGCAAAGACAAATGTGAGAGTTGCCTCAAGACTTGAGGAAATAATATTTCCAGATGATAAACATAATGTGAGTTCCTCATAATTAGGCAGTAATTAAGCTTGTTTCTTCCATAGCTATCAAATAGAAAGTTTTACTTTTGGAAAGGAGGCAGTTTTGCTTTCTGACCATTTCCTGTTGAACTTTAAGGAAAGATGGCTGGGTTCAAAATGGTTAGACCTGAGTGACTTGTGCAGGAACTTTTGCTCAGCAGCACCTGGGCAGAGTCCTTAAGTTAGCCTCTTTAGATATTTGAATATGGTTATGGGAGCATTAACTTTGATTAATTCATTCCATTATTTACCTCCCAGTTATAGTTTCCAGAGAGTGGGATTTAAGATATAATATTGTGTTATGCAATCCAGGTTTACTTAATTTCATTTATTCATTAGCTAAAAATATTGTCACATACTTCATTGACTATTTGGAAGCATCAATTCAGATAGTGTTTTGAATATGATGGGCACATAGGAAATGAATGGATGTGACTATTAATGTCATTCTAACATCAAGATCCTCATTGTAGTTTATATGTTTTAGGCCCTGCTCCATAAAGAATTTGATCGTTATGAAAAAGCAAGCCAATTTTGAAATAAATAAATGCTTATCCTTAGTAGAATATATGCAATATATTAATATATTTGTAATATATAGTACACAGGAAGGTGAAAGGTAAAGAAATGAAAGCAGTTCTGAGGATAGCTGCCCTTCTCTTAGTGAGTTTAATCAAAACATCTGCTGGCTGCTAGGTAGCCTGGGCTTTACTCTGTGAGGCAGGCAGCGTTCTCCATGGAGCAGTCCTCTGGGGCAAGGTGGCCTGAGAGGTCTATTTGGTCTGCTAAGCGAGTCTCTTAGGTAATGTCTCCCTGACCCTGTTCAACCCCTTTAAAGAGTCCACTTCCTCCTGTGCTAAGTGAGGTAGCCTCTATATAAAAGAAACATCTTGGGGGATATTCAGTATTGATTAAGCTATCCTCAGAACCGCTTTCATTTCTTTACCTTTCGCCTCCCTGTGTCTTTTGTAAGACTCTCCTATTTTCCACCCCATCTCCCTCAAACGCCTTCCATTCTTCAGCCCTGTTTCCGTTCAGCATCTTAACTTGATATATAAATTGGTGATATTTCTGCTTCAGATATTTAGTCTTTGTGGTGTGGCATCATGAAGGACTAACCGGTCAAAAGCAACTCTTGCATTAAGCAGATGTTCAGGGCAGTTAAGACAGCAGGTGCAGGTACTCACAAATAAGCATGCTTAAGCTCTGGACCCAGAAGGTGGGGAGGATATAAGTTCTCCTGTCCCCATTTTTTAATATACCATCCACATAGTCACCCCTTACTCCTCTTCCATCATACACATACACTGTAAAAGGCAAATGGGTAAGTTTGTACATAAAAATAAAATATGTTAAATATTTAATTAAATAGAAATGAAATATACATTAAGGTCCATGAAAAAAATTCAACATCATTGTCCAGAGGTTTTACTAGTTCAGATTTTGGGGGAAATTTTTACTATCACAATAGCAGTAAAAACATATGTAGAAAAAAAATTATACATTTGAAAGCTGCTCTCTTACAGACAAAGCAATTTCACACACTTTTCTTGTTGACCCTATATGTTATCTTATGAGATACACTAGAGGTTCGGTGCATGAAATTCATGCATGAGGGGGGTGTCCCTTAGCCCGGCCTGCGCCCTCTCCAATCTTGGTCCACCGTGGGACATCCCTCTCACAATCCAGATTGCTGGATCCCAACTGCTCGCTTGCCTGCCTCACTGATTGCCCCTAACTGCTTCTGTCTGCCAGCCTGATCACTCCCTAATCACTCCTCTGCCAGCCTGTTTGCCCCTAACTGCCCTCCCCTGCAGGCTGGGCATGCCCCCCAGTGACCCAAGTGGTGGCCCTGGTATCTGGTGTTTATTTATCTTCTGCAATCGAACCTTTGTAGCCTGGAGCCTAGGCTGGCCAGAGCTGCAGAAACTTGGCTTCTTCCATTGCCAGGGGCAACCCTATCCTTCTACTCTTTCCAGCTCCATGGCTGCCACCATTTCTGTTTGGTTTTATGTACCTTCTATCATTGAAACTTTGTAGCCTTGAGTGGACACCTAGGCCAGCAAAGGCAGACGGAAAGCTTGGCTTCCTCCATTGCTGGGGAAACCCAAGCCTCCCTCCTATTCTCTGTGGCTGTAGCCATGTTGGTGGTTTATTTGCATACTCACTCCTGATTGGCTGATGGGTGTGGTTTATGGGTGTGGCAGAGTGACAGTTAATTTGCATATCATTCTTCTTCCAAAAATGAAGATGGAAGGCTGCTTCCTGGGATTTGATAAAAGCCTGTTGCTATCAAATTAGGCTGAACACCAATTTACATAAATTTGATTGCGATGACCTAAGGTTTTTAGTCTTATCTCTCAAGAACAAATATAGTTAAGAGTATGGAATAAATCATGGCAAGATGTTGGATGAAATAATAATACCTAGGATTACACAGAACAGAGGTGGATTCTGCTACTGTTGATGTTACTTGGTTCAAACTGGAGTTCAGTTCCCAGGAACCAGGACTGTCTTTCTGATTACACATATTAACTGTGAGTGGCACACCTAACTGTCAGACCTGATTCTTTATATAATGGTGTCACCCTAGATTGCATGAAACATGCTCTATGGCCCTATTGTTTTGAACAAAAATCGCTTTCCTTGGGGGTTATCACCATTATTCAATCACATTCTTTTTTAAAAATATATATTTTATTGATTTTTACAAAGAGGAAGGAAGAGGGATAGAGAGTTAGAAACCTTGATGAGAGAGAAACATCGATCAGCTGCCTCCTGCACCCTCCCACCCCCACTAGGGATGTGCCGGCAACCAAGGTGCATGCCCTTGTCTGGAATCGAACCTGGGACCCTCCAGTCCTTTGGCTGATGCTCTAGCCACTGAGCCAAACCAGTTAGGGCTTAATCACATTCTTTAGTCCTGATTCTAGCCTTGACCTATTCCACTAATACTTTGGCCCCAAACTCTTAGAGTAGAGCTCAATGGTTTATATCAATATTCATTTTAAATATTTAATTACATGTCATTTTTCTATATAATGCATTTTAATGAGACAGAGGCAGTATTGTGTTCCTGAGAAAAAAAAAGTATATATAATTATATTTTAAATGCATTTGAGAAATTTGTGAAGGCCATTTGTTAATCTCATGATACTTTTTTTTTTTATAAAGCAAATCACCCTATACCAAAATTATATCTAACAAGAAAAAATTGGGTTTTCAGGATAATTTTTATGCTATGATCCCTGTGTTAACCCAATGGCTTTGTTCTCCTACGAGGGCTTCATGTTTAAAAAAACATGGCTTCATAGAGGGGATAAATGGTGATGGGAAAAATAAAAGGAAGATACTCAGGCTTTGAGATTTTTAAAGAAGGGACACTATTTAAAACCAGAGGTCATTAAACTATATCTGTAAAGAGCCAGATAGCAAATATTGAAGGCTTTTCAGGCCTTTGGTCTGTCACAACTGGTTGAAGACCTCACTCTACCATTGTTGCTGGGTGGCAGCCAGCAAGTTGGCTGTGGTCCAGTAAAATGTGATTTACAAACACAGGTGATGGCCAGCTATAGCAGGTTCATATTTGCCTACCCCTGACTTAAACAGTTCTGCACTTTGTGGGAAGGTGATTTCACTAAGAATTAGGCAGAGTGAACACTGAGATGACATACGTCAGAAATTAACTTGTAAAAATGTTTTAGCAAACAAATCCACCCATTCCTGGTAGAAATCATTATTTTCATTTTTTTTTCTACTTAAAAGCATAAAAACACAGATCATATACTACTTTACTTAGAAATTTAGCCATCAGTATGAAATAATATAATTTCTTCATTGCTCAGGATTTGAGTCAGAGGATATTGTTCTCACACTTCCTGCTCAAAGGTGAGGATACAGAATAGCACTCATTCCTCTCACCTGTTCCAAGGTGTGGCACAGACTCAAATCTGCCTCTCAGATTTAGTTAGGGACAGGGAAACCCTGAGGGAAATTGTGAAGTAATTGATTCAGTTCTGTCCACCTTTCTTCTTTGTCCTCAGCTTTCTGATTTTGGTGTGCGAGACATGTTCCCCTGTGATGAAAACCCCTTGCCACCCTGAGGCATTCTGCCAATGCCTGGGAAGCACCCCTCCCTCTGTTCCCCTTCTGTGTTGTAAAACCTTAATCTGCAACATCAGTTTGTTGAAGTGAATTTTCCAACACGCAAGTTTGTTGTAATTATGGAACTTATTTGCATTTTAATAAGGAATTCCTTACGTTTCAGTGCTTGATTGGAGAAATTAGTCTCTGTTCATTGGCTTTTATAGTAGCAGAAAAAGAAGGATCAGAAGGTGATTCTTTACAAACCACTTAATATTGCTAGTATCCCATTTTATTTACATTTTATGACAGTCTTATTAAGATGGCCGTTTGAAATCAAACCAATTCTTAAGATTCCCCACTGCTATTCCAGTTCACAGGTGGAAAAGGATTAGGATACTGTCAGTCTAAAAGCTCGTTTATTAATTTAGTTCATATTGTATTTTATGGCCATTTCATTAATGTAATAAGCTGTTGGCCAATTGCAGGGCCTCTCAGCATTCCAGTTTGGTATACTTTAATTCCTGGAGAGGACTTTCTTTTTTCATCGAGATGTTGCTAGAAGAACATTTGAATAATGGGGCAAGAGAAGAGGCAAAGAATAAATGCCTTCCTTAGGCCTTACAGGGAGACAGCCAGGATAGGGCACTGCCATCGGTTCTCGTCACACTTAGACTTGTGTAAGTTAAATGCTGAACAGTAAACAGAAATTTCCAATGGAGAGAATGAGATTTCAGCATTTTGTGTGACTATCTACATTTATATCAGAAAAACTGACTCAATGGAAGACTCAGAATGAGTGTATGGTCTGAGATTCAGCACAGTGATAAGTGCATATGGACTGGTCTTAAGCAGAAGTCCCCATCCTAGTTACATCTAGTGAAGGGCTGAACAGCACCCTAGTGAGGGGGGATCTCTAGATAACACCAGTATCTCACTCTTGTTTTCATTCCATGCTATCATATTTGTAGAACCAGCAAAATCCTTAACCTATGTATAACATAGTGAACAGTGCTCAGCATGGCTAGGGATGAACCTGAGTGGGGTGGGGGAAGTGAAGGATTAAAGAAGACAGACAAGATAATAAAGGGGGGCTAGGTGGGACACTTTTCTTGGATGGAGAGACAGTACCACAACCTGCAAGATGAGTTTTTATTTTATAGCCAGTTTCCATGAGGCAAATTAAGGGAGTGGTCAAGATGTTTACAATGTTCTCATAGGTTTCAAATGTACTTAATTACATGCACCCGAACTCTATCAAGCTTTGTTTTGGCAGCACTTGCTGCACCTACCCCAGCCTACCTCACTTAGCCACATGGGACCACAGGTTCAGACCATAAGGTCAAGCTTACAACTATGGCTATAATTGTGCTGGGAGGGCTTTGCCCTCCAAGATGGGACTTGCACGTGGCTTTGCCATGAGAGTACCATGCCCTCTCATTAGTGTGAGTCTTGAACCTGTCCAAAAGCTGTGGCTGCTCTTCACAACGTTGGACTAATAAATTTACATATATTGATGATTCTTAAGTAGCCACTGACCACTTTAAATGAAAATCATTGTGGTTCATGTTTAAAATACATATTCTTGTGCACAACCAAGACATTCTGAATTGGAGTCTATTGAGCTGTAGTCTGTATAAGCTGCAGTTAAACACATAAGCCGGGTGATTCATGTGCATGCTAACATAGGCAAATCACTAGCATCTCATTTCCTCAAATTCTTAGAGTAACTATATGATGTAAGCTATTATCCCCATTTTATAGATGAATGTATAAGGTTGAGAAAGAGAATATAATTACCATCATCCCATTAGTGAGAACTCATGTCAGGATTTGAATGCAGGACTACACGAAAAGCACTGTGACTTAAGGATGCTATGCAAATAGAATGCTACTTAGATGGCAAATCATAGAAACACACACTTACTTGATTGTAAAAATAAAGGTCATGAACTTTATTTTTTAAAATATATTTTATAGATTTTTTTTTTTTTTTTGCAGAGAGGAAGGGAGAGAGATAGAGAGCTAGAAACATTGACCAGCTGCCTTCTGCACACCCTCCACTGGGGATGTGCCAGCAACCAATGTACATGCTCTTGACCAGAATCGAACCTGGGACCCTTCAGTCCGCAGACCGATGCTCTATTCACTGAGCCAAACTGGTTTCAGCGGTCATGAACTTTAAAATCTAATTTTAACATAATTGCTTTCATGTTTTCCATTTCTGTTTCATGTCCGTATGCTTGCTTTCTAATCCTTTTTGTTGACCTAATAAGGTTCAAGTTAGATCTTTCCAATTAGGTATAATTAATAAAGATTTTTAAAGAGATCCATTTGATAAAGCAGTCCTGACCCACTAAGACACATATTTCTTATAAAAGCAAGTCAGAAGTTGATCCTTTGATGTATATAAGTCCACAGAGAGCAAAGATTTCCACCCTCTTCTACCTTTCTTAAAATTTGTCAGGTAGAGAAGGAAGAATAATAATGCTTTGGAAAGACACGAGTTAGTCTTGGTGTCAGCTGCTTCATGCAGCTGCCAGAATGCAACCACAGTGATTTTGCATCTGCGTTGAGCGTCTGCCATCTAACAAGATAATGTTGGTGGCAACAGGTACTTCCTTGCCATGCTTGGATAGAATGCCAAGTGGCAATTGCAGTTTTGGGCTGGAAAATGAATAGGCTCTACCGTTTCCGATCTGTTTATCTTGATACAGGGCAAGTTACACTGGGTACGAATTTTAGCATTCCTGGCAGTGGACATGATATCAAACAGAGAGCTGCTATTTCTATACCTGGGTTTAGGCTCCAGAAATATAGCATTGAAGGCATCAAATTGACACATCATTGGAAGCTGTGGAACAGAGGAAATATGTTTAGACCCTAAATCTCTACCTCCCACATTGCAGAAGGCAGGAAAAATTTCCTTTGTGCTTGGCTCTGTGACTGGTTCACAGATAAATCATGATTATAGAAGACTATAGTTTTCAGAATATGCTGCTTGTTTTTTTTTTTTTTTAATTTCCATAGCTGTAATAATGCCTTTGCATGTGATAAGTAACATGATCTTTGATGAAGTCTCCTTGTACCTGTTTTGCTTGCTTTGTTTCCAGTTTGAGTGACTGCCAAGTAAATACATCACCTTCTGACTGACAGGAGACAGAAATAAATAAGTAAAAAGAGTTTTTTTTGTTAAACCTAATAATCATCGATGGCAACATAAACTCAAACTAAAAAGATCTAGCAAAGAAGAGAAACAGCCCTTCAACATTAGTAACAGTCAGACATGTAGTGTTGTGCTCATGTGAATGCTTATTATAGAAGTGAGCTTTTCTTGGGGAGAAGCGCACTTAAAGGGGAGGTAGTTGGGATGAATCATTTTGATACAATAGATATTTGGAAATGAAATTATTCATTTCCCCCCTCTTTTCTTAATACATACGTGCATATTTTAAAAGTAGTAACTATTACATCTAATGTATAATCTATATTTCTTTACATCTGTATCTAAAACAGTGAGTGCCTTTGTTGACATATCTGCCCACAACTCTGATCCAAATACAGAGCACTGACTGACAAGATAATGAATATGTAACATTTTAAAGGGAGATATAAACAAAACAAGATAAGTATCTCTGTGGACCAGAAACTTATGCTAAGTAAATATGCCAGACAGAGGAAGACAAATACCATAGGATCTCACTTATATGTGAAATCTAATGAACAAAATAGAAACAGAGGCATGGATACATGGAGCAGACTGACAGCTGTCAGACGGGAGGAGATGGGCTGGATGGAAGAAGGTGAAGGGATTCGCCAAAGAACATCTATGCATATCCCATAGACACAGACAGCAGTGTGGTGATGGCCAGAGCGAAGGGGGACGGGGGCTGGATGGAGGTGGGGAAAATGGAGGGAAATGGGGACATATGTAAAAGTGTCAACAATAAAAGTTTAAAAAAATATATAAAATGCTAAATCCACAGTCATTTCTTTAATCTGTAATATGGAGAAGCTTCCTTCTCAACTATGGAATATTGTATCAGTACTAGATACAGGTGCACGAAATTCATGCAATTCAGGGGTTCCCTCAGCCGGGCCAGTGCCCTATCACAGTCTGGGAGCCCTTGGGCGTGGGGAGCATGCCTAAGCCATCAGTCAGACATTGTTAGTGATGACATGGTGATGGAAGAGGCTCCTGCCACAGCCACTGAAATCACTAGCCTTGAGCCCTGCTCCGGGCTTCTGGCTGAGTGGTGCTCCTCCTGCATTGAGCATCTGCGCCCTGGTGGTCAGTGTGTGTCATAGCGACTGGTTATTCTGCAGTTTGGTCAATTTGCATATTAATCTTTTATTATATAGGACAAGCACTAATCCCTGATTTTTAAGATTTCTATTCACAAGTAAGAGCAACTCCTGTAAGCTGCTATAGAGTAGAAGTGCCTCATTGTACACGGCAGACATACCTTGGCTCACTTCCTGAAATGGAATTCAGGCTCACAGCTTGAATATCCTGCAGCCAGCATAGCTTCCAAACAATAGTGTGGGACAAAGTGCCCATTTACTCAAATATTGGCTTTCTCCTCAACCCTGTATCCAGTGCTGACTATTTAATTTGCACTGCCGAGAGCAGAATGAGAATCTGGGCTCCTAGTTCAAAGCACAAGAAAAATGTGTTCTTAAATATATTAAAATACAAATCTTTTCCTTTCATTTATGGTCTGTTTCTCAACTTATTTTTTTATTAGATATTTTTATTGATTTCTGAGCGGAGAGAGAGATGGAAAAATCAATGATGAGAGGAAGTCATTGATCGGCTGACTCCTGCATGCCTTACACTGGGGATCGAGCCTACAACCACAGCAGGTGCTCTGACTGGGAATCAAACCATGACCTCCTGGTTCATAGGTTGATGCTCAACCACTGAGCCACGTTGACTGGCTCAACTTATTTTTATTTTCAATTTAAAATATCGATTAAAGAAAAACTAAAAATCTAAAATTTGGGAATACATTTTTATATTTATGTGTATACCGTGCAATGATGATTTAAATATAAATATAAATATAAATATAAAAGCATTTGCAAAAATTACCCAATTCATATTATATATGTCCATGCATTTTGTATTTATTTCCAACAGAGAAATGCTGCACAAAACTAATTCAATGATTATAGTTAGCCTATCAGTGTGCATGCATTTTGCCAGTACTCTGTATTCACTAACTAATGGGCAAGAAAGGACTAAAGGAAAAAAGAACTAAATGTGGTCTTATCTTTCTTTTTCTTTTGTCTTCATTTTCAACTAATTAGTTAATATAGACCAAGTAACATCTGAGTAAGAAAGAATATGATGGGTTCCTTGGTTCACATGTCTTAGATAAAGTTATTAAAACCTTTAAGACTGGGAGAGCAGAGCATTAAGCCAAGGGAAGGGCCCTTCTAAGTGAGTGGCCCTTTCTGACTTAAATTGTCCAAGGAGCCTGCTCGGCCACCATTGCATTGGGATAGCTTCCTGAGCCCTCAGTGTGAGACCAGCAGGTGGGAGAAGTTGCACAACTACTAATAGAAGGGGAAGCTGAGTGAGCCTCAAGACCAAGGTGGAACCTGGGAACCAACAATTCCAAATACAAGAAAAACAAGGGAACTTATACAATAACATTCTGGAAAATAATTTACTCTGGAGGATGAAAATAATAGTAAAAAATTTTAAAATATGTTTGAAATAATTGTTAAAAAGATCTAAAAGTAAGAGAAATAATTCTGTGGGTAAGCAGGAATGAGAATTTCAAAATGAAAAACAAAGCAGCAAGACAAGAATTGATGGATACGAAAAACAAGCAATTGGAAACCATAAAAATGCAAAATAAAATGATTTTGAAAAATGTAGCTGTGACATGAAATAACACTAGAGTAGGAATAATTTAAGCATAAATTCGTGTTTAAGATTCTAAAACTGAGAAATAGTAAACCTACCTATTATATTATACTTAGCACACATAAGTACATGTATTTCATATATTCTCCAAAATATTAACAGAATTTAGTTGTTTCAGACTGACTTAGACTGTTATTTTTCATGAGATTATGTATAAATATGCTGTTTCCAGTTAAACCTTTGACAGTTTCAATTGATAATGACACCGAGTCCAAGTCTTTGTGTAAAGAATGAAATTGCCTAGCAAAATTATTAAGAAATAATTTCATTAAAAACACATAATTTTTAAGGTGTAATTTATTATGAATAAAGGAAAAAATACTTGGAATATCAAGTGCTTATTTTAGATTCAATTTGTTACATGAGAGTAGATTTACTTAATAATCCCCATTCATAATCCACCTTAATTATGTGGTTCTCAAAAGGAAATCCCATTTTTGTGAGAAATGTATCTCCATATATTTAATTCTCAGGAGGAAGTAAAACATTTCCTCTCATTAACTGCTTTCACTAGCAAAATAATTCCCATAGTGATGCACAACTAGCAAATCTCTCCATCTTGTTTAGAGTGTGATGCCTTTTGTCTGGATGAATAAACCAGTAATGAGGATGTACATTGTTCTGTAGGTTTGCAAGACATCTGTATGTTTTATAGGGCCATCTTTTCCTCTCCATTTTCTTACCATCTGGAAGCTAAATAAATGTAGCTCTGTGGGGGCCACATCGAGTTCCAAATTTTTAAAATAATATCCAAAATTTTAGAAAACAACCAATCAGGACACAAGATGGTAGATGGCCTATTATTTGTAGAGCTCTCTTTCTAGTCTTTGCCCATGAGATTCCACAACCTATAACCAGAGGCTGTGGTCCACAGAAGGCAGCATCATGCAAAACTGTGATGTGATTTTTTTGGAGGATAACATGGAATGATAACCTGATGATATGTTGGTCATATCATAAATTCATGTTGCTGCCTCAGTTCAAAAGACAGTCTGTCCATCTCATTGTCTCCATAGAATTACTGCTTTGAGAGCCCAGCATAATGATGCAGAAACTCCATTTTGGGTTACATATTTCTTTTTCTTTTTTTTTTTTTCACATATTGGGTCAGAGACTCTGGCTTTACATCAACTTGTATATATTAGCACTTATGATCTATAAATTCTAATTTTTTATGTGTATGCTATCACATTCTTTCACTTTGTCAACATTTGGAAAGGTTTATTTCAGAACATCTGATGACACCCATTTCTTGCTTCAAACTAAAATAGAAGAAAAATATAATGAATACTCATGTACTTACCATGCAGATTAAGAATAAAATAAATCAAATATGCTTGAAGTCATCTATGTACTTCACTGATATAAATGGCAGGTTTTGCATTTTTTTTCTGCTTTGACATTTGTACAAATGGATTGCTCCTGTACTGTTAGCATAACTTATCATGCTGGTCTTAAGACGATTTGTCTCGGTTCCCAGCGTCACATAGAGGCCAAAACCAGGAAAGGGAATTTTCTCCTCTCAGGTCTTTCTACAAATGAAGGAATTTCCTAGAATATCTCATATATATTTCTCACACTGTCTTAGCCAGAGCCCATTCATAAAGTAATCACTAACAGGATGGGTTGTATATATTGGAAAAGAGTCCGACTTTGTTTTGCCTTCCCATCTTGTATTGTAAAGCTTACAATGCTTGTTTCTTTAATTACTTGATTGGGTAAGGAAAACACAAATACCTGGGAGGCAGATTTCACACAAGTTCTACACCAGCAGGGTTTTTTAAGTAGTTTATAAGCCAATGTCCTTGTATACTTATTTTTTTTTAAATATATTTTAGGTGGAACTTCTAATAGAGCTCTAATTTCATACTTAATTTCATGCTTTTCTATTGCTTTCCTAATGCTTACATCAAGGAACTACTGCTCTGTGCATATGTGAATGTTAGGGAACACAGACCAGATGCTGAGCATTATTTAAAGATGTTCTCTTGTGTGAGAACACACGATGTTAGGGATGAAAATAGAGGTAGAGATGCTACTCAATGAAGAGGAATGATTTTTACAAGAATAAAATCAATGAGTTATTAAAATCAAAATAATCCAATTCAATGGAATTGCTAAATGTTAAAAGATTATATCTGTGCTCAGACCATAGCATCAAAAACAAAATAAAATTTTACTCTGAAAATCTAAGATAGTAGTAAAATAAATGCAGTTTCTCAACTGAATGGATAAAGAAAATAACTCATTATTGTTCTTCATTAATTATCTTGCTTAAAATTTCATCATGTTAGCAATATGAAGGATATTTTATGGTGCAGGTAATAATTTATATAATCATTTGATTTTATATTCAGTTTAATATTAATATGCTACTTGGATTCTGGTAGCATATCTGTACCTATTGTGGTAGATAGGTATTTTGCTCTACCTGTGTAGATGTACATTTGCCAAAAACTTTTATAGGTATAAACATCTAGCAGGTATTTTTGATATCTCTTTTTTCTTTACCTCCTGGCATATCTCATCGATCCCAAAGCTGATAGGGATAGTTCTGCCTCATTAATATTCCTCAAGTTCACTTATTTATTTTTATTTCCATTTATAATACCCCTTTATAACCCACAATTATTTCTCATCAGAACTACTGGAAGTCTACAAACTGATTGCTAATGTTGTGAAAAATGACCCTGCCAGCAAATGGGCTCTGATGGGGGAACTTAAAATTTAATACAAACCACAAATTATAAAACACTATAGGCCCGGTGCATGAATTCATGCATGGGTGGGGTCCCTCAGCTTGGCTGGCAATTGGGGCCAATTGTGGCTGTCTCATGCAGTCCCGGTCAGGGCCAATCAGGGCCACTGGAGTCAGCCAGCCAGAGGGAGGGACTGCAGGAGGTTGGCCGGTCATTCAGTAGTTCGGTCACTTAGGCTTTTATATATAAAAGAGGTCTGGTGCACGAAAATTATGCAATGGGGGCGGGGGAGTCCCTCAGCCTGGACTGCACTCTTTCTCAGTCTGGGACCCCTTGGGGGTCAGGCCTAAGTTGGCAGGAAGACATCCCTTTTGCAGTTTGGGGTTCTCATAGTCTGGGACCCCTCACTCCTTCCTGACCACCCGCAGTGGAGGTAGAAGAGGTTCCCCCGCCACCTCCGCTGCACTTGCCAGTCATAAATAAGTCTGGCTTCTGGCTGAATGGTGCTGCCCCTATGGGAGCGCACTGACCTCCAAGGTACAACCCCTGCATTGAGTGTCTACCTCCTGGTGGTCCGTGTGTGTATTACTGAGTCACACAGTAGATCAATTGTACCAAACCAGAACATGCAAGACACCTCAAATACAAACCTCTTTTTAATTCATATGTTTACAGATAAGACCTCAGCCAAAACAACCTCACAATAATTTAGCATAAGATCTTGTTCTTAAGTGAAGTTTACTTTCTTAACTCTCCCCTTTAAAGAAGCCTGTGGTTCTGCTATGCTTCTTTCTATCTTGCTAAAAAAAAAAAAAAAAAAAAAAAAAGCTAATTAAACTACCTTGCTTCCAATGGGTCCTTGGTAGTCTTTCTTCAGTGGGTTTGAACCAGTAGAGATACAACAAAATTTGGCAAGATGCTCCATGGACCAGAAACCTTGACTTGGTAATAATTTACACACCTGAAGGTAATTGAGTTTCTATTCCTTGAGGCCATTGTGATTGTGACTACGAGTGACTAAGATAGACTGAACTATAAATATGAATTAAGGCAATAAAAACAATGGCTAAAAATTATTGAACATTTGACCGATGCCAAACTTTCTCTTAGGGACTTTGTATGTATGATGTCATTTATCTTTAGCAATGACATTAAGGGAAGATACTGCAACTAACCCTGTTTAACAAAAACAAACAAAAAAAGAAAACTGAGGCATAGAAAATTAAGTGACTTGCTCAAGATAAAAAATTATCCTGTCTTTTATTCTCCAGGGAAACAACTCATAACACTATGAGTGTGGTATTTACAGCCTACAGATCTGGCACTACATCATGCTTCAGCTCTTGGCACAATAGCTGTTATTGATCAGAGTATCCTGTATATGGCAGAAAAACAGCAACTAAAATCAGCTTATGGTTCTTACCATGAAAAAGAAACAAAATAATCATCTTTCTACTCTGAAAACATTCTGAGACAATGGAAGTTGGAAGAGTAACAGATGGTCAGACACACAGACACATAGGTGGATGGATTAATAATCGAAAGTCACTTTTTTATTTTCTTTTGGTCTCTGTATGAATACATCTAAGTACCTATGCAAGTATTTTAATAAATCCTTATTGGGAGGCACCAAGTACTTGGAAGTCCTATATAATAAAAGGCTAATATGTAAATCAACCCAATGGTGGAATGACTGGTCACTATGATGTGCACTGACCACCAGGGGGCAGACACTCAGCGCAGGAGCTGCCTCATGATGGTCAGTGCATTCCCACAGGGGGAGTGCCACTCAGCCAGAAATCAGGCTTGCCAGTGGGCTCATGGCTGGTGAGCGCAGCAGTGGTGGCGGGAGCCTCTCCTGCCTCTGCAGCAGCACTAAGGACCCCTCAGGGGATGTCCACCTGCCAGCTTAGGCCTGTGCCCTCTCGCTGAAGGACACCCCCCCCCCTCAGTGCATGAATGTTGTGCACCAGGCCTCTAGGGGTAAATAATCACTAATCTCTAATCTCAACCAATGAAGATCCACATGGAGGTTCTTTACCTTGAAAGTAAGGTACAAAGTCTCATTTGATTTCTTATTTCCTGTGTTCCCTCTCTTTTTCATTCTCTCCAATTACCTTTAAAATAAAACTTTTATTTTTCTCTCACATGTGCCTTTCTATCAATTGCCGCTATATTTTACATTTTACCAAAGAGTAGCATGGAAAATTGAATTTCATTATTCCTAAGTAGTTATGTTAGATTTCATTTGTGTGTCTTGAAATATTTTCAGTGACTATTATTGAATTTAGATATATAACATATTATATCCTTAGTCAAAATCAATGTGAAAACAGAGCAATGACATGTTAATAATTAGCTTATCCTTTGCAGAACATGTCTGTGCCTATGCAGTAGGCATGGAAATCCAGATGCACATTTTCCTTTATTTGGTCTTAATAAAAATTGTCAATAGATTGAGGAGTATGAAATTAACAAATGAGTATGAACTGAACTCAGACCGGGAAAATATATAAAGAGAATATGACCTCTTCTCCTGGCTTCGAGCTCTAAATCCTTTATAGATTCAAGGCTATTGCTTGGGGACTATGTCTGCCCATTGCAGAGAGCTAATTTATTTCCCCACCCCCAAATGGCTTTCATTTTCCTTTGTGCATCATCAGCACATTTTTAAAGTTCTGGTGGTAAATTTTATAGTGGCAATGTGCAGAATTTAATTTAATTTTGAGTTCCCAGGCTGACTAGAAATGCTAGTGGGGGTTTTATTATTATTTTAGCTTCAAAAATGCATTACTATTTGAAAATAGAAAATATCCAAAACATCAACTTATTTTAGGGGAATAGAGTTGGAGAAAGAGTAGAAAAGAAAGTAGAAAATAGTAATTCAAAGTAATTTGGTGTTTTCATTTCTGAAGCACAGAGTGTCAACAGATGTTTTGAATAGGTAATGAGATAACATTTAGGTATTAAGTCTCCATACTTTATAAATAAATCAGACCAAGTTATTTTGTTTAACTTTTTCCTTTGTTCTTTCCCTAAAGGACCTTTATATACTGTCTTGCATTCCAAGGTTTGGGGAATTTTATTTTTACTTGATTTTTTACATCCTAAAATTATTAGGACACAAAATAAACAACAACCTAAGAACCATTCTTTAAATGTAAAGTATTTTTTCTCTGTATAATGAAAAACATGTATTGTGTTCC